>NC_086322.1:142609571-143209571 GCF_036172605.1 Pelobates fuscus | reverse complement strand
TTTTGAATCACTAATATTTGTGTTCAGCGAAGTCTCCCGAGTAAAACAGTACCCCCCATGTACAGGTTTTAGGGTGTCGTAGAACGTTACAGTGTAAAATACAGTGATAGCAAATTAAATTCTCTGTACTTTCGGCCTGGGTTGGCAGGCAGGTCCCTTAAATTGCAATCAATAAAATAACTTAATTATGTAAAAATATTACAAAAATACGCACGTAGAATTTAAGTATATATGCATATTTATATATTTGAAGTCTACGTGTATATTTATATAATTATTTATGTAATTTTGTATATGGACATATGAATAGTTCGCATTCTTTTTATTTATTGATATATACATAGATATATATACAATTTCATTCTAAGTGTATTTTGATATAAATATATATATATTAATATCAAAATACAGTTAGAATAAAATTTCGTATAGATATATAATTTTTTTAAATTTTTATTATTATTTTTAATTTTTTCAATTTAATTTAAATTATTTATTATTCGTATTTTATAATAATATATATATACAATATATATATAGTTATTATATATATTCTATATATACGTGTGTAAATTAATTATAAGTGTATTTTTATATTAATATATGTACATATTAATATAAAAATACACTTAGCATGACATTATATATATGATATATAGACATATATTATATAGGTATAATATATGTCTATATATCATATATATACACATATATAATAATATTTATTTTTTTATTAACTATAACTTTAATTTTTTTTTAGATTTTACACTGATTTTACAGTTGCAGGGAGACTGCCTGTCAGCACAGGCAGTCCCCCTGCAGGCAGAGACTAGGACACCTATTGTGACCATGTGGTCGCCCTGTTGGGCGATCACATGGCCACAGGGGTCCTAAACCGCCATGGGGAGACTGTCTGGGCTGCAGGCAGTCTCCCCACACCGGGAGCACCGCCGATCGCCGCCGGGGGAACGACGGCGATCGGGTAAGTACATTGGACGGTTAGGACGGTTCAGGACCGTCACCGGTCGGCAACGCAAAAATGCCGATGACGGTCCTGAACCGTCCTCCGTCCTTAAGGGGTTAAGGGAAACAGTGGGCACACTTGATACCAAGAACATAATTAATATTATGGTGGGCTGCCAATATGCTCAGTGCTGCTAAAGTGCTAGTAAATGGGCTAAAAAACCTCACACATGTACTTACACTACACTTTTCAAAGGTCATACCAACACGAGGTGATAGAGCCAGTCTGTAGGGTGATCGAGAAGGCTGTGTGTCACAGAATAAAGTCTGAGAGCAGTCACATAATTTAACCGTGTCTAAATTTATAACTAAGAACTGTTCAATCTTAGTCTTGAGTTTGGTTGTGTATAGCTATATATTATATTATATATACAATGGGAATTTTAACACTTCCTGCCCTGTTTGGTTTTCAACTAAGTGAAAAAGCTAGTTCCCTCCAAAAATGGCTTTGTTTGTGCTCTAATGAAAGCTTGTGAACTTTATATTTAGCAAGCTGATCCAGCTCTAAAATTAGCCCTTTCAGAGAGTACAAATGAAATCATTTCTGGAAATGTGTGCTTTTAGACTAGACATTGTTCCGTGTGCATAATCTACTGCCCACAGCTTTATTGCCAAACCTTTTCATTTTTATTTCTAAAATAAAGTTTATACTTTCGAATTCCTCACACAGCTATAAGGATAAATGTTCCTAATCTAACAACCTAAATCCAGTTTCCTGCTGGTTGCATCAGGGTTCTCCAGCACTATGTATTGGAGTAGAAACACAGAACTTAGCCCTGCGCTTAAACTCCCACTACCCTTGGGCGGCAACAATAGCTATAGTATTCATCCGCCCATATGTATATACAAAGCGAAACCAAAAAAATGATCTGCGCACTATCACAAATCCCAGGACTTTTAATATTATGTGTAGTTATCCCTATATTATACACATATGTATGTATGAGGTGGGAAATTCAAAATTAAATGCAGAAATTCACAAAGGTCTTTCTATAACTGGGCTCATTTATCATAGCTCCCTGTCAATCATCGTAAATTCTGTCCTTTCCACCCTGCAGAGAAGAGGGAGAAATTAACCAGTTTTTTTTCTGTTTTTCCTCATCACTACTAATGTTTGTGCTGGTTTTGCCTCATCTGAACTGGATTATGATTTTATATACATTTAATAGAAAATGGAACATCACACCAAGAAAAGGTTAACAAAAGTTATGTGATATTCATTGTTTTATTCAATTGTGTAAATTCAGTTTTACATAACAAAGGTTCAAGTTTAATCTTACCTGCCAACATCAAGGCAGATGAGGTTACAAGTTGGCGCTTTATAAATGCCAATAATAATAATATAGGGGAGTTCTACACCAAGATGCCAGGTGACTATACATTCCAATGTCCAATACAGCAGTAAAATGTTATTGGAGTTATTTACTATGGTGGTGTTTACCAAAAGCTTCCTATAATGTGGATGCTGTTGTATATTTAGTATTGACTGTGATTTTTATTTTTGTTTGCTTAAAATTACAAATGGAAAAGAGGTTTGTTTTCTCCATTTTATATATATATACAAGCCATGACTTTTCATTTTTTATTTTTTGTGGTCTATTAAGAGGGCAGACAGTGCGAGTGTGGTCTTTACAGATAGCAGACAGTGCGAGTGTGGTCTTTACAGAGGGCAGACAGTGCGAGTGTGGTCTTTACAGAGGGCAGACAGTGCTGTCTATACAGAGGGCAGACAGTGCGAGTGTGGTCTTTACAGAGGGCAGACAGTGCTGTCTATACAGAGGGCAGACAGTGCGAGTGTGGTCTTTACAGAGGGCAGACAGTGCTGTCTATACAGAGGGCAGACAGTGCTGTCTATACAGAGGGCAGACCGTGCGAGTGCGGTCTATACAGAGGGCAGACCATGCGAGTGCGGTCTATACAGAGGGCAGACCGTGCGAGTGCGGTCTATACAGAGGGCGGACAGTGCGAGAGCGGTCCATACAGAGGGCAGACCGTGCGAGTGCGGTCTATACAGAGGGCGGACAGTGCGAGTGCGGTCTATACAGATGGCAGACCGTGCGAGTGCGGTCTGTACAGATCGCAGACCGTGTGAGTGCGGTCTATACAGATGGCAGACCGTGCGAGTGCGGTCTATACAGAGGGCAGACCGTGCGAGTGCGGTCTATACAGAGGGCAGACCGTGCGAGTGCGGTCTATATAGAGGGCAGACCGTGCGAGCGCGGTCTATACAGATGGCAGACCGTGCGAGTGCGGTCTATACAGAGGGCGGACAGTGCGAGTGCGGTCTATACAGAGGGCGGACAGTGCAAGCAGAGGCGGCTCTCTAATTAGGTGGTTTAGGCGGCCGCCTAAGGCCTCGCGCTGGCTGGGGCCTCGCGGCCGCCTAAACCGCCTGTGGGCAGAGTGTGTCAGGTCCTCGGTCAGTGACCGAGGACCTGACACCAGGAGGGGGCCCGGCGGCTTGCCCGGTATGCCGCCGGGTGCGAGGCCCCTCCTGGCTGCCCGGCCACCATCGCAGACACTGGTCTGCAGCTCCGCAGTATGCAGAGCTGCAGACCATGTGACTTGCGAGAATTGGCCAATCAGAGCGTTGCCGCGGGTTACCACGGCAACGCTCTGAAATCTCGCGAGATTACACGGTCTGCAGCTCTGAGGAGCTGCAGACCGTGAGCAGTGGCCACCGGACCACCAGGGAGCCCACTGGACCACCAGGGAAAGGTAGGCTCTCCCTCCCCATCACCCCCCACCACCATCACCCCCACCACCCTCAGCCTCACCCCCCACGACCACCATCACCCCCCACCACCCTCAGCCTCACCCCCCACGACCACCATTACCCCCCACCACCATCACCCCCCACCACCCTCAGCCTCACCCCCCACGACCACCATCACCCCCCACCACCCTCAGCCTCACCCCCCACGACCACCATTACCCCCCACCACCATCACCCCCCACCACCCTCAGCCTCACCCCCCACGACCACCATCACCCCCCACCACCCTCAGCCTCACCCCCCACGACCACCATCACCCCCCACGACCACCATTACCCCCCACCACCATCACCCCCCACCACCCTCAGCCTCAACCCCACTACCACCATCACCCCCACCACCCTCAGCCTCACCCCATCACCCCCACCACCATCACCCCCACCACCCTCAGCCTCACCCCCCACCACCAACATCACCCCCCACCACCCTCAGCCGCACCCCCACCACCATCACCACCATCACCCCCACCACCCTCAGCCTCACCCCCCCACCACCATCACCCCCCACCACCATCACCCCCACCACCCTCAGCCTCACCCCACCACAACCATCACCCCCACCACCCCCACCACCATCACCCCCACCACCCTCAGCCTCACCCCACCACAACCATCACCCCCACCACCCTCAGCCTCACCCCCCACCACCATCACCCCCACCACCCTCAGCATCACCCCCCACCACCACCCCCCACCACCACCCCCCACCACCATCAGCCTCACCCCCCACCACCACCATCACCCCCCTCAGCCTCACTCCCCACCACCATCACCCTCAGCTTCACCCCCCACCACCACCACCCTCAGCCTCACCCCCCACCACCCTCAGCTTCACCCCCCACCACCATCACCCCTCACCACCCTCACCCCCCACCACCCTCAGCTTCACCCCACCACCATCACCCCTCCCCACCCTCAGCCTCACCCCCACCACCCTCAGCCTCACCATCCCCCATAACCCCTCCCCACCCTCAGCCTCACCCCCCACCACCCTCAGCCTCACCATCCCCCATAACCCCTCCCCACCTTCAGCCTCACCCCCACCACCCTCACCATTACCCCTTCACCCTCAGCCTCACCCCCCCACCACCCTCAGCCTCACCCCCCCACCACCATCACCCCCCACCACCCTCAGCTTCACCCCCACCACCATCACCCCCACCACCCTCAGCATCACCCCCCACCACCACCATCACCCCCCACCACCATCAGCCTCACCCCCCACCACCACCATCACCCCCCTCAGCCTCACTCCCCACCACCATCACCCTCATCTTCACCCCCCACCACCATCACCCCCACCACCCTCAGCCTCACCCCCCACCACCCTCAGCTTCACCCCCCACCACCATCACCCCTCACCACCCTCACCATCACCCCTCCCCACCATCACCCCCACCACCCTCAGCTTCACCCCAGCAACATGACCCCTCCCCACCCTCAGCCTCACGCCTCACCATCCCCATAACCCCTCCCCACCCTCAGCCTCACCCCCCACCACCCTCAGCCTCACCATCCCCCATAACCCCTCCCCACCTTCAGCCTCACCCCCACCACCCTCACCATTACCCCTTCACCCTCAGCCTCACCATCCCCCATAACCCCCCACCACCCTCAGCATCACCCCTCACCACCCTCAGCTTCACCACCCACCACCACCCTCAACATCACCCCCTCAGCATCACCCCCCTCAGCCTCACCCCCCACCACCCTCAGCATCACGCCTCACCACCCTCAGCATCGCCCCTCACCACCCTCAGCATTACCCCCCACCACCCTCAGCGTCACCACCCTCAGCCTCCCCCACTCACCATCACCCCCTCCTTCTCACATCACCCCCCTCTCACTCTCACATTACCCCCTCTCACTCTCAAATTACTATCACCCCCCGCTCCCTCTCACATTACCATCACCCCCCGCTCCCTCTCACATTACCATCACCCCCCGCTCCCTCTCACCATCACACCCCCTGCTCCCTCTCACCATCAGCTACCCCATACACATAGGGTCTCAGAAAAAAACGCAAACATGCTCACAGAGACATACATTCGCACACACAAGGATACTCTCTGTCAGACACACTCTCAGGCACATACACAGGTAGACAGTGCATCAATGTGTATATGTGACACTTTTTTGTTAGTGGGGCCTCATGTTTGCGTTTCGCCTAAGGCCTCATAAAGTCTAGAGCCGCCTCTGAGTGCAAGTGCGGTCTATACAGATGGCAGACCGTGCGAGTGCGGTCTATACAGAGGGCGGACAGTGCGAGTGCGGTCTATACAGAGGGCAGACCGTGCGAGTGCGGTCTATACAGAGGGCATACAGTGAGAGTGCAGTCTGTTTAGAGGGCGGACAGTGCGAGTGCGGTCTATACAGAGGGCGGACAGTGCGAGTGCGGTCTATACAGAGGGCGGACAGTGCGAGTGCGGTCTATACAGAGGGCGGACAGTGCGAGTGCGGTCTATACAGAGGGCGGACAGTGCGAGTGCGGTCTATACAGAGGGCGGACAGTGCGAGTGCGGTCTATACAGAGGGCGGACAGTGCGAGTGCGGTCTATACAGAGGGCGGACAGTGCGAGTGCGGTCTATACAGAGGGCGGACAGTGCGAGTGCGGTCTATACAGAGGGCGGACAGTGCGAGTGCGGTCTATACAGAGGGCAGACCGTGCGAGTGCGGTCTATACAGAGGGCATACAGTGAGAGTGCAGTCTGTACAGAGGGCGGACAGTGAGAGTGCGGACTATAAAAGCCATGACTTAAAGAGTAAAGTAATATTTCCATTTTTTGGTTCTAGCAAGGATCATCCAAGATACACATGGAATAGTAAATAGTACAGATAGTAAGCCTTAAAAATGACATGAACTATTAATGTTTTGGAATTCCAGGGGGGAAAAAAAAAAAAAAATGTAAACAATTGTAGATGTATAAATATGTACCATAGATAAATATAGATATATAATCCAAAGCAATTAATACAAACACATATAAGGCAATCCTATACGATATGCCTGGACAGGGGCATTGCTAGGGTAAAAAAAAACCTCAAGCCCAAAAATTATTTGGTAACCCATGACCCCTACCCAAGCTCACCCCTGTTCCTCGCCAATTCCACCACTTAACATGCCTCTTGGCACACTCCCCGTTACTTACAGATACACACACACCATACATACAAACACACAAACACACACACCATACATATACACAATAACAAGATGGCTCTTAACCTTGAATGTTGGGGGGGAGCAGGAAATAACATATTACCGGGCATTAGAATGGCCGGACTTAACGTTGGAAAGAGATGAAAGCGTCAAGTAATACTAGTACTAGATCGTCAAGATACCAACAGAGATTAGGGTAACCGAGAGACAGCGAAAATGAGAACAAGCCAGAGTCAGGTACACTGTAATCAGTCAGACAGGCAAACCACACAGAAAATGGTTACAGATAAAACACAGGGTCAGTAACAAAGCCAAGGCCAATACCAGAATTTCACAAGGAATCAAGGAATGCATTAAAGGGTACTGGGAACAGAAACCACAATAGGGCACAGTAAACCGGGTAAAAGAAGTTTTAAATGCCTTCATTTAACCTTTGATTGGTCCATGTCATGCCTGCAAACCTAAATCATGCGTGAATGGGGGTCTTAGAATGACATGAACTAATAGCAGCCAGAATTGGCTTGGGGCTTCCATTGCCCCTTTAAGAACGTGTTTGTGACGCAAGTTGGCCCACGCCACTGCTCATTGTGGTCAGCACACACGGCTCGCTCAGGAGCAAACAAGCTGCATGCAGCTCGAGCGGAGGACCCTGGCCGGAATGAAGATCTGGTGAGAAATGTCATAAACATTTAGGCAGTGTGTCACCAGCCCTGTGCGTTGTGGTCTCCCCGATCTCCTGCCCCTCCAGACTGCTCTGATACTCTATTCCCTTTGGGTCTTTATCACTGTGCTGCTTCCACTCCCAGCTGATTCCCAGAGGAAATATGGAGCAGGTGGGAAGAGCAGAGAAGGTAGGGATAAAAAGATCCACTTTCTAGGTGCTTGGGTTTTCTCCTGTGACTTTCAAGGTATAAACTTGCTTAACTTGTTTCAGCAGTAAATACTTTATCCATTTACTGATAAAACACATTGCACCCCATCACATTTTAAATATACAGTATTATGTCCTGGCTGGAGAATATGATTTCCATTTGAAAGTATGAAAATAGTTTAGTTAAAGCAAGTGTGAACAATTTTTTTTTTGTTTTGTATAGTCTTGGGAGGTTATCATGTCCAGTTTATTTTTATCTGGAGGTGATACTGAAGAACAAAAAACATCAGCTGAAGTTTTCATCTATTTAATGTGTCTGGATCGGTTTCCAGCTTAGAAACACATCAGCAGAGCAAGGAGCCTTGAAACCCAGTGGGGACCCAGGTAAGAAGGGAAACTGTTGCTAAACGGTTTGCCCCATTACCAGGGAACTGGGCCAGGGTATTACTGGCTTCATGATGACTACCACATGCTACCATGATTATGATGCTTGGAGTAACCCTTTAATAAACTAGTGAATGTGATGTGATGATTTGCGGAGGCAATGCATAAACCCCCACCCTCCATAGAGATGTAGATGTGAACTGGCTTGAATGAAGCTCTGAGAATATTCCTACTTTAGAAATGGGCTATAATGTCCTAGCGCAGCCACAAAATGCCCCAATACATGTTATCCATTACACTGAGGAAGTCTTTTTTCGTTTTAAGCTTTTTTTGCATTTTACATTTATTTTAGGGTAACCATGATCTTCATTTTCAGATGGCATATCAGTACAGATAGTGGTTTATTTTTCAGTTAACTCTTCCTGCAATGAAAACCGTTTAAAAAAATCTGATAGTATTACACATTCTACAGTACCTACACACCATTAAAGAGTGACGTTCGCAATTCAAGTACAGTGTCGAAAGCAGCCAAGGATAAAATGTAGTGGTTGTAAAAAGTAAAATTGATCGTGATGATTAGCCATACATGTGCTGAACATAAAAAGAACATTTTGTTTGTATTTTATAGTTTTGTTTACCAAGTAATATAGTCAAAATGTAGGCTCTATAGCAAATGTTTAACAATACCTATGTATGCTTAAAAATATACAGGATTTAGTGAAATACTACAAAAGAAAGGCTGTCTTCCTTTATTCGATCATGTAACTGTCATGTTCAAGGGAACAGTTTTGAAAACCTTCATGTTTCACTGGTGTGAGTTCAAGGCTGATTTAAATCAATGTGTTTGGTATTTGGAAAGCAGACAAGGGAAATTGATTTGCTTGTCACTGTGTGTAATTTTTCATGTCGGCACCAAGATAGATTCTTTGTTTCCACTGATCGTTTTCCGAAGCTGTGTGACCAAATTTGTTTTCCAGTTAAAATACTTTTATTGAAGTTTCCTCTTTTGCACATTGTGTGTGTGTGTGTTTCACATCCGCAGTCTTGTTCCCATGGTGATTCGTAGAGTTGGGTTACCATAAAACATCTGTTCCTCGTGGTAACTGCTTTCTCTAATCATGTGATAAGCAATAAGTCATGTCAGACGTTGCTCATACAATAAATCGCTCCAATATCCTTCATGTGAGAACATTGCTGTGCATCGGTTATGTAAGTAAAAATACATAAATAATGCTTATTATATTATATAGTAGACCTAAAGAACACTGAATATCTACATTGTAACACACACTGAAAAAGACTTAAAAGTCCATCAAGGTCAGACTTTCACACATCCATGGCTCATCTTGGAATTATTTTGGGTATTCTTGGAATACATGAATATTGGGCTTGACATCTACAGTTCTACTCATATTTCTATAAGTATTTTAAATATAGGTCTGTGAACCTGACTTATATGAAAACAAGGTTGGCTCTTAAATATGTCTGCCTGGCCCCTAAATTCAGATGGCCATTCCCTGTGTTAATAACTATTTGTTGTGAAAAAAATTTCATCACCACCGTTTCGTGCCATTTAGAGGAAATTGTCACCAGTTATGTTTAAAAAAACTAAAAAACAAACAGAATAGGTGTCTGTTATTAATGAGTTGTGCTAACAAAAATAAGCATAAAGAAAACATACATCATATACCTCGCCATCGGGGTATGTTATGTACATTTTTGAAAATATATTTATTTCTATATATATATATTTAAAAAAAAAAATAATGTAAATATAAATGTACCACCCATGCTGTATATACTAAAGCAGGTTCTGTTCTGGTAAATGTAAGTACATTACGTCATTTTTTTCACTTTATATTCACTAGTACTTACTTGACCATTGGAGTATCTCTTTCTTGTATTTACTCCTAAATATGTCCTGCATACTGCACTTCTTCTGAGAAATTTGGGATGCCCATACCATCACATATCCTTAGACGGGGATTGTTCAGTCCATGTGCTATAACAGCTGATCTCTGAATTAGCTCAATCAAATGTGAGTGAAATCACACAAGATTACACAACATTTATTCATTGTACATACTGTACTGCACTATTATTATTTTTGCTGCTCTTTACCTTTGAGGTCAAATGTGTATACAATCTTAAGACATGTGTATGTATAAATTTCTGTACATCATTTTTGGGCGCAGTTTCCTCTATATTTCAAATTTTCACTATCCACAAGGTTTGGGAATCCTTGTACTAGTTACTGCGGCCCACACTCATCCTGTGCTATACTACAGTGAGCGCCTATTTCTTCACTTTTCCTACAATATATTAAAGGACATTGCTGAGTACCAAACAGCCATACAGTATATAATAAAGTAATGCAATTTAGAGCTCCTGCGTCTGGAAATATTCTATATATCGGTAGTTATTTAAAGAATGGCATTGTTTGCACTGATGCTAATTGTATGCAATCCTTTCATAGTTACCCATGTCTAATACTCATATCAAGTTTCTCTATGACTGCATGGATTAAAGTTACCTTACAAAGCATTCTGTTTCAAGATATGTATACCAAGTGAATGCTCTGTTTGGGTTCAGTGTGAGAAATTTCTTAGGTTTAATTAAAAACCTGTCACCTCTACACCTGCAAACACGCACACCGTGCAAGCCACCATGACCTCCTCACATTCAATTTGTATTACAACACATTCCTTTTAGTGATATTGATTACATCCCACTTAGAGTTTGAGATATCTGTAAAGTTATGTGTGGAAATCCTACGTATTTTGACATTCTAAACCTGACACCCTCTATACACCTGCAACTGAAAAGTATGGGAATCTTACAAATACCTTCTAGATTAATAGGTAGACGGCTAGAATGTCCGAATTTAGCATTCTTCCTCATGGTTTAATGGAATGAGAAGTCTGCATGTTGATTTATTATGTAATGCTGGGTTAATCCCATCTATAGTGACATGGGTAAGGCTGGCATTAGGTAACATGGGTTTACAGTCAGAGAATGTGATACAAATTGTTTGGATACTTCACGGTCTTATAGAACTCTAGTAACATATTAAAAGGACTTTCTCATGTTCTATGCCAGCAAAACAGTGAATTAACGGGTTTGGCATGAGGTCG
Source organism: Pelobates fuscus (assembly GCF_036172605.1). NCBI lineage: Eukaryota > Metazoa > Chordata > Amphibia > Anura > Pelobatidae > Pelobates > Pelobates fuscus. Next base: position 143,198,223 of record NC_086322.1, on the reverse strand, counting down.
ATTAGACACATGAAAAGGTGAGCAGGACTGGATTGAGTTACCCAAGAGATTGTTATCTCTAATAACTGAATACTGATTTTCCCACAGACCACAATACAGAATTACAATGTCATTTCTGGATATTCATATATGTCTGATAATCCTTCATTTTTCAAGCTGTGCTATCCGTTTCTTTAGTAAGAAAGAGAGACGACACTCTGTCACTATGCGTTCTGGGTGTTGCAATCAAATCAGTATTTTAGGCCAATATAATTTAGAAATGTGATAATGCCTCTTATCCACTTGCTTCCCAGGTCCATTTTGGTGGAATAAATATCAGTTAAATTATGTTTGATTTGTTGTGCTATTATCATATTCCTATTATTTATAATAATAATACATAATATATTACCGTGGGTTATATACTGAAATGATTTGCATTTAATTTGCCCTAAAATAATACTAAATCATGGGTAGGCAATCTTCATCGCCCCTGATGCTTTGCCAGCATTGTGGCTGTAAGAGCATTCTAGGAGACGTAGTCCACAACATCTGGAGTGCCGATGGTTGCCTATCCCTGTACTATAGTCAACAAAACAACTCTAGCTTAATTAAGCAATTTGTGTGTATAGCTCATGCCTCAGAAGTCTCGTTGTTCTATTCTCTGCCATTTAGTAGTTAAATCACTTTTGTTTAAATCCATGCAGTCCTAGCCACAACTACCCTGGCTGCATGACAAAAAGATTTCATTTTCAATCAGATGTTAACTTACTGTAGAAGTTTTTATACCCTGCTCTGTAAATGTAACTTTAATCTGACACAGGAGGATCATGCAAGGTCTAGCAAGCCATTATCAGTGCTGGACATGAGAAATTCTAAATTAAACAGACTGTGCAAGTGACATGTAGGGAGGTGTGACTAGGGCTGCATAAACAAAGTAATTGAACTCCTAAATGTAACAAAATTGAGCAGTGAATCTGCAGGAGCATGATCTATACATCAAAACTGCTTTATTAAACTAAAGTTGATTTGGGGCCTATAGTGTCCATTTATACAGCAACCAAATGCATTCAAACCTTATTTGGAAATATTTTACAACTGTTTTATCCCAGTCCTCATCAATCAGTTTCTTCAATATTACAATATAGTGAGTGTTATTGTTGATTCAGCTCCAATAAAAATATGCATTTGGCGTGTTAAGTTGCAATGTGTTCTACAGGAAGCTCAAACTTAAGAATTCCATTAGATATATGGAACAAATTATTTAGAAACTAACGTTGAAATCAGAGTTTAAAATTTGACCTCATAACATGATGTAAATGTTTACAGACATGCAGACTTATTAAAAGTACATTATAGCAAACCTGTGTGCCTGTCCCTACTTGTATTAAGGTCCCATAAAAAAGTAAGTCAAACTTTTGTTTTAAAATGTTAATGTTCACGTGCATTAAAATTGTTAAAATAAAAGTTTTACTTTTTTTCCAATGCTGAACTCTCCACTTCCTCCAACTTCACACACGGTGGTCCAATCCAATGCTCCTTAGAGAGGAACATTGAGGAACTAATGCGCATGCACAGCAAGCACCACTTCAGCACTCAAACTTCCCCATAGAAAAGTATTGGATTGTTGCTTTGGTATGGTGTCAAGTGACCTAGTTTTACTCAGTGCAGCATAAGTGCTTTTAGTGTCTGTTATACGAATACCTACTAGAGGTGTACTTAACCCTGCAATGTAAACAATGATGTTTAAAAAAGAAAAAACCCTGCCATGCCTTACATAGCATGATTTAAACAACTTCTCTAGATGAACTGGTCTGGGTGACTATTGAGTACCTTTAGGACTGTTACAGATGGTTGTATTTATGTTGACTAAGTTTTAATGTTTTTAATCCATTTTAGTAATAAAATGTAACTTTGTTTTACTCACAAACATTCTGAAACTCTAACTCATTTTACTTCTTGGTTTTACAGTTCCAAGGCACGGACAACAAAACAATATTTTTGATGTGTTTGAAGTGGAAAGAGGACTGAGTGCTGATGAATATGAAGGAAATGATGATCCAGGTACTTTGTCAAGGGTATAGACTAGATTATTCATACATGTTTGTCAGGATTTTTCCATTTGAAACAGCTTTTGAAAAAGCAATTAGTGAAAAATAATAATTATACACTATATGTTTGAGGTAAAGCTCATTAACAGAGATGGCCAAATGTTGGGAAACGTACATTCATTTTTAAAGGGAAATGGGTAAAATTAAATTGTATGAGACTGTGTGCATGCATGGGTAAATGAACGTGTACATGACTGTTTGCATAACTAAACAAAGATATATCCTAAATAGGGCATTATCACATAAGGGTACTAAACTAGGGTACCCATCTACTAAACAGCACCATAATTCTGAATTCCAAGTAGGGTAGTCCCACATAAGGGGAGATATCTACTAAACGGTGCCTTCATTTGTGATCCAAAGCATGGCAGTCCAACATAAGGGTAACAAATTAGGGAAACTATTTACTAAACAATGCCACAATAACAGATGTCTGAAATGTGGATGTTTCCGAAAATGTTTGGATGAATTTCAGTTCGTAATGAATCGATGATTATCGAAATTTGTTAAATTTAATTTTGTCATTATTGAAACAAAACTGAAACACATTTTTTTTCCCCTCATGCACATGTCTAATGGTGCCCATCTCCTCCTAGGCTTTCAATGGAAAAAACACAACATTCTATGAGGAAGAATGTAAATTCTTCCCACACTGAATATGTACAACAGTGTAATTGGACAAGTGTATGTGTTTTCCTGTAGACTTATCTTGTTAAGACAACACTATTTAGGCAGGACAAATATAAATTTGCCTTAATCCAATGTCTGCAAAAAAAGCAAGAACATTTTACGTAAAAACAAAAAAAAACAACAACCAATGACCCTTCCCTATTCTGATACTATTTTCACATATATTCTTTTAATGCAGCTGTACTATTGAAATAGCAGTGATTTAGACCAGTACTCAAAATGAGAAATGACTGAGCCACTTTAGGAAATATGGCTGAATGGTAACCACAACAGTATAATACTGGGGAACAGCTGTCACATTTATAATTACAGATAGGACCTAATGTAGAAAAAATACTAAGACTTTATGAGACAGTATGTAATGCCTTGGTAAAATAGGAATCTGCAGGGTCCAAGGGTATTAGGCAGCTGAAGGACTGATGGATTGCTAACTTCTTTGGACTGTGCGTAGGTAGCAAGGCTGTGCTGGGTCAAAATAGCAATGCTTGCATTGATTCCTCTAAGGAAATGAGACTTCCCGACTGTTTTATAAAAATGCACTCTTTACCAGCTGACGTTTGTGCTGGCAGTACCCAATTACTGACAGTAAATACTTTCTTTAGCTTTAGTTTCACATGGGGTTCCTCAAGCCCATAAAGTTATGTTTTAATTAAAAAAAATTCAGAAATCACTCATGGAAAGAGGTAACATAGTATGACTTTTCTAGCGCAGACCCCTTGAATCCCTGGATCTGATGTTAAATAGCCTGGTTTCAATTTGTGGGTTGTCTTTTCCTAATGACCAGTGCCTTTTTCCAGACAGTAGTGTTAATGGTTGGCTGCCACTTGACTGATGACTTTTTGAAAAAACATTATTAAACGCGAAAAGATTAAATTTCAACTAAAAAAAAACAACAACAAAAAACCAGCCTTTCTGGCTATATAAAAGAATCCAGAATAGAGAGGTTTGTTATTAACGGTAACGTTCACCTATAGTTTTCTGCCACTGAAATTCTCCAATACATATAGAACGCATTATTTGATATGGATTAATCATATTACCATTTATATAGGGTCAACATATTCTGTAGTGCTTTACAATTCTAGAAAGGGAATATTTAGATGTGAAGAAGGCCCTACGAGGAAAGTGGATAAATGTTAAGTCTCTTGCCCAGGGACACTTACTGGAGAGGTGGTCTGATGGGGATTACTTTTCAGTGTTCAAAGACAGTGATATTACAAGAGTCCTAGTCAGCCAATGTGTATGCGTGTATGCGTGTATGTATGTATGTATGTATGTATGTATGTATGTATGTATGTATGTATGTATGTATGTATGTATGTGCAGTGGCGGCTCTAGACTTTGTGAGGCCTTAGGCAAAACTCAAACATGAGGCCCCCACTAACAACCAAAGTGAAAATAAATAGGGGTTGTATTTTGTTATAAGGGGCTTAGTCAAACATACTTTTTATCCCGGATTCATTCCCCTGGTGGTCCTGTGGATTCATATCTGGTCTGCAGCTCCGTCGAGTGCAGAGCTGCAGACCACATGGTACGTATCTTGCGATCTCCAGAAGTATCAGAGCACTCTGTGGTAATAGGGATCAGAGTTTGTGGGGCGTTGGTAGAAAACAATAATTTTAACCCCTTAAGGACACATGACATGTGTGACATGTCATGATTCCCTTTTATTCCAGAAGCTTGGTCCTTAAGGGGTTAAACAGTGCTGAAATGAAATAAGTCCAAGCACAAAAACAGATCTATGGTGGGGAGTTAAACTAATTTTGGCCTAAATATTGAAATATGGCAAGCTTTCCACAATTCCCTGTTTAGAAGGTAGTAATTTCAAACAAGGTTGATAATAATCTGATTGTAACCTTCTATGTTGCTTGTTTTTTTGTCATTAAGTATCTTCATTTTGTCTTTTGTGTTTGTGTGTCTTGCAGCAAATTGGATACACAGCTGCAATTTTGACCATGGCCTGTGTGGGTGGATCAGAGATAAAGAAAATGACTTACATTGGGAGCTAGTCAAAGATGATTTAGGTAAATCTTTTCTTTCCATTTTTAGTACAGTATATATTATTAAGTTATGTTTATGTAAATGATATAATGAACACAGTATGTGTTGTTCTGTTAACTGTTATTGCTCATTTTATAGTATCTTGATATAATTATTTTTTCTGCCTGAAAACAAAAAAGAAAAGCGATGGCTACACAAAATGCATATGAACAGTGGATTGACATTTGATTTTTTTTTCCCTTTTCTTTTCCAAAAATGTGTTGCCTGCTAAAATATAATCCCGAGAAACGACGTAGTTTACTTTTACGTGTTTATGTGTATAGGATTCTATAATGCTCCTCTTTTCCATGCTGTAGAATGAAGAACTGGATGTGATAATGTAATAACACCTAAGCAGTATTAGTGTGATTGATAATGGTAACTTCTCATAAAAATGCTAATTAATATATAGTGTTTGTGGTTCTTGGAGTGTTAAGAACACACCAAGGGCTTGCCTTGAGGTTAGGAGCAAATGAGAACTTTGCCTCCAAACTGTAGCTTTATTTAAATGGTTTCTCCAAGCATTATGAACACTTTGGTGGTCAAAGTGCCTGCAATTGGTATGTATAGTGTTTGTCTTTGAAATACTAATGTACAGAGATTAATCCCTTATCTGCCAGAGGAAACTAATGTTCTTGCCTGGCTAATGTCAAGTCTATGCAAGTTTTGTTGCACAGAATGTCAGTCATTGGCTAAGAGTTGATGCTCTCAACCAGTGAAATTTGAAGCCTACAACTTCTAGCTTCTGCAACTCTGCATGTCACTGGACCATAGTTAGCCTCAGAGCCTGGAGGGGAACCAGGTAAGGGGGCAAACCATTGCCATTACCAGGGGACCAGGCTAGGATACTCCTCACATCATAACTATTGCAGCGGGTTGTAGTGGTTATGTTGCTCGGAGTAACCCTTAAATCAATATTTTAAGAGAACCATTTTGTTATTAACATTTTTCTATTCCTTTTGCAGGTGGGCAGTATCTGACAGTCTTGGAACCAAAAGGAAAGGCTGGTAAAGCAGCACGTTTGGTCCTTCCTCTGGGGCAGATAACATACTCTGGAGACCTGTGTCTGTCATTTAAGCACATAGTGTCTGGAGAAAACGCTGGAAAACTCCAGGTCTATGTAAGAAAAGCTGGTTATCATGGACCAGCCATCTGGGGAAGAAATAGAGGCCATGGATGGAAAGAAACACACATAAGTGTACAGGGAACAGGCATCAGAAGTGTAAGTGCTGATTTAGATCATTTCATTGAGCCAGATGTGAGTCCATGGATAATGTTATCAGTTAAAGCTCGAGATTTATTTTATGCATTATGAACCACCGTTACCTGACATGATTTGTGGTCTCATCTGTGAGTTGCTGTCCATCATGTCTTACCTGGCTAGCATTGAGCTAGGTTGTTGCAAGAATGACATGTCTCTGAACATGCCATGTGTCATTTGCAATGAGAAACACAAGTTTGTTGTGATGGCAAGAGATGCTTAACGTCTTATACTCTAAAAGTAATCAGCTTTTTGATCCAAGGAAAAATTTGACTGTCATTCTGGGGTCAAGAATGAATCTTATCCTAGTTTGTTGAAAATTGCAAGTGCTTCAAACTGAGTTTTTACACTTTTTTGGATCAACAGCAAAAACAGATGTGAGAGAGGCTGAACTTGATAGACTTGACAGTCTCTTTTCAGCCCCTGTAACTATGGAACCAGCAGAGGTGTACTTGCTCAGGAGATTTGCTACCTGCAACCAAATGCTGTTCTTCTCTCTACCACCTTCAAACCGGGGCAGGGGATTGAGTTTTTGTTTGTGCTTCTGTGTATTTGTAACACTGAGAAGACACTGAATGAAAATGCTTATAGGACACAATCAGGCATACAGATACAATATAAACAGAGGTTGAGAAAAGGTTGAGGATAAATTAATGAGAATGGTATGTTGTGAACGATTGAGGAGTTTGGAGATGTTGAGTTAGTGATAATTTCACATAAACAATGTATTGTCCTCTATAAGGTGCAATGATGAATGGTGGGTGGGCCACATTGACTAGCCAGCGTGACAATGACAAAACCAAAAGCATTCTCTCCCTCATATTTTTTTTTTATATAATTTTACAGATTGTATTCAAAGGGGAAAAAGTCAAAGGAAAAACAGGACAAATTGGACTTGATGATGTGAGTCTAAAGAGAGGGCACTGTCCAAAAGCACATTAAGAGGACACTCGCCAACTGTACAGATTATTACTACCCTGCAAAATACAGGCCAGGGAGAATGGTGCACCTCACACAACCTGTTGTGAAACTGTGATTATCACAAAATTCCCAACAAAAAGAACTGAAGAAGAATTCCCTGCGATCTTCCCCTCATTATGACAGCAGGCACATGAAATTGCAAGAAAGTAATGTTTATCATAATGACAAGTCAATGGATCCTTATACTGTACCCAATAATCTTTCTCTAGGAGAACTGAAGAGAATAAAACAAGGATGAGCCTGGTTTATCCATTACATTAACTTTTGACATATATGTGCTTGAGCATCTGGAACTGCAAAAACGCTGTTCTTAAGTTCCATTGTTTGTATTTTTAAAGCCATATAAATGCTTGTTTTATACTGAAATATTTATCAATTTAATTGGACTTTACAAAATGTCAATGGATAATGGAGAGTCAGATGTTAAAACTGGATGTGATTCAACAACCAAGATCAAACGCTTAAAAAGTTCTATTTCCAAGAACACATTCAGACTAGGAATGTTCCAGCTTGGTGCTTTTTAAAAGATGCTACCGGTGCCATATTATGTACCCGTCTCTGGTGATGTTACTGTTCCTTGTGTGAATACTTGGTCGTGAACATACCTGCATCCTTGTAGTCAAATTGTAGATAAATAAAACGGTTTAAATATAGACTTAGATCCATCCACAGTAACTTGTATGCCTGTTCAAAGCAAAATGTGAATTGTGGATTGCAAGCAATGCTATAGGTTATTCATTTAAATCTAAGAGTATAAGTGCATTTTGCCTTACTAGCAGCCCTAAAAACCAGCCCATCTGAATATGCCTAGATTGCTGTTCCATCTTTATTACTGCCTGAGGGATTGTAAAGTTCATTGTTGAATGAGTTGAGACAGGGTGCCAAGCTGTGGGTTATCAGTACCGAGGTGTAAATGGGTTGAGGACGTTCAAAAAAGGCAATTGATTTGTATATGAGCTGGTAGCAAGTGTCAAGGTAGATTGATTGTCAGAAGTAAGAAGTGCAAAAACAAAAACAAAAAAATCACTGTTTTTTAATGGATGTGCTTTTTCAGAAAGTGAATGAAGAATAATAAAAAAAGTTAAAGTTTCCAAATATGTAAGAGGAGAGATAAAAAATAGACAATATTTGGTATACCATTGCATATTACATTAAGTTCCAACTTGCTTCATTTTTGGGCATTACACACAACTGAACATAATACCACGATAAACTTAATACAATGTGGAGGAAGCATGGGAATACAAGTTTCTAATTCTTAGGGTGAAAGGGTATCATTCAGCAAAAATTGAGTACTTTACAACTGATTGTCCAAATGCTGCCTACAGCTATTACAAATATAATATTATAGTATTACAGATAGCGAAAATTTCTGCCAAACCTCAGATTGTTTGTTGAGAACATAGAAAGTGAGGCTAACAACCACATGAGTGCCACATATGGAAACAAATACTAAACAATTCGTAAATATTTTTTTTTATGTCATGAGCAGTACAGATCAATAATATTATATAATTATATGACCATAACTGTTGAATTGCATTACATACAAGTTGTAACCAGATTCAGGACCTTACTATACCCTCCCGTCTCATATTCCTGGCTTTTGTAATATTGCAATCTTGAATGCAAATGTTTTTCGTCTCAATCTTTACATGAATCCAAAGCCATTAGGTATTGAGCTGAGAGGAGCCAAGCTTACTCAACAAAATTTAATAATTTCAATTTACGACTGTCCAGACCCTCACTGTTGACAGCAGTGGAGATACCACCCACAACACCCCATCCAGCCCGATAGTCCCTGATCTAAAAATCTTGTTAATCTCCTGTGATCTGTCTTTCTCTTAGGATTCAATTACTGTGTTAACATTGTAATTAGTATTTAAAATATAATTAATCATTCAAATAATTCCATTATTTGTGATTTTATGATTATTTTAGATTTTTTTTTTCTTGTTAAAGTACAAAACTGGTGAGAGACAGCAAAATGATCTGGACTTATCAAACCATGTGATCTGTTTCTCTGTAATCAAAGAAACAAAAACCAAAAAGGAAAGATCATGCACACACAATGCTAACAGGAATACCAGAGTTTTATATAAAACAGCTTTCCATGCACACATTATATCACTAGAATGAGACCGCTAATTATATTATGCAATCCTAGAAATATAAAGACATAATACAAAAGTAGAAATGCTGTCAAGACTTGGAGTTTATGGACACTGGTCATTGGATAACTAAACCAGGACGGTCTGTTAGCTAAATCAGAAATGGCCAGTAGGGACTTCAGATGTAGGGAATTGCAGGCAGGTTGTCTTCTAAAAGTTATCACCTTGGATGCTAATGAAAGCAATGGGAAGACTGTAAATGACTGCAAAATTTCAGCACTAATTCAGTGTTCCCTAGAGATGCAAGTTTGCAGTAAATAACAGAATATTTTCTTACTTTTGCATTTTCTTAAATATAGTGTAAGATACACTAAGGAAAGGTGAAGCATTCCAGGTCATTTTTAAAGGGCATTCCAGGTCATTTTTTTAAAAAGAAATAATACCCACTCATTTTTGTTTATACAATTAAACATTGGAAATTTAAACAAGTTCTAAATACATTTTTTGTACACATTTTTTTAAATATTGAAAATAAACGATTACATGTTGTGTAATAACCTCTTTGTGCATTATTTTATATAATAACGCTAATTAGCATATCTTCTGGCTAATTATCAATTTGAGGGGCAGCCATGTTTATTCCTCTTTGGACAAAAGCAGTACTCATCTGCAAAGGTCAAAAACCGTCCTGTAGTGCATGTTTGTGATGCCTTGTGTTTGCTCATGATCAGAAACTTACCGGGATTTGATAACTCACTCTAGCTTTAATAACTGAATCGGTTCTGGTCATAAAATAAAACTTACATGTAATCTTTTATTTGAAATAATACAGAATGAGGCCAGTTTTCTTTAATACAAATAGTTTAGCACCAGCATAACAAAATTCTCAGCATAATGGAAACAGGGAAACTGAAGAGAAAATACAGGGTCTAAAATGTTGTTTTACATTGAAATAATTATGCAGGCTCTTAGTACCAGAACACACATGTTCCTTATATAGGTTATGGTAGAAGAAGTTTGTTTTTCTCTGTTCTTATTTTTTTGTCTTTCTATTTATAGCAATTCACCCCCTTGTGAAATCACATATTTCCCCACCCTATGCAAGTACTTAACGACATGCCATACAAATAGTTTTTCATGCTTTCTCGTATTGCTGAGAGCAAGCAGGGCTATTCCACAAACTAGCAAATGTCGGGAACTATCAACTATAGGACAAATAGTTGAGCTGATCATTTTGAGAAATGTTTTTGAAATCCACCATTTTCACTTCAAATGTCTAATTACCTGGAAAATTTGTAACACCTAGCAGTTTAGTGAATATTATAGAGAGGAAATGTCTGGGAAATGTCTAAACCAACTTCCCTAGAGGAAATTTCGATTTGTAGGAAGCCAATGATTCTCAGTATTTATAACGGGGCCGAATGATGCTAAAATTGAGGTTTAGATGGTATAACAAGTGCGTTTTTGTAAGAGATATCTTGGATACCTTTAGATATCTACTTTTATTTACAAATGCACAATCATGGTCTCCTATATATGTAAAAAGACTACAAATTATATGGAGTATCAATATTTTACAGTGCATTTTGGAGAACAAAATGCATATTTTGGCAAATTTACACATGCACATCTGTGTAGAAACATCCATTTTTATCTTATGAATTTGTAGTTATTAAATCCACTTATATGTGATATTCTATTACTATTAGTAAAATTGGAGTCTCCCAAGTCTAAGAATATGTTCTCCGTTTTAATTTATACTGGGCTGATCTCACGAACACCATCTCTCCATAACTTCTGTTGCCCAACACCATGAAATATTTTCCAACTTCACCATATTCAACTTTAAGCTTAAAGTTTGCAACGTTGGCTTTAAGTGCACCTTAACTTGTATAGGGAATACAGTTACTTGGTTATTAACTAAAGTGTGAATTGTCACCCATTTATAGTAAATTCCAAGGAAGTTTTATATTTAGGCTACAATATCCAAACTGAAAACGTTTGAAATTCCAGGTGTGATATGGTTTCCGTTCTGATATCTTGTCCTAAAAGTCTTTAGTAAATAATTGTGGGAGTGATCCTACATTGTTCGAGGACATTACCTTTCTGAAGTGTCTTAAGTAGTTCTTGCTTACTTTTAATTACAAAATAATCTAGAACGTTGTACATGGGTTTTTTGCAAAATTATTTTTCTTCATAATGTTGCATTGACACATAATGCCATACGATCAATTTAAAAATATAGTCTTTAAATTAACAAAGCAAAAAAAAAAAAAAATTCTTTGCATTTTCCATCTGTTTGCAATCCATGTAAAAATGGTTTAACCCCTTAAGGACACATGACATGTGTGACATGTCATGATTCCCTTTTATTCCAGAAGTTTGGTCCTTAAGGGGTTAAAGTCCAATCAACATTGTTGTAGATGCAAAAATATATAAAAAGAGGAACAACCATTTTTATAAAAATAAAATATCTATATGGTTTTAGACTTCATTAGCCATGAACGGTTGATGTTTCTATGGTTTCTAAATGGAAATATTCACATGTATAGTGATATACATATTTTGGAATGAAACTTGTATATATTGGCACAATGAAATCACTTGCCTGTTTATAATGACATCTTTGTATGGTCCTAATTGTGAAAATACATACTGCATATTTTTTATATTTCCATTATTTAAAAATTATATGTGAATAGTCTAGGAATATATGTATAACTTAACACTTGCTTTTTCAGACAATCCTACAACAGGATAAACAACAGATACATTTGTGCTACACACTGGTTATTCACGTGATATAATCATTTTATGATGGTAATTATATTAATTTTTATTAACAATAAAAAAGTTGTAATTACTATGCCAAATACTGTCTTCTTGAATGAATGAAGTAGATGGTTTTCTTTTATGTCATTTCATAATAACATACCACATACGTCAGTGACAGGCAACCAAATTCTGTTCCTATGGCCATAATTAGGTTCCTTATTGGCATTAGCGATCTGAGCATGGTCTCTATAATATTCACCCTCCTGCACCTAAAAGGTAGGAAACGGGAGGGTGACTAAAATATTTTGAACATGTGTGTGTCTGTATGTGTGTGTTTGTTTGTATGTATGTATGTGTGCCTGTATGTGTGTGTGTGGGGGAAACGTATGGGGGGATGGCGGGGGCCCCAGGGCAGTTTTTGCACTTAAACTTATCAAACCAGCAAAAAGCCCTGGCCCTGACGGACTCACCAATAAAGTACTATACAACATATCTGGATATCCTTGTCCTGCACTTATGGCCATGTTAAAATATTGGTAGGCAGGGGTTAACACAAAAGGGGGGCGAAGAGACTCAAGCATTTCATTGTCTAGATTCACATATAAAGTAGTGTTCAAGGTCAACCTTAAATGCCACACAAGATGATAATGATGATTTAAAAAATATGTTTCAATACGCAATGGAGCAATTAGGAGGAGTTTGGTAGAAGTAGAGTTATAGACCATTAGAAAATGATACGTTCTCAGCAGACCAGTCAATCACCCAGTTGCACATCCTTCACCAGCATTCTGTGGCCACGCACGTTCTGTAAAAATCACACTGTGGGTCTGTACTGTTCTAATAGCATCAGCTGCACAAACATGCTCACACAAAATAAAACAGATTTTGAGTGAAAATGGAGAGATATGGATTTTCGTTATACAGAGGGATAAATTTCTACTTTGCAACTTTTTGGATCTTTTCATTTTGTTTCCTCATTTTCCCTTCGCTTCCTTCTCCTTTAAAGCTCTGTATAATGACCCTGGAACACCCCCCTTCCCCGGATCCCTCTCTACACACACACAGATAGTTTATGTCTATACACTTTCACATGCTTTAATCTGTGTTGGACTTTTTATTTACTTTGCACATATAGGTCATTGAGATCTGGAAGGAGCTCAAAATCCTATTTGGAAAAATTGACTTTATTTTCACCTAAATAAAGCTCGAGTGAAAGTAAACAGAAGTATCATCACCCATTTAAAGTGAAAGTCATTGGACTTTCTATGTTTAGCTGCAAGTTTACCCTGTACAGCACATCCAAAAATGTCTGGCTGCAGATTCTTCACAATATTTTTACACCAACTTCAAGCTGGGGGAGCAGATTGTATTACTTACTAATCTTATCCACTGGGTATAAAATGTTTAGCATCCATCATTACCCCTCTTTTCAGTGGATAATATAATTAGGAAATATTAATTCTGCCCATCACAGAGATTTTTAAATTAATCCCACTGAGTGCATTGTGTGTTACAGCGTTCTTAGGAACTCATTTTTTCGTGAACGCACAAGGCACATGGGGACGTCCTCTTTATGCGAGTTCTACAGAGTGGGGCTACAACTTTTAGGATTTCGAAACAAGCACTTTCAATTCTTTTGATGGCTTTTAATTAAAGTGACAAACTGACATTTGTACAGCATCTCTGTGCATCCTGTGCGGCGTAATGAGACAATAAGCTGAAATGCTGCTTTCTGAGCACAGACACACACTGGCAAATGACACAGCTAAATAGCTCAATCTCATGCAAAGCCACAGCTCTTGTTTAAATGCAAATTTTTATACTCCCAGACATCGTTATGGTCTAATTAAAAGCCTCATTAAACAGCCTGAGATTCATTCACACGCGTTCAACAGTGATGAATTATAGGAAATTGGATGTGGCTGAACACCAAAACAGATGACCATTTGCAAAATTAAAAATGTAATGTCCTAATCACACACTGTGTGTGTGTGAAAAATGCTGCAATGCTTGGATAGTGTCAAGAGATTCATAATTATAGAAATTATTTGAGTATCGCTGGAAGGAGAATCCTTTAATCTGATTGGATGAGAGACATACCACCACTCTCTGAAATAGTAACTCTTATTTATGCATATCAGAGCACACCGCAACAAAGGATTGGACACGGCAGTGTGTGGCATTGGTAGCAACTAATTGATGTATGTAAATATTGTAGCATTCGAATGCTTTATGTTTCAGTCCAATTTTACAACATGACAGGAGGCTTCGTATTTGCTTAAGTCTCTCTTTACTAGAACTCCACAGCAGCACAGAAAAAACAACCAATCAGAAAAAAGTTAGGTACTATAAAACTCCCCTCCCCATGCATCATTTCCTCTTTCTTTGCTGCTCTGCAGACAGTACAGGTCAGAGTACCACTGCCTCCTGCTTATAGTGGGTGGCTTTGGGTTTTTATTGCTTATATTCAGTCTTTTAGCCTTATAAATGCAGTATTGTTGTAATCCTTAGGGGATTTTATTCTTATATGCAGTATGTTCTATCCATGTGGGATTCTATTCTTATTATGCAGTATGTTCTATCCATGTGGGATTGTATTCATGTAAATGCAATATTTTTATCCTTATGGCATTCTATGTTTATAATGCAGTATGTTTTATCCTTATGGCATTTTATTTTATAATGCAGTATGTTTTATCCTTCTGGCATTTAATTTTTATATACAGTAGGTTTTATCCTTATGGCATTTTATTTTTATAATGCAGTATGTTTTATCCTTATGGCATTTTATTTTTATATACAGTAGGTTTTTATCCTTATGGCATTTTATTTTTATATACAGTGTTTTATCCTTGTGGCATTTTATTTTTTATAATGCAGTGTGTTTTGTGCTTATGGGATTTTTTCCTGTAAATGCAGTATGTTATAGGCCTTGTGACATTTTATTTTTTATAATGCAGTGTGTTTTGTGCTTATGGGATTTTTTCCTGTAAATGCAGTAGGTTATAGGCCTTGTGGCATTTTATTTTTTATAATGCAGTGTGTTTTGTGCTTATGGGATTTTTTCCTGTAAATGCAGTAGGTTATAGGCCTTGTGGCATTTTATTTTTTATAATGCAGTGTGTTTTGTGCTTATGGGATTTTTTCCTGTAAATGCAGTAGGTTATAGGCCTTGTGGCATTTTATTTTTTATAATGCAGTGTGTTTTGTGCTTATGGGATTTTTTCCTGTAAATGCAGTAGGTTATAGGCCTTGTGGCATTTTATTTTTTATAATGCAGTGTGTTTTGTGCTTATGGGATTTTTTCCTGTAAATGCAGTATGTTATAGGCCTTGTGGCATTTTATTTTTTATAATGCAGTGTGTTTTGTGCTTATGGGATTTTTTCCTGTAAATGCAGTAGGTTATAGGGCTTGTGGCATTTTATTTTTTATAATGCAGTGTGTTTTGTGCTTATGGGATTTTTTCCTGTAAATGCAGTAGGTTATAGGCCTTGTGGCATTTTATTTTTTATAATGCAGTGTGTTTTGTGCTTATGGGATTTTTTTCCTGTAAATGCAGTAGGTTATAGGCCTTGTGGGATTTTTCTTCGGTGTCTGTACTTCGGCTCATCGCTGCTTCTACCTCCAAAGCATTTGCCTCCTCTGTCCCCCAAGATCGGGGACCGCGGAGTTCATCTCCGCCAGCCCAGTGTGTTTTTTCCAGCTGCCGGTATGCTCGCGAGTGAGCACGACCACCCGGCGGCCGGATCTTCTTTCCCACGTGGCTGCTTCGCAACAGCCGTCTCCGCCGCGGACCACGTGGGTCCTGTGTGTTCTACGCGGTCGCAGGGGTACTCGCGAGTGAGCGCGAGTACCCGGTGGTCGGATAGTTTCCTCCACATAGAGGCTTCACTGCGGCCGCCTCCGCCTGCGGACCGCGTATGTGCGGGAGGGGGGGGGGGTGTGCCCACGCGCAGCTCCTTCCCCGCCAGTACCGTTCTTGGCGGAGGTCTGTGGAGGGGCTTTCTCCTCCCCCATCTATAGTCAGGGTGTATTCAGACCCCAACCTAATTCGCTGGCAGTCTGGGAGGACCACCTCCCACCCTGCTCAGGGTGCATATCCATATAGAGACATATAGCAATTATGTGATCAAGCATATATATTATATATTTTTACTTCTATATTTCTTCAAGGGCTGGAGAACAGCCTGTAGGCAATACACCCTGTACTTCTGAGTTTTCCTGCAACAGGATATCCTTATTTTTGGCCACAAGCATTAAGGTCTAACAGTTTCCTGTATATCTGTAGACACATTACCTCTGCCTAGGGGGGTTTGCATATTGGAGTTATTTCACCCTAGTTTCCCTGGTTTTCATTACACATATAGGGGGCTCTACACAGATTGACCCCCTGCTATTGTCGGAATACAACACCGGGGTATGCCCTGCTATGTCTGTGCCCCATTGATTGGCCTGCTATGTCTGTGCCCATAAGAACGGCCTGCTATGTCTGTGCCCATAAGATTGGCCTGCTGTGTCTGTGCCCATAAGATTGGCCTGCTGTGTCTGTGCCCATAAGATTGGCCTGCTGTGTCTGTGCCCATACGATTGGCCTGCTGTGTCTGTGCCCATAAGATTGGCCTGCTGTGTCTGTGCCCATAAGATTGGCCTGCTATGTCTGTGCCCATAAGATTGGCCTGCTATGTCTGTGCCCATAAGATTGGCCTGCTATGTCTGTGCCCATAAGATTGGCCTGCTATGTCTGTGCCCATAAGATTGGCCTGCTAGGTCTGGCCCATAAGATTGGCCTGCAATACCTGTGCCCAATAAAATGGCCTGCTATGTCTGTGCCCCATTGGATAGCCTGCTATGTCGGTGCCTACTTGGATGGCCGGCTATGCCTGTGACTATTTGCTTGGCTAACCTTTCTGTGTCCATTCGTTTGACCTGCTGAGACTATGCCCTAAGGACGGGCCTACGCTATTGGTACCGAACCCCTTTTGGCCGCAGGCCTGGGGTAATATCACTGAGGAAAGCCCAGTGCACACCAGTGACATGGAGATAGGCAGGTGTCCGGGCAAACACCATTGCCATAGTGTTCGAGAGGACACCAGTATACGGCCATCTGAATATGGCGGGAAGGGTGAAGGCCCTAAACCTCATGCCTGAAGGGCAAAGTTTCTTATGAAGACCCCGGACACATCCACGGTTTACTCCAAACCGGCGACTGCACATCTCCAAGGAGAACTTCGCACCGGCAGGGACCGGTATTCAGACTCCTTCAGGAGAAAGCTGTGTTTTTCCCTTGTCTTTACCATCTACTCTGTATATGCCTCCCGGAGTCCTTATAGGTTCGGTAGTTTTTTCCTGCGTTGGTTAGCTCCTGGCCCTGTCCAGTGGGATCTACTTTTATTCTTGCTTTTTTGTTTTGTTTTGTTTTTTTCATGACTTCCTTTTCCTATTCGCTCGGGTCGTCGTGAGGCCTGACTTGGTCTCCTCCGACCTCCCGGGCACTCGTGGATTGCGGAGAACGTCTCCAGCTTTCCTCGGACTACCAACAGCCTACCAGGACCCCGCGCGCGCGCACGGGATCCGGATAGTCGGTTGATAGTTTTCCATTCCTTGTTTCCCAGATTGCCCTCAGCCTTATGCTGACATTTGTAATTGGTGCGCCCTACGGTTTTGGTCGCCCTGAATCTCTAGGGACTCTAGTTTGCACCACAGGAGGGTGCGGCCCTCCATCACCTCGATCCGAGTATATTTATTTTCAGGAACAGTGGGCGAATCCTCTCATACGGAACCGGATACTGATTTGTTATTAGAGGGCGCAGCCCCTCACTCGTCATCAACCAGATACTGGGCTGGATACAAAGTACAAGTTGGGTGGACCCATTCTCATAGAGAGAACCGGTCTCGGATGTAGACTCTGCTGTTGGTTATTAACGGGTGCGGCCCGCTCAGGCTAGCACCCGGACGCTCTCATGGTATGCGATCACAGTAGTAGAGAGCGCGGCTCTTTCATGCACTCAAGGCTCTACAGTACCGGCCATTTGTTCATCACACAGGCTTGTGCCTGTGCAAGACATTGATGACTACATAGAGGGGCGTCCCTCCGGAATTCAATTAGAGCTGCCATCCACGCTACTGGCTTTGTCCTAGAGGACTGCCTGGTCATGCAAGTATTACATGTTTGGACTAGATCCCTCTATTCTATCTCCCGTGATGGATCTACTGGATCCGGGCTGCTGTAAAACACGCGAGAAATACTCAGAGGTATAACGGGGGGAGTCTCCCATTTATTTACACACACTCCTGGAGATGGTACACTAACGGATGGTCCTCCGGTGTTTTGAGAGTGCAGGTTTTTGGCATATTCGGCACCATATAATACAGAGTTTGGTTTCTGTTTTAGATATCCAGACCATTACTAGCAAACTGAGCAGAAAGTTTCCCCCATGTCAAGATGTCGGGAGATACGGAGACCTTCATGGAGCAAACAGGCACCGCCTTGCTCGGGTAACAACATTAAGGAGGGACTATTGCCCGGTCTGAAGGTAAAACCGTACGTATGGGTCATATGGTAAATCAGGAATCCTCGTTTGTCTTGACTTCTCCGGTCTTTACGATCTCGGGATAAAATCGGAGCGCATACCTGGTGAACATGGTTCGGAGATGGAGGACCCTTTGTCTATACTTTATTCATCCCTCACGGGAGCCGTCTGTTTTTGGATTCGCGCTACCCCCTTTTTTCAACTACCGTCGAGGGGATCTATGAGACTTTACGGAGGTACCTGGTGTACCCCGACTCCTACAGACATCTTTCACTCTTTGATGAGGGCATTGCTGGATGGAAATCTGCGTTCCGGTTGGCTTTTCCCTTCCTTTGAAGGTTTCCAGGATTCGCTATTCCCAGTATAGTCGACCACCGTCCTTCCACACAAGTTCAGTTCGGAACCCTGAATGGACGTCCTTTGGAGTCTTTCTCTTCTGCGTCCAAGGTTTACTCAGTCCATTTGGAATCTTAGAATCACTTAGAATACGGCTAGTTTGGCCACGCTTTTGCCTGCATTATGAAATTATTCTCGGATGAGACATATCACCGGGTAGGACAGGAAGGAACGAAAGATCCTCCTCGGTTTCTAATGCGATTTTGGTAGTGGACTTGGGCGCATTCCTTGAAATTGGAGATCTACCTGCAAGACTGCATCGCCGAATATCCCTGGCACGATCGGAGGACCGGCCATACGGATCATGAGTTGTGACAGGGTGACAGTTTCTTCTCGCGTCCCCAGGTCCGAACTTGACCTTTGATATTAAAACTACAGGAAGGTGGCTGATAGGTCAGTTTGCCAGCTCATGGACCGGCTGCTAGGAAACAAGTCGCAACCACATACAATGGATTTACCAGCGGATGGTACTTTTTTCCGTAATTGAGATGCTTCGTTGGCTGGCATTTTCTTTTATCCGTCTACTGTCAATTATCGAACTCGGATTGTTCAATTAGGATTACTCTGATATTTCCTGCAATAGATACCAGCGACACAAACAGCGTTGGATTGGTGAATTAAGCGTTGAAACAGCAAATACGAAGCCTCCTGTCATGTTGTAAAATTGTAGATTATGCTAGCTTTAGTGTACCTATAATCTTAATTTTATTAATGACAGGAGGCGAGTATTTCCCACCCATTCTTGTCCCTCCCTTGTTTAATGTTATAGTTTAGATTATCAGGTACGTATGCAACTCTGTTTGTTGTCTCTGATACCGGTCGCTTGTTCATTATGTCTGTGTTTCTTTTCATAAGTAGGGTTGGGATATCTACATATTAAGGTTAATTTTGGTTGCTACATTGGGTACCTACATGTTTATTCTGAGTACATTTAATTGGATAATCAACCTGTTCGATTCTGTTTTTCTCTCGTTTCAGTTTACAGTCCATCAACACTATCTAGTTTGATGGTTACTCTCGGATGGTGGACATCGTTATATTCATCGTATCTAGGACTTCGTTTCTTCCCCATGATGTTCTCTGCCTTTTATTCTGTTTTTTCGCAGCTTGAAAGAGGAAATGATGCATGGGGAGGGGAGTTTTATAGTACCTAACTTTTTTCTGATTGGTTGTTTTTTCTGTGCTGCTGTGGAGTTCTAGTAAAGAGAGACTTAAGCAAATACTCGCCTCCTGTCATTAATAAAATTAAGATTATAGGTACACTAAAGCTAGCATAATCTACAATTTAGAAACACAAACCGAGTCATTTACTAAAATGAGAATTGCTGGGAATCGAAAGCGAATTCAGAGTGAATTTAAAAATGTACCCTGATATAGCTAAATTCTAAAAATTCTCCAAGTCAATTCTGTTTGGCTATTTAGGTTTTATATGACACATTTACTTTGAATTCATATGGATTTTGTGGTATTTCTTAGTGAATATCCCTGCTCATGAACACATAGGATATGTTATTGATCACTGTTAGACCACAGTCCTTTTTAAAGAAGGAATTCAAAGTTTTGCCTTTCCTTCAACATTATGTAACATGATCTGTCGATTTTAAACCCTTTGTTATTTTCCAGTCTGTCTTTTTTTTTTTTGTACTTTTTTTTTTTGTACTGGTTTCTGTTTTAGAAATGGGTTAAGAAAATAAGGGGTTTCCTTTTTTTTTTCCCAGGATTCCAAAGATTCAATAATCTTTATTGAAAAGGTTTTCATCATTGACAAACAACATCAAGTACTAAATACAGAAAAAAGGGGAAATAACATTTGCCCAGAAGTTGATCTTACAATTCATATTTCCATAAAACATGTTAATAATATAGAGTATACAGTTTCTATGTCTGACAGACTCTCAAAAGGTGAAATCCACATTGTATCAATTTGATTCATGTGAGCCATGAATGAGAGATGCATCCAAGTTCTACTAGTGTCACTGAACTTTGTGGTTTCTATACCCTGTGGATTCTATACACCTGGGAACAGGCCCATGCTGAAGCCTCCGGGTGTTCATATAATAATAACAAAGTGTTTAACCAGGAAAGTACATTCAGCTTACTCAGGTTTCCAAGTGCCTCCAGGCGATGTTACTATTACCCAATTTAATGGTATATGTAGGGTCTTCCACCAAGAAGGGAAGCAATGAACATCTTATGTTAGAACATGGTGTCATCCTTTTGATACTCTAATCCCTGTGGACAGGCCTATAGCAACCCGCAGTTTCCTCATTATTGAGGCAACTGTGGGTTGCTATAGGCCTGTTCACAGGTATTAAGAGTATCAAAAGGATGAATCGATAATTAACCTATATTGTCAAAATGGATTTCGGAATTACCAAAACCAAAAATGTAAACAATTATTTTTTTGTGTACATGTTTAACCCTATACTACATCCTGTGTCCAACCCTAAACCATATCATGTTCAACGAAGAACACTATGACAACAAATCTGTGAATGAATGTATAGACTTATAAAAACTATATCAGAACACACCATGCTGTCATTATCGCTACACCTGCAGCATTAACCCACACTTGTAACATTAGTTTACATTTACTGCATTAAACATGGCACTTTCTGCAGATCCCCAATGCTTTGGTGTGCATTCAACTCACATTGTGGTGCATTAAAGCGACCCTGTCACAAATCATGGAATTAGATGTGTTTTTTATCTCTCAGTATTACAGGGGGCAAATCGAACCATGAATGGTGTGTAAATCTTATCTGGGTCTTTTCAGGAGCCAATCTGGGGCTCCAACCCAGCCCTACTCTGCAACACCCCTGCTTGCAATTTCTAGATTCCCGACACTCACTATGAGGCGGGTATGTGTGTGAAAATAAACAGGAAAACTGCTGTTATTATTAATCTTACATACTTTTGGGCTTCCATACAAGGATCTGGAAGCTGGCAACGGTGAATCACTGTGATAAGTAATGATTATACAGAATAAGCAGTTTAGGATCCCATATAAAGCGCATTGTCACTTACAAAACACATAAAAGCACTGATATATTGTTGTAAGTCAAGAACACTATCCAGGCTGGCTTCCACTGGCCAACAGTATAAATAGCATTTTCACTGTTAACAGCAGCACCAGCTCTCAGAAATGGAACTGTTGATATTACTTAAGATAGCCCATATGACAGCATAATAAAAATAACTGTGCTGATGCCACCTACAAAAAACAATAGCTTAGAATGTATCCCATACAAGTGGGGGCATCAAGGTGTTCATTCACGAAACAGCACGTTTTTTGGAGCTGGGAACCAACTTAATGTAAAGTAACACTCCAGGAACCATAACAACTACATTTAGAAAATGTTATTGTGCCTGGAGTCACCCAGTGTAATCTTACCTTTAATTGACGCTTTAAGCCAATAACTGCCACCTCCTTACTGTTGGTGCTAATGCTTTCACAGTAGCCGGTGCGGAAGAGTTTGGAGACTGGAGTAACCTGTTAACTCTAAAGATGTGTCCCTAGGCCCAGCCTTTATGACCACTTCTGCTTAAGAAATGGTCATGCAGGAAGGAATCTGTATGTGCAGTATTTGCACTATTGTGCCGGAGGTCATGTGACCCTTTTCTGGGCTGCCTAATGCCAATTCTGTGCACTGCATGTTGGCAACAGATGTAATGAGCTTCTCCCCTTGCAGGCAGCACTGGAAGCTGCCTTCAAGGAGAAGCCTATTACCCACCCCGTTCCTTATTTCAGCCCTTCCAGCCTCCCTGTGTTTCTGACTATGTGTCTTTTGTTGTTGTTGTTTTAATCTTTCCCTCTACAGCTCAAAGCATGTGTAAGCTCTCTGAGTCAGTGGGAACAGTCCAGTCAAATCTCTATGAGAAGTATTTGAATGGACCTTGATGAAGCAAAGAGGGATACGGCATGAAGTCAGGTGGGGTGTGGAAACGCACAAGGAGACATTTGCCCGGCCCTGGATTCAAGGTACGTTTTTACTTAATATATGGGTATTGGTGTTAAAAAGGGGAGTGGGGATGACAATTTTTATTCGGGTACCACAGGGTATTAGAATTAAAAAATAAATACATAGTGAAAACGGATCACAGTAACCTTGTAAACCCTTTTTTTTCCCTTTATTGTAGACTATGCTATTAAATATACCATCTTTACACTTGCCAATTAGCACAGAAGGGTAAATGCTTATCTAGCTATATTTTTCACCGAGGTTCATTAACCATTACATTACAAAGAAGCAAAGTGAATTGTTAGTGTGGACTCAGCTAGGAGGTTTTGCCTTGTTGTTGCAGGTGAGCTTACACTTTAATGGCCACTGGAGTGACACTAAATGTATGAAAGTGTGCAAGTAACTATTTTTTTGTTCAATGGAAGAAGGTTGCCTGGTCTGAAAAAAAATTACATTTTCTTTTAGATCAGGTATATGGCAGGGTGCGTGTGTGTGATTTACCTAGGGAAGAGATGGTAGCAGGCAAGAAGGAAGGCTGTGTTATGCTCTGGGCAATGTTCTGATGAGAAACCGTGGGTTCTGACATTTATGTGGATGAAAATAAACATAGAAGTGTGAAAGGTACTTCGACACGTACCACCGCTTCGAGAATTTTGTAGACCATATACTACCCTTCATGGCAATGGTGTTCCCTCACAGACCTGCCATGTGTGCATAATGCACCCTGCCACTCTGAAAAAAATGTTCAGGAATAATTTGTGGAACATGACAAAGAGTTCAATGTGTTGCCTTGGCCTCCAAATTCCCTAGATCTTAATCTGACTGAGCATCTCTGGGATGAGCTGGAACAAAAATTCCAATCCATGGAGGCCCCACCTCGCAACTTGCAAGAAGATCTGCTGCTAATGTCTTGATGCCAGATACCACAGGGCACATTCAGAGGTCTTATGGAGTCCATGACTCAATGCATCAGAGCTGTTCTGGCAGCATGAAGGGGACCTACGCGATATTAGGCAGGTGGGATTATGTTGTGGCTGATCAGTGTATATATACATCTGAAGAAGATATCTATATACACAGCTCAATGAGATCACTTTGAGAAAGCCATCACTCTCACTGTCATCATATTGAAGGTAACACTTGTGGGTTTAGATGGTTAATATATAACTTTGTTTCTATATCTTAAAAGTGTCATTATACACATTGGGAATATTGTACTGATGTTTTATATGCATATGACACACATTATCAGTGCTCATTTTGTTATTTCTGTGCTAATAAAAAATGTAGTGTACCCTAGGAGGCCCTGGGGCCATCTGAGGAGGGCTTGTGGTATGGCTCATTTGCTCCTCTTTCTCCTCTTTCTCCTCTTTCTTCTATTTCTCTGTAATCTCTTCTTGCCCTTGCTATTCAAGGGAACTCATTAGGATCAAGCTGGATAAAATCAATAAGGGAAGCTGGGCCAAAATAGCTCATGGAAGGTGTGCCACAAATCACGGCTCTACGAGACCAAAAATGTAAACAAAGGGTTGCAATATGTTTTAATAAAGTTACAAAAAACAAAAAACCACCGGCGGTCAGTAATTTCTGGTACTTTTTCTTTGTCAGTTTAGCAATGTTGAATATAGTGATATGAGTATTGTGATTACAGCTTCTGCGCAAGCCAGAATGTAATTGGCATGTTACTGTACCTTGACGACTAAAAATAAAGAATAATAAAAAAAAAATTGATCCCGGAGAAACTGACGGAAGCCAAGCACAGAGAGATGGACACAGGTTTCTTCAGGAAGGAAGAGATTCTTTATTCGGTTCACCGATCGGGACTCAGAGGGACTAGTGTCACCAAAATACAACAAGTTCTGAGCCCCGGACAATAGTGCAGGCTCCTTATATAGGCACATAACTCCTCCCATATTAAGCTCCACCCGCACATTCTCATAACCAATCAAAACGAACAAGAACTAACTTCCTGCTTGACCGCATGGCTTGTCCAGCACAATGGAGGAGGGGAATACTACATCCTGTATTCTCGCACATGCTCCGTACACTACTGATCGTATCTTTGCCACGTGCAACCAACCGACCGATACACCAGTATATGCACGTACACATGCCACGTGGTAATCTCGGCCTACTAAATTTATTTTTACCGAGATTCCACCACATTCCCCCCTTTGATGCCTCTGATATTTCACAATTACGGAGGCATCACTTAACCTTGGTTTGCATATACCTCAGGTTACCATGAACCAGACCAGACTTTTCTATGATGTGAATCCCTCAACACTCCTCTTCCTGCATTGGTTCTCCCTGATTTAGAGCCTCATATTTATATATGGCCATTATCTGTGCAGCCGCCTTCCTCTCTGCTATATTTTCTATCAGGCTCTGCACAGACCTAACTACTAAAGGAATAAGACATGGCAGGAGTAGGCACAACATTAAAATCAGCATGACTCCGCCTACCAATGCCTTAAGCCCTCCAAACTGCTCATACCAGTTACCAAACCAACTACTTGGATTATACCCTTTCCATACCTGAGTAGGCACATGCACTAGTTTAACCATATGGCTAGTAAGCTCAGCTATTGCTTGCCCTTCGTCATCTATTTGAAGACAGCAATTGCTCAGGTTAAACTTCCCACATACACCTCCCTCTACTGCCAATAGGTAATCCAAGGCTAATCTATTTTGGTAAACTGCTGTCCTCATCCTGGTATTATGCTTCGCTAGAAGATTGAGCGCTTGTGAGGTCTCATTAGTAATTATCTCAACCACCGCCTGTAACCTTATAATGCGGTTGAGCATATATATTGGGGTCCTATACCCGAAAGTACCATCCTCTGCCCAAGTGGCTGGCCCATAATAGTCTATGATATGCTGGGGAGGCCATTCATCATCTTCCCAGGCGCCTATCTCTATGGGTCCCCTTTTCTTCCGATGATTCACATCATACACTTTAACTCCCAAAGTCTCACCTGTTTCAATAGGTAACAAGAAGAAGGATGGTTTGAGCATACCCAAACAGACATGCCCCTTCCCAGTCCTGTGGCAACTCCGAATAGGCCTTCTTACCACAGATCCAGTACAAATTTGCTGGGGCTTTCCAACTAGATGTGATAGATAGGTCAAACCATACGTCCTTTAAATTGGCATATCTTGCAAACGGGTTGGGTGGTTCTGAGACATTTGAAGCCGACCACCAAGTTGTATTCTTTGTATCATCATCATAAGCTTTTTGCCCTAGACAAGTTAGTTCTCCTACAGAAGTATTACACATCATTCCTTTCCTTGCTATGCAAACATAACCTATGATGGAGGTTTTTAATCTCCACTCAGATTTACCTCTAACACTCATATGATAATCGGCTTGTGTAGATATTAATTGTTCAACTGCCTCAGAACCGGACATTACCTCCTTTGCTTCCCAAGGCCATTGGTCTCCCATGTTAGTACCTCCACACACATAGCAGTTGGTTACATTAAGACTACCAGCAATACTCTCAGCTAAATCTATGAACAGGTTTTTAGCGTTATGGGGAATCTTATTATCTACACTCATCTCTTCATAAAAAGAATGGAATACCTGATGAGTTTGGGATGTTACAGTATCGGTCTCTATCCCTATAAACAATATTGTCCCAGGGTCTAAACCCGTCCCATATATTTGAAACCCAAATAAGTTACCATATCTGTCTAGGAATTGGTCAGGATTATTTATAAGAATATGGACTGGGTTGCATTCCATAGACTTACAGTATGGTTTGGTAGGCAACTTAGTAACAATCATATCCTTGTCTGCTGTCTGTCCCCAAGTTGCCCACCCCACACAAGACCAATATGGGCAGAAATTATATTCCCTATCTGGGCATCTTGGACTTACAAGACTTACGAGACTTTCCTGGCTTTTAATAATACGTTGGTGAGCGGACAGGCGTTATTATGGCCGTCAAAACACTCACTTACCAATCTCTGTAACAACAATAATTGTAATCCACAAGGTTTCCTCGTCACTCCGACTGAGTCGTGCGCTTTAACCGGATCTTGCAGGGATTCTCTGGATCTGGTGTAACTTGCCAAGAATCTACTGCTGCTGGTTTAACCCTGGAGTGATGAATATCCTAGTTCTCTCCTCATTGTTAAATAATGTCATTAGTAATTGCTGGCAATCAGCCCAAGTTGGATTGTGCGTCTGGACTATCGAGGTGAACAAGTCGGTCATGGCTTGAGGTTTGTCAGTGTACGAGGAATTATGGGTTTTCCAATTTAAGAGATCGGTAGTTGTGAACGGGACATATACGAAGACTGGGTCAGCATATACTAATTGACCTTCATCATTAAGGTGTGCTGAGCCGGGAGCCAAATGAAGTGGCATTTGATAATGTTTAGGCTTTTGGGTACCGGTCAGTTGTCGGGTTAGTATAGGGCTTCGTTGAGGGGCGTCGGTTAGGGGTTCCAGTCGAGGGGTAGTAAGGCATGGGGATGTGGAAGCTTTATTGTGGGGAAGATCGGTGAATAAAATATTCCGGGCCGGGCTAGAGGAAGCCTGACCGGAAGCTTGATATGGCGCCAAATCAGGATATGTGGGTTTAACGGGGGTTGGTACCGGAAGGGGAGGTTTAGTAATGAGGGGGATGGACTCTGAACTAGAGGAGGAAGTAGATGGGGACAACGGGGAAAGGGGTGTAGTGCTTCCTGTATCACTTCCTCTTCCTCTTCCTGTGGAGGAGGAGTAAGGGGGAGGCATAGGGATCTCGGACTCAGGAGGCGTGTCCAAAATGGGCGTAACCATGGCCCTAGTGGACAAACGAGTCCTGGCCACCATGAGGCGACATTGCTCCTCGTGGCATACTCGGATCCATCTTGGCGAGTCGTTTACGGCCTGCCTCCAACAATCAATGTATGGAAACTGTCCATAAAGTTCAGGCCTACCTGATACAGCCACGTGTACACGCTGTACCAGATTTGGATCTAAACTGCCACGTGGCGGCCATGCGGCAACCAAAGTAGGCCATTCCCTAGTACACAAAGTAATCAAACGTACAGAAGACATTTTAACCCCAAAATCACATTTTGTAAATCCCTTTTTAAAATTCTTTAACATACATCCTAAGGGATCCTTAGTCCGAGTCCGACGCGCCCATACTTAACAATGGAGCGTAGTTTCCAACGAATACTATACACGCACTCTATCAACGGTCACACCCGTTCCCTCGGCAACAGCACCACGTGGTACAGTTACCAAGTGAAACGTACAAAATAAAAACACTCAGGGAATTCCCGTACACACACAGCTGTTACACCAGTCACTAAATAATAGATACTATGCCCTTTGGCGAAACTATACAGTCACCCACGCTATAATTCCCTATATATGAATTACCCGTCTATAACATACCCCAGTAACATCGTCTTTACAAACAGCAGTTACAGTACGGTTAGCATAGGTCAAAGTACAATTTAAGGTCACAGTACAATTAATAGTGGTTATGGTGTTAGACATGCAATAGACGACAAGTATTAGTATTCATATACAGTGTCAGTAAATATACAGGGTTATGGTACCGTGCGCTATAATACAGCTACACACTATTAACACTCTCGCTAGACGGCAGAGCTCACACTATCTAACAAGATATACACGCTACTAAACAATCTTTAACACATATACAATTCCCAACTAATCTATTGGCCAGTACCTTGATGGACTACCTAAAACTATCTACATCCGTTTTGGTTAGCCACACTGCCCAAGCACCACATATAGCGAACTAGAGGGCGGAATTTACAACAGAACCCTCTTAGTCTATCTACTCTATCAAAAGTCTAGTGGGTTCCAAATTTACACGCCTTCCCACTTAGCCAAGATAGGTTGAGAGCTAGCAGACCGAATTTACACAGACGCCGCTTAGTCTCCCGGTCCCTCCGACCTAGCAAACAAAATGTACACCCTAGAACGCTAGTCTAGACAAGACACCGGTGTCAGGCTAGGGCTATTTACACAGAACCCCGCCTGACTCCAAACCAAATTAAACGGTCTTACTAAAGATCGTTCAATTGAGCGGTGCGCATTCGCTCCTTCCCTCCACTGTAGGGGGCAGATTCTGTACACAATTCAAACCCCTTATGGGCCTACCGCACAATCGGTATACCCCTAGTGGGTCCGCCGTCTAAAACAGCGGCCGTCTTACCTCCTCGTTCCTGAACCTGAGTTCACACTCATCGACGGGGACACCCCAGCACTTACTACGTAGAGGCCGATGATCTCCTGGACAACAGACCAGTGGCGCCGAGACGAAGGGAGGTCCACGCAGAAGTTCAGGGGTGCAGCCGTAGAGAACGGTTGAACGATGAGCTTCCCGGCCAATGCACCAAATGATACCGGAGAAACTGACGGAAGCCAAGCACAGAGAGATGGACACAGGTTTCTTCAGGAAGGAAGAGATTCTTTATTCGGTTCACCGATCGGGACTCAGAGGGACTAGTGTCACCAAAATACAACAAGTTCTGAGCCCCGGACAATAGTGCAGGCTCCTTATATAGGCATATAACTCCTCCCATATTAAGCTCCACCCGCACATTATCATAACCAATCAAAACGAACAAGAACTAACTTCCTGCTTGACCGCATGGCTTGTCCAGCACAATGGAGGAGGGGAATACTACATCCTGTATTCTCGCACATGCTCCGTACACTACTGATCGTATCTTTGCCACGTGCAACCAACCGACCGATACACCAGTATATGCACGTACACATGCCACGTGGTCAGTGGCGTACATACCAGGGTCGCAGGGGTCGCGGCTGCGACCGGGCCCGGCCCACCAGGGGGCCCGGCCGCCCCTGCGACCCGGTATGTACGCTCTGGGCCAGCCTCTTCTCCTGGGGGGCCCAGGAGCCGGCCACCTCCGGGCCCCCCGAGGCTGGCCCTGCTTACACCCGGCGGCCGGCTGGTGCGCGAGGGAGCACTCTCCCCTGAGTGCTTCCTCTTCAGCTCCCTCGCGCACCGCACTGATACCGGAGCCGGAAGATGATGTCATCTTCCGGCGCCGGTATCAGTACGCGGCGCACAAGGGAGCTGAAGAGGAAGCACTCAGGGGATAGTGCTCCCTCGCGCGCCCGCAGGACCAGCCAGCCCGCCGGGTGACCGGCCCCCCCAGGAGCCCAGCAGCACCACTGGACCCCAGGGAATCCCCTCAGCACTCCAAAAGGTAAGGAGGCTGGGAGGATTAAATTAAAAAAAAAACATGTGTAAGTGTAAGTGTGTGTGAGTGTTAGTGTGTGTGAGTGTTAGTGTGTGTGTGTGTGTGAGTGTGAGTGTGTTAGTGTGTGTGTGTTAGTGTGTGAGTGTTAGTGTGTGTGAGTGTGAGTGTGTGTGTGTTAGTGTGTGTGTGTGTTAGTGTTAGTGTGTGTGTGTGTGTGTTAGTGTGTGTGTGAGTGAGTGTTAGTGTGTGTGTGTGTGAGTGTTAGTGTGTGTGTGAGCGTGTGTGTGTGTTAGTGTGTGAGCGTTAGTATGTGTGTGTGTGTTAGTGTGAGTGTTGGTGTTTGTGTTAGAGTGTGTGTCTGCTAGTGAGTGTCAGTGAGTGTGTTACTGTGTGTGTCTGTTACTGAGTGTGTGTGTGTTAGTGAGTCTGTTTGATGTCTGTTAGTGAGTGTGTGTTTGTCAGTGAGAGTGTATGTTTTGTAAGTGAGTGTGTATGTATGTCTGCCGCTGAGTGTGTCTTTGTCAGTAAATGTGTGTGTCTGTTAGCTAGTGTGTATGCATTTGTTCGTGAGAGTGTATGTGTGTGTGTCTTCAGCACTTACCTTTCTCCAGCGCCGGACTCCCATGGCGCTGGGGATCCCTCCGCCTCTCAGCTCCGAATGCGCATGCACGGCAAGAGCCGCGCACGCATTCAAACCGCCCATAGGAAAGCATTACTCAATGCTTTCCTATGGACGTTCAGTGTCTTAAAATGGCGGAAGCGCCTCTAGCGGCTGTCAGTGAGACAGCCACTAGAGGCTGGATTAACCCTCAGTGAAACATAACAGTTTCTCTGAAACTGCTATGCTTTCAGCTGCAGGGTTAAAACTAGAGGGACCTGACACCCAGACCACTTCATTGAGCTGATGTGATCTGGGTGTCTGTAGTGGTCCTTTAAGTGTGTGTGCATCTGCATGCAGTGGCGTACATACCGCGGTCGCAACCCCTGCGACCAGGTGCCCGCCGCCATGTGTTGCTGCCCCGGCCCGCGCAGAGTAAGCGCGAGGGGGGGGCCCACGGATCAATTTTCGCACCGGGGCCCCATGGGTCATGTGTACGCCACTGCACGTGGTAATCTCGGCCTACTAAATTTATTTTTACCGAGATTCCACCACAAAATGTAGTGCAATGACAATGATGTGCAGCAGTCTTACACATGTATACATTATAAGGGTGCTGCTAAACACCAACTTCAAACTCACAAAAAGTTTATTTTTAAAAACATTGGACTTAGGCACAACTATATGCATGCAAGTCTACTCCACGTACATTCACAGAACTGTTTCACATAGAACAAGGTAACAATGTTAGCAGCTAAATGACCTGAAATGCTCTTACATCCTGGTGTATTTCTGATTTCCTTTTCAGCTTAGCATCGGGTATCTTCACACATTCACATGCTGTTTGCAATCATCACCTTTTCAGCCCAGTAAAAATAGGGCTTCCCACCAGGAACATGGGCTTGGCTTGCAACACACTTAGGTATGCCATTATTAAACCCTGGGCTCATCTAACAAGTTAGCTATGTGAGTGTTTGTGAAATCTGGGATGTAGTGAACAAGACTGCTAAATTGTACAATATCACATCACATATTTAAAGATCAGATCCATATTTAAAGAAAGATCCTATTTTAAAGGCATATTCAAAGTAGACAACATTGCTATCTAATTGCCAAGTGGTACATGTTACTGTAAAGCTTCATGAAACATTTGATGTAGATGTATTGATAACCTTGATAACCTTTGTAATGCTCCCTCAATGGACTTTCATATAACTCAGTTTAGGGATTGATAATGGTTTGCAGGGAGATTTTGGGGCCTTTATAGAGGACATTTCTAAAGTAGCTCTGTCATATTGCATCTTTGGAATAGCTCCCAACTATACCTATTAAGGAGGTACAGTCTCTGTTTTGGGCACAAACCCCTCTGCCCCTCTTTTCTATACTAAAATGCCCTATTCCAGCGTTTTCCCAGTTTTGTCTTTGTGTCTCTGTCAAAATGAGAATGTATGTGTGCTTGTCAGTGAGAGTGTATATGTGTTTGTTTGTGTCTGTCAAAGATCATGTGTATTTTTCAGTAAGAGTGTATGTGTGTCTGTCAAAGAGTATGTGTGTCTGAGTGTGTATCAGTGTGTGTATCTGTGTGTCAAAGTTTGTGTTTATGTCACTGTTTGTGAGTGTGTGTGTGTGTATGTGCCAGTGCATATATCAGTGTGTTTGTAAGTGCCCATGTGTGTGTGTCAGTGTCAATGTCAGTGTGTATCCGAGTGTATGTATGTGCCAGTGTGTGTCACTGTGGGTGCAAATGTGTGTATATGTTACTGTGTGCATCTGAGTGTGTGAATGTGTGTCTGAGTGTGTGTGTCAAGGTATGTGTGTGTGTCTGTTAGTTAGTGTATATCTGTGTGTCAGATACACACACACACACACACACACCGGCACACAGATACACACACTTGCACATACAAACACAGATACACACACTTTGACACACAGATACATACACACACACACAGATACAGTGTGTTTGTATCTGTGTGTGTGTGTATCTTTGTGTCAGATTCATACACACTGGCACGCAGATACACACAGCTTGATACACAGACACACATCAGCACATACAAACTCAGATACACACACCTTGACACACAGATAGATACATACATACACACACAGATACACACTGTGTGTACCTGTGTGCCACTATGTATGTATCTGTGTGTCAGATACACACAGTGGCACATACAAAAAAAACACTTTTTTTTTTACGGGGGGTTTCCACTATGTCAAAGGGTTCCACAGCAAAAAATAATTGGGAACCCCTGCCTTATACTAATGCCATTCACCAGTGTATAAAATGAAAATAAAAACATAAGATAGTGCTCTCTGTATAGATGAAAAATAATAAAAGGAGGTATACTCACAAATGGAGAGCACAGTAAAGTTATGATCAATCCTATATAGCTTTGGTGGTATCTTCCCCATCTAGGAAACCAAAGTGTCACTTTGAAAAAGCCGGTGCGAAGGTTACATAGTTACATAGCTGAAAAGAGACTTGCGTCCATCAAGTTCAGCCTTCTTCACATTTGTTTTTTGCTGTTGATCCAAAAGAAGGCAAAAAAACCCAGTTTGAAGCACAATTTTGCAACAAGCTAGGAAAAAAATTCCTTCTTGACCCCAGAATGGCAGTCAGATTTATCCTTGGATAAAGCAGTTATTACCCTACATTGAAAGATTATATCCTTGAATATTGTTTTTGCAAATATGCATCCAGTAGTTGTTTGAACATCTGTATGGACTCGGATAAAACCACCTCTTCAGGCAGAGAATTCCACATCCTGATTGTTCTTACAGTAAAAAAAACGTTCCTTTGCCTTAGACGAAATCTTCTTTCTTCCAGTCTAAACGCATGACCTTGTGTCCTATGTAAAGTCCGGTTTGTGAATAGATTTCCACACAATGGTTTGTATTGGCCCCGAATATATTTGTACAATGTTATCATATCCCCTCTCAGGCGGCGTTTTTCTAAACACCTCCCTGCATGTGACTTGCACAGCCTCCCATAAACACTTCCTGTAAAGAGAGCCCTATTTAGGCTTTCTTTATGGCAAGTTCTGTTTAATTAAGATTTTCTTATCCCCTGCTATGTTAATAGCTTGCTAGACCCTGCAAGAGCCTCCTGTATGTGATTAAAGTTCAATTTAGAGATTGAGATACAATTATTTAAGGTAAATTACATCTGTTTGAAAGTGAAACCAGTTTTTTTTTCCATGCAGGCTGTGTCAATCATAGCCAGGGGAGGTGTGGCTAAGGCTGCATAAACAGAAACAAAGTGATTTTTTTTTTTTTTTTTAAATTCTTTATTTGTGATGTGCAGAGAGTAAACAGATACATAGAGGTGGCCACGATAGCCGAGATAAAAATCTTGCAAGTGTACATATACAACAATACAACAATGTCGTGGCACATACATTAATAGCTGCACAGTTTTCATTTGTAGGAAACATTTGAAACTAGTCAGTGGTAAGTTATAACATAAGGGTATTCAGTTTAAACTTAGTAGACGAGTCAGTGGTTATTTATGATATATTAAGGGTTAAAAGTTTCACGTGCTGCATAGATTCCCAGGCGAGTGGGGGGATATGGCCTACGCTAGTGTGTAGTGTGTGTCGCACCCTGCCCTGTTGTAATTAAGCTGACGTATGTCTATATACATGAGACTTGTTCCATATTATCTGATTTTGCCTTCCTGGGGGGAGGCACTGGAGGTGGACCTAGTCTCTGCTGTAGCTTGGGTGAGCAAGTGAGATGTCTATAAGTGTTCTATACGGGTACACCCCTTAATGCTGCCGACATATATTAGGTTCAGCTGCCCTATGCCCGGGAACGTAATAACATACTAATTTACATGCTGCATAATAAAGTATCTGAGCAAGTCCAGTGTCTTATCAAGGCTGTCGGGGAACATACAAAACCTGGGTCAATTTGCTTAGAGGCGTCTAAAGTATATGCTCTCTAGGGCATATCTACATTATCTAATAGTTAAAGCCCTGGCAACGGGTATCCGCTACGTATTTTGTCACCTAGCCTACATTCTCGGTGTAAACAGGTTAGATAAACATATTCCATACATTCAATAGCAATTGGCAAGACAGAGGCATTCAAACTTTAGAGTTAGATCGCTCACTAATTGCCTACATACGCAGGTTGGCTAGGAGATACAGTCTACATACATTGATTTCTTATCATGCCCTGTAGTACATACGGACTGCCAAGGGGACACTGGTTGCTGAAAAAGCTGAGAACTAAAAAATTGAAAAACTAAAAAACAGAAAAAACAGAAAATCAGGGGTAGTCAAACACTGTGGGCAAGACCCGACTCAGTGGATTTAGGTCTAAAGTACTCGTGTTTCGGAGCCGCTGCTGTCTCAGGTTCCTGCTGGGCCTGGAGTACTGGAGGTGCTTGTAGTACGCGTAGCTGTGGTCCCCATGCGACGGTGAGTGTGCAGGCTGTTATCTTTGCCCCTTTCAAGTCCGTGAGGGGTTCTGTGGGTGTTGTGTTCACGAGCTCGCACTGTCCCTGTGCCACTGTCACTGTCCCTGGTATCTCGTGTGTCTTCCACGGGTTTCTGTCGTTGTAGCTGTAGGGCTCGAAGGAATTCCGCTGGGTCTTCGTCCGCCGACAATGTCAAGATTGAGTCTTTTTGTGGGACGACCAGGGTACCTGCCACTCCCCATCGGTACCTGATGCCCCTGTCTCTCAGTTGTCTTGTAATCGGTAAGAATTTCCTCCTTTCCACTAGAGTTAGGAACGGGAGGTCAGCAAAGACTTGCACCTGGTGGTTGTCCTTTTTGATGGAGGGAGTCTTCCTGGAATAGGCCATTAGTGCAGCCTTAACCGCAGTGTCCCGGGTAACGGCTATTATGTCCCTTGATGCGTCTGCTGGAGCGGTTGGGGCTTTGCGGATCCTGAATGCTGCCTTTATCGGCCAGGCGTCGCCGTCCTTTTTCGCCCCCATTAGCTCGGCCAGGTTGTTGACATAAGACAGCAGGGCCTCTGTGCCTACGTCTTCTGGGGCTCCGCGGATGCGGATATTCCGCTTGCGGTGGCGAGTTTCCAGTGCTGTGACGGAGTGGGTAAGTCTGTGGATTTGAAGTGTTAGCGTGTCAATTTGTGCTTTGGCTTCAGCTAGCCGAGTGTCCCTTTCACTCCCTTGCGTTTCAACCTTGTCCAACCGCTCTTTGATGCCCGTTACCTCAGTTTGGACCCCCGTGAGATCCGCCTTCCACAGTGCCCTTAGGTCCAGGAGAAGTCTTTTAATGTCTCCCTTTGTAGAAGGCGAGTCGTCAGGGTCGGATATTTCCGATTCAGACGGTTCTGCGTCCGGGTTTGCAGCTTGAGGGTTCTCCCCTTCTGCGGATGAGTCTGAGTCGCTGGAACTCCGAGGCCTGTCCGGCGCCATTTTAGGCTGTGGATGCGGTTGCGGCCTTTCGAACGATCGTCTGATATCAGGCTGATAGGGGCTCTCCCGGCAGGCGATTTTTTTATTCTTTCTACCCATTCTAATGTTGAGGGGTTCACCTCTTGATGTGGCGTGGTTTTCAGGTGATTGTTCTTCTTTTTGCGGCAGTTATAGACTTTATTCAGGCGGTGAAGCAGGAGCTCCCTGAAAGCACGTCTGCCATGCAGCTCGGCTAGCCACGCCCCTCAGAAACAAAGTGATTTAACTCCTAAATGACAGTGAATTGAGCAGTGAAATTGCAGGGGAATGATCTATACACTAAAACTGCTTTATTTAACTAAAGTAATTTAGGTGACTATAGTGTCCCTTTAACCCCTTAAGGACCAAACTTCTGGAATAAAAGGGGATCATGACGTGTCACACATGTCATGTGTCCTTAAGGGGTTAAGTTTGTTAACCTTTCTTCATAGCTGATATGTTCCATTCCTTTTATTAATTTTGTAGCCCGCCTCTGCACTTTTTCTAGTGCCATAATATCCTTCTTTAGAACAGGTGCCCAAAATTGCACAGCATATTCAATATGTGGTCTTACCAGTGATTTATAAAGGTGAAACGTGTTAGTGTTTTATACTATACCTTTGGTTTTATTATGTTGGTTATAAATAAAAAATAGTTTTTATCGAATTTGGATCTTCTTGTTTTTATCACTGAAGATTGTTTACGTTGAGGATTCATACTTTGGTTTCCTAGGTGGGGAAGATACCACCTAAGTTATATAGGATTGATCATAACTTTACTGTGCTCTCCGTTTGTGCGTGTTCCTCCTTTTATGATTCTATTATTCTTAACTATACAGATAACACTATCTTCTGTTTTTATTTTCATTTTATATGCTGGTGAACTCTCCCAGTGATAACACAGCATATTGAAAGAGACCACCGCTCGCTGCTCACCAGCCTAAGGATACCTTTCCACATAAGATCATAAGGCTGCTTCCCTGCATTCCCTTTGTATATCTACCTATGGCCAGAAGGAAGAGACTCTGGTTTGGGAAGTCCGAGTTGCCACATAGACTTTGAACAAGCGCTAGAAATCCCATCTTTTTATTTATTCATAATACATGAATCGTCTGTGGTGGAGAGTCGGTACGTTTTGTGAACTACATTTCATACAGTGCTGAGCTGACATTTCCCCTATACGAGAGTTGTGTGAAGATTACCATTATTGCTCTATGGGATAGCTGGATTCAAAGTATTGTTGGGATATGGGAATATTTATAGAATTCAACTACTTTGAATTTGCTGAAAATAGGTAATTACAATAATTCTATGGTTGCCAAAGTGCCTTACTTCCCTACAATATTTTACCAACATGCTTGACAAAACTGCTTGGAGTCTTTATGAAAGTCGTTTACCATTGCTTTAATCAACAAGTTAAGGATCAACGTGTCCAGCTAACTTGTTGTATACCGTGCATTTACTGCAAAAAGAGGCAAACTACATGGGGAATTATAAAAGGGTTATAACAATTCATTTAGCCATTGGTAACAAGTATCTTGTAAAAGATGGCATTCAAGTTTGGTGTTGAGAAATAATTTTGACCTCTTTTGACAAAATTGGAGAATGCATCAGCATTTTCTGTCTCACTGGTAAGCCTGTACTGTGGCACATTTTCTGACATGTGCTGATGACAAAGTGTATATTGACATTGAAGGGATTAATATGGATTTAGAATGGCTCTCTAAGTAGAGGTACAGAGCTACACTACATGTAGTTAAGTAA
The DNA here is from genome assembly GCF_036172605.1 of Pelobates fuscus. Taxonomy (NCBI): domain Eukaryota; kingdom Metazoa; phylum Chordata; class Amphibia; order Anura; family Pelobatidae; genus Pelobates; species Pelobates fuscus. The sequence goes on along the minus strand of NC_086322.1, from coordinate 143,160,396 downwards.
CAGGTAGTGGCTTCCCAATCCAACAGGTGTTTGTGCCTAAAAATGAAATGTTAAAGCCAACCCACCTAAAGCAAAGCACAGTTAAATATGACTGATACACAGGATTTCAGCAGAGGTTTAATTTAAAATCCTATGCTACCCGCCAAGCCTTAAAAGCTATTCGACTGTGCAAGCCATAGCATACTCACCAGAAGTGAATTTATATACACCAGGGCTAAAATTTCACTAGCCAATAATTAGTGGTGAGTTGAAATTTTGTGCCCTGATGTCAGCACTAAAGCATGTTAATACGCAGCTAGATCTGATACAATAATAGAGCAGAAAAGTAACAAAACACAGTTTGGTCTGATACACAAATAGTAAACTATGAACAACCTTGCATGCAACCAAGAATAAAGACAAGGACACAGGATACAAAGAATAAGAAAGAATTCAGCAATGAGCTTCAGTGATCTGACATTTGGTAATTTGTATTCTTTATAGTTAGCTGACAACATGGTGAAATCACTGTGAGGCCTGACTAATATGGAGAGGAGCACCTCTTCAGGTTCAGACAGGGGAAACGTTTAGCCTGGAGGAAACAGTACAAACAGAAGCCTTCTTTTGCACACAACATTGAGAGATCTCTGTTTGGATGGTCCTACATCCTGTATATGAGTCTGAGATTATGAGCAGCACAGCATGACTGATGATCCACAGAAATCTGTGAATGCACAGGAGCCATAGACTTTTTTCGCTAGTTCACCACTACCAATGAGTGTGTGCAGTGAATTTCACAAGCCCTTTCTCATTTCACTATGTGGTCGTAATACATTCTCATCAGTCCGGCAGCCTGGTCAGCCCCAAATACTGCAGTCTCATTGGACGTAACCCAAAGGGCTAGACTTGGAGAACATGAAGAGGGCCATCACCATATGCCCAACCCCACACAATGCTGGGCTAGCAAAATTTCCTCCTATTCTAAATTGATGAAGCCAGCATTCCCTGGGTCAGACATGGTTTGAGGTTTGCTTCAAGGGTAGACATGGTCACTTGTAGGCATTGAGAAGAACATTCTAATTGATGCTCATATGGAAATAGTATGTGATTTCAGGGACCTGTATAGACTAATAATATAAGCTGACACCAGTGCAGTGTCTAGTACAGACATCTTTTAAACTGCAATATGCACAGACAAGAAGGTAGTTTCAAGAACAGGTACTGCTTTGGGACCTGGCATCAACATAACATGAAAAACAAATCCATATAAATATACAAAACAGGACTACCTAATAAATAACTTAATCTGCATTGATAGATCCACATGTTACAAAAAACATAAATTGAAGGTACTGAGGACTAGTTAACCTGTCAACACAGGTTATTCTGTCAAGAACATCCATGCTGGACAAAATGGACAGTGATAACATGTTAACTTCACATGATTATTGATCAAAGGAAGGGTAGTCTTCAGGTGCCAGGAGAGCTTGTTTTTTTTTTTGTCGAACCATTTGTAAATGGTTTGTCATGAAAACGAGGGACAGCACCGAGAAACTTTGTGCACTATAACCACTATATATTGAACGGTCATGATTACATTGCTTACAGAGTCTTATTATTAGTCTTAATATTATTATTATTTTAAATCTGCAAATCACATCAAACATTTCATGGGTTTTCTACTTTGTGAATTAAGTGAAAGCTACACAGAACACTGTCACGACTGCTAGTGTGGTCCAACACGCAGAAACTATGTAAACCTATACATAGAAATAAGAAAGGAAATAAAAGGACAGAACGTAAACCGGACCTTAGAATGGCCGGACTAATACGTTAGAGACAGAGGATAGTCAAAGGGAATTCCGAGGTCAAGGAAGCCAGAAATACACAATACCGTTTAAACAAGCCAAGTCAGGGGAACCAGAAAACGGAATAACCAGGAATAGCCAAGATAAGAATACCAGAATATCAATATCACAGGGAAAACGCACTCTCAGGAAACCAGGAACAGGAAACCACAACAGGGAAAGGTACTGGGGTGAATTAGGGATTTAAATATCCCTCTCTAGGCTCTGATTGGTCCCCAGAACGTGCGCGTGCGTTGACGTCGTGACGTCACACGCACGTTCGTATAATTTTGGGGGGGTGGAGCGATGGATGGACGCGGCCGCATGGTCGCGCCATCTTGCATTTCCTGGAGCGGCGTGGAGGAGCGGTTCCCGGCTCGCCGCTGAGCAGGTAAGCTCAGTGAGTTGGTGCAGTCATGACGGTCGGGCACGGACGCACATGGCGGCGAGCTGGGGGCCGTGACAAACACATATCTCAGATCAGTTTACCAACCTTGCATGGATTGACTTGCTATTCTGAAATCCTCTTGCACTATAAAAAAGGGGAATTTGCTTGAAAGTCATAATGAAAACACATTTTTCATTTATCCCTGTTTTACAATGATTTTTATGGTAAAGCACAGAGAACAAATTATTGCATTTTATGACTTGCTGACGAAACTCCACATATACCACAATACAGTCATTTTAGTCCTCGCGCTCCAATTTGTATCTTGTTAGATTTCTCAGTTGCTCAAAGTAGGACTCAGAATGAAATGTAACAATTAAATATTAAACTGTCAGGTTCTCGACACCCGATCATAAGATTTATTTTACTGTAATTCTATAAATTAAAAAACAAAGCACAGAACTCGAGGTGGGCTGAAGAAGTAAGAGATTTGAAGAATAAAGCTTGCTTTGTTCCTTGGTGCTAGAAACCTGACCAATCCCCAGTGGTAATCAGTGAGCTATAACAACCAGTAAGATGTTTTCTTCTGACTCTTGGACACTCAGAGGCATTCTTTGATAAAACAAACATACACAAAGAAAAGTCCTGCTTTTTAACACACAAAAAAACACGGAAAATATATTTTTTTCTGTAAGGATAGAGCATCTTCCCTTCTTCTTCTCCGCATTGTTAGCCGAGAAAGTAGTTCAAAAATATATTTTATCAGATAGTTAAGATACAAAAGTTATTTATAATAATCAACTTTAAATTCTGAAACTGTATACGCACAGGGAATTTCTCAAACTAAATATCTAGTGTTTATAATCGATAGGGCTTTAAATACAAACATTATTCAGTGAGCAAATGTTTAATGACAGAGTTCATTAAAAAAATTGTCAGGAGAAATTGATCAAGATTGTAGCTAAAAATCTATATATGCATATAATACATTCCCAAATACATGTTTTAATATATTACACATATTGGTATACCTTTGCGTATATTATAAACACAATATTTTTACAAGGCACAATTAATCAAAGTATAGGTACCAAGCCTAGAGACATTTGGCGAGCAATGCAGCTATCCAACATCATATCGCTCAATACACAGATTTTATATAAGCTGTAAACATAATCTCCATTTCGCTTTTCCTTTTGTCTATAAATTTAGTCACAGACTACATATATTGACCTGAAGAATACTGAGTAAACATTCACGCTATCCATCACGTGTTGTGTGTGTCCCAACAGACGTATCTCTGCACTGCATGGGTGTAGTATGTTAGACTAATCTTTTACACTTTTAATAATGAAAATAACAAGGAGGTTATAAGTATAAACAAGCAGTACATCTAAAAAAACCAAAAACAAAACACATTTTAACAAATGGGCTTTGTACTTTTTGTACTGATAGATCAGTATAATCTGAATATTATTATCATCGAGTCAGACATTCCATGAATATAAAAAGTGGTTTCAATGGCAGCATTTCTTTTTATGGTGCAGCAACATTTAAACAGGTGAGGTTAACCCCTTAAGACCGCAGCCAAATGTACAAGTTGTGAACCAAAAAAAATGTAAACAAACCACAGATTTTGACTATATGTCTGTTCAACAATAATTTACCTCTTTCATATTAAATGCACCCACACTTATTATATATCATTTTGTTCAGGGGAAACAGGGCTTTCATTTAACATCCAATATTTAGGTATGGAACATAACGTAATATGAATAAAATATAAAAAAATGAGAGAAAATATGATTTTTTTTAAATTTTCTTAGTTCTATGTGACATTCTAACTGTGAATGTCATAATACTGTTTGCTTTTACTGCAATAAAATACACATATTTGTATTCAGCGATGTCTCACGTGTAAAACAGTATCCCCTATGTACAGGTTTTATGGTGTTTTGGGAAGTTACAGGGTCAAATATAGCATGTTACACTTTTCTGTTTTTTCACATTGAAATTTGCCAGTTTGGTTATGTTGCCTTTGAGACTGTATGGTAGCCCAGGAATGAAAATTACCCCCATGATGGCATACCATTTGCAAAAGTAGACAACCCAAGGTATTGCAAATGGGGTATGTCCAGTCTTTTTTAGTAGCCACTTGGTCACAAACACTAGCCAAAGTTAACGTTAATATTTGTTTGTGTGTGAAAAATGCAAAAAACTAATTTGAAAGCCAATTTTGGCCAGTGTTTGTGACTAAGTGGCTACTAAAAAAGACTGAACATTCCCCATTTGCAATACCTTGGGTTGTCTACTTTTGCAAATGGTATGCCATTATGGAGGTAATTCTTATTTCTGGGCTACTATACGGTCTCAAAGCCAACGTAACCAATCTGGCGAATTTCATTGTGAAAAAACTGAAACGCAAGCCTTATATTTGACTCTGTAACTTTTGAAAACACCATAAAACCTGTACATGAGGGGTACTGTTGTACTCAGGAGACTTTGCTGAACACAAATATTTGTGTTTCAAAACAGTAAAAAGTATGACAGCAAAAATATCGTCAGTGTAAGTGCCGTTTGTGTGCGAAAAAGGCAATAAATTTCACTTTCCCTGACGATATCATTGTTGTAATAAATTTTACGGTTTTGAAACACAAATATTTGTATTCAGCGATGTCTCCCGAGTAAAACAGTACCCCCCATGTACAGGTTTTATAGTGTCTTGGAAAGTTATAGGGTTAAATATAGTGCTAGCAAATTAAATTCCCTATACTTTCGGCCTGGGTTGTTAGGCAGGTCCCGCTAATTGTAATTAATTAGGATACCTAATTATGTAAAATTATTACATAAATATATATGTAAAATTATTATATATACACGTGTGTGTATATATATATATGTATATATATGTATATAATTTTTTTACTATTATTTTTATTTATATATAGGTATACATATAGTGATGTATACGTATATACTTGGGTATATTATTTCGTTCTACGTGTATTTTGATATCTATATATATATATATATATATATATATATATCTATATATATATATATATATATATATATATAGATAGATATATATATATATATTATCAAAATACAGTTAGAACGAAATTACACACATATATTTTTAATTATTTATTTTTTATTTTAATTTTTTTTACGTATTTACATATTTTTTTATTATAATATATATATATATAATTATGTATATATTTAATCAATATCCTTCTACGTGTATTTTGATATTAATATATATATATATATAATTATATATATAAATATTAAAATACACTTAGTGTATGTGTAAATGTGTGCGTATATATATATATTATATATAGATCATATATATAATATATATATAAATGATGTAAGTGTATTTTATTTTTAACTCTAATTTATTTATTTTTTTACATTAAGGGGTTAATAGGGGAGGAGAGGGGCAGAGACAGTGTCAGCCAGTGATTTTACATCACTGGCTGACACACAGGATCAGTGATCACAGTGACAGGCTGTCACTGTGATCACCTCCTGCAGATCGCGGTAATTGGCCACAGGGGGAGTGCCTGGGTGGCCAGGCATGCCCCCCACCGCGATCTGCAGGGGGATCCTGCCTGCAGTTACTATGTGTCAGCCAATAGGCTGACACATAGTAACCTCTGATCGCAGTGACAGGCTGTCACTGCGATCAGATCGCAGGGAGAGGCTGTCTCTGCATTCAGATCGCAGAGACAGCCTCTCCCTGCGATCATACTCTGCAGATCGCGGTCACTGACCGCAGGGGGACTGCCTGGGGGGCCAGGCATGTCCCCCGACCGCGATCTGCTGCAGAGAATTCCGCCGGCTCCATGTGTCAGCCGATTTTAAAATCGGCTGACACATGGTAAATACCGATCGCAGTGACAGCCTGTCACTGCGATCGGAAGCTGCAGACCGCGGTCCCCAGGCACAGGGGGGCTGCCTGGGGGGCCAGGCATGCCCCCCGACCGCGATCTGCAGCGGCCATGTTCCGCCGGCCACGTGGGGCTGAAGACCGCCCAGGACGTACTATGCCGTCCTGCGGCGTTTAGAGCCACCAAAATAAGGACGGCATAGTACGTCCTGCGGTCTTAAGGGGTTAAACCACATATACTCAATCCCAACACATTAACATGATCTAATTATTTATTATAGTGGGTTCTGTATAATGTCTGCGTATAGGCCCCTGAAATCTAACATTAACAATGACTAAGTAAATAAATGACTTGTTCCCAATAGGTGTGGGGACAATTTTAAGCTGTTGTAAACTTTTGTTTGCAGTAGAAATACTATTGTGTTGGTAGAATGTAGAATATCCTGGGCTATAAATACTTTACTTTTCAGACATCAATGGCTCTTTTTGTTTAGACAAGCGGATTTTAAACCACTTCCCAGCTAAGGGTGCGCTATGCCATCCTACAAAAGAATGGCTTTAACGCGGTATAGCAAGCTGTCCTGCCAGCCCAAATACACACCCTCTGTGGTGACTGCGATGCAACTGCAATCACACGACTTTGATAGGCTGGATTACACCATTGCCTTCAGGGGGACTGCCTGGTTTGTCAGGCAGTTCTCCCAACATAGAATTATTTTTATATATATGTATATATAAAACACACACCCACTATGATTGTCACTCTCCTTGCCTATATGTTGTTAAATCTTGCCTGGGTGCTTGTCCTGCATTAAACACATATAATTGTAGAAAAAGGGAGCACTCCACGGTCTTCTTACAATATACATGATTTATATATGATAGTGATAGTTACAAAGATCGATGTTTCGGCCAGTTCGGGCTTTTCTCAAGATCAAATGAATATGATAACCTGTGTGATTAAACAGAAGAAAGATAATTAACTTTCAATAGCATGTGCGTCTGTGCCTCCTTCACTTGAAGCCGAAAGTGCAGAAGAGGACCATGTGATTTGCGCACTGTCAAGGTGATGTGCATGCTCGTGCGTGGTTGCCAAGAAACTAATGTACACAATATTAAGCTACTAACAGCAACTCAAGTGCACTTCAGAAAAGAGTAGAAGTTTGTGCAATAATTAGTTGGCAGAACGAATTCCATAAAAGGTGATTGAGTGTATCTCCATGTTATTGTGACGTGCAAAGTGTAAAAAAAAAAAAAAAAAGATATGTCCAAACTACAAAATAATACACTGCAAATGCATAAAAGAAAATATAATATATTCCTATATGTTCTGGTGAATCAAACAACCTGGCAACAGGTGCCATCCACATTCTATTTCAAACATAGGGCTGTATGCACGTTATCTATAATCTTACTAAGGATGCATACATATGGAAGCCTCTATGTAAAGTAAAAAAATATACGCTTTAACTTGTAAGTGCTATCTATACTCTTACTGAAAATAAAATACTCTGAGTTGTCTACTTTTGCAAATGGTATGCATTGATGAGGGTCATTTTCATCCCTGGGCTGCGAACTGGTCTCAAAAGGCAAGTTAGCTATAGAAAATCATCTTGCACATTTCAATGTGTAAAAACTGAAATGGGCAAGTCTTATAGTTGACCCTGTAACTTTCCAAAATGTCTTGAAACCTGTACATGGAGGGTTTCATTGTACTTGTGGGACATCATAGCATACAACTATCTGTGTTTTATTGCAGTAAAAGCCAACAGTATTATGACATTCACTGTTAAAATGCCATACAGAATTTTGGAAAATAACATTTCTTAATTTCTCAAACTTTTTTAGAATTTATTCATGTTAAATTAAGTTTCTTACATAAATATTTGACGTGAAATAAAAAGCCCTATTTAAACAAATTACATATAATAAGTGTGGGTGCACTTAATATGAAATACCGTATATACTCGAGTATAAGCCGAGTTTTTCAGCACATTTTTTGTGCTGAAAAACCCCAACTCGGCTTATACTCGAGTCAATTGTCTGTATTATGGCAATTTGCATTGCCATAATACAGACCGGGGCTGTGGGGGCTGCAGAGAGATGTTACTTACCTTTTCTGCAGCTCCTGTCAGCTCTCTCCTCCTCCGCCGGTCCGTTCAGCTCTTCTGTCAGCTCACAGTGTAAATCTCGCGAGAGCCGCGGCTCTCGCGAGATTTACACTGGGAGCTGACCGAGGTGCTGAACGGACGGTGCGGAGGAGGAGAGAGCTGACAGGAGCTGCAGGAAAGGTAAGTAACATCTCTCTGCAGCCCCCACAGCCCCCTCCTACACAGTGCCCATCCACTGGACCACCAGGGAAGGAGAGCCCCCCTCCCTGGCCAGCTAGCAAGCAGGGAGGGGGGACGAAAAAAATTTATATATATATTAATAATAATAAAAATAAAAATAATAATTAATAAAATAAAAATAATAATAATAAAATAAAATAATAATAATAAAATAAAATAATAATAAAATAAAATAATAATAATAATAAAAAAATGTAATGAAGCAAAAAAAATATTAAAATAATAATTAAAAAATAAAAATGCCCACCCCCCACCAAGGCTCTGCATCACACTCTGCATTACACACACACTGCATTCATACACACACACACTGCATTCATACACACACACTGCATTCATACACACACACTGCATTCTCATACATACACACAGCATTCATGCACACACACTGCATTCATACACACACTGCATTCATACACACACTGCATTCATACACACAGCATTCTCATACATACACACACACTGCATACATACACACACACTGCACTCATACACACACACTGCACTCATACACACAGCATTCTCATACACACACACTGCACTCATACACACAGCATTCTCATACACACACACTGCATTCATATACACACACACTGCATTCTCATACACACACTGCATTCATTATATACACACACTGTAAATACATATTCAATTAATATAATTTTTTAAGGATCTAATTTTATTTAGAAATTTACCAGCAGCTGCTGCATTTCCCACCCTAGTCTTATACTCGAGTCAATAAGTTTTCCCAGTTTTTTGGGGTAAAATTAGGGGCCTCGGCTTATATTCGGGTCGGCTTATACTCGAGTATATACGGTAGGTAAATTATGGCTGAACAAACATATAGCTCAAATTTTGGATTTGTTTTGGTCAGAACTTGTAGAATTGCCTCTGTCCTTAACGGGTTAAGATCAAAATACATTTTAGTAAACATAAACAATATCAGGTTTAACATATAAGTACATCATTTATTTTTTAATCCAGATATTCACAGTGAAATAAAAACAAAACAAAAAAGGACATTAATACATTTGTGAAAAATGGCTTTAACAAACAATAAACTATTGGCATATAAAGTAAACATCGGTTCCCCAATCTACGCAGTGTAGTCACATATCTTTGCCTCCGCCCACCTTACTTGATTGCAAATTCCGGTCCTAATGTGTTTTACACCCTACCTCCTATAGAATGTAAGCTCGATTGAGCAGGGTCCTCTTCAACCTATTGTTCCTGTAAGTTTATTTGTAGTTGTCCTGTTTATAGTTAAATCCCCTCTCATTATATTGTAAAGCGCTACGGAATCTGTTGGCGCTATATATATGGCAATAATAATAATAATAATAATGTCACAGTTTGTTTTATATTCTGATTAAATACTATAGCGCACAGAGTGAAAAAGAGCAGCACTAACTGTGAAAGGATCAGCAATAACAAAATTTTACCATTAACAAAAAGACTCAGAACATTAGTTTTTCCAGTACATTCACAACCGATCATGATTACAAAATACAATTCATTTATATTTCATTATTGATTAACATTATTATGTGAATTGTATTAACTAGAGAGCCACTTGTGAATAACTAACTTTATTTAGATTTTTGATCTGCAGATGTTTATCCTTAGATACCAGTAAACACCCACCCACAACATTTTGAGTATATATATATATATATATATATATATATATATATAGATATAGATATAGATATAGATATATATATATATATATATATATATATATATATAAGCAGGTTTGGATTCTGGAATCAGTATTCAGGGTACATAGATCTCATGGTTTACAATTCTCAGATGCTTATTTATTAAAGGGAAACGTTAGTGCTAGGTAAACAAAGTTGTTTTCCAAACACTATAGCTCTCTATAGTGTCCCCCCCTCTCCCCTTGGTAATGAAGGGGTTAAAAAAACTATCATTTACTTTATTCCAGCGCCAATGTCCCTCGGAGCCGGGTCAGGGGGACCTAATGCACATGCGCGGCAATTGCGGAGCTTGCATTAGGAGTTCCCCACAGGAAAGCATTGTATAATGCTCTCCTATGGGGGTTTGGATGACGCTAGATGTCCTCATGCATAGCATAGTTGGACAACCAGAAGTCACTTAACCATCCAGAAGTCACTCTAGTGGCTGTCTAGTGTGGAAGACAGCCATTAGAGGTAGAGTCAACCCTCCAAGGTAATTATTGCAGTTGTTCAAAAATTGCAATAAGCACAATTGCAGGGTTAAAGGAAAACTATAGGGTCAGGAACACAAACATGCATTCCTTACCATAAATATCACTATGTTATTAAAGGGACACTATGTTAAAACCACCATTCAGATGGCTTGCCATTAGTCCCCCTAGAAAAGGTTAAAACTAACCCTTTTTCCAGCGCGGGTCCAACGGAGCCGGTCCCTCCCCAATCCGTCTCTTTGGCTGACATCAGAATCTATGATCTCAGCCAATCCCATGCTTTCCGTATGGAAAATCATAGGATTGGCGGAGATCACCAAGGAGGCGGGTTAGGGGGCAGAGCATAAAAATGCCTGCAGGACATGCTACACTCATCAGAATAAGTACAGTTGTTCTGGTGTCTATAGTGTCCCTTTAAGGGGCCCAGGACACTGAAACCCAGACCGCTTTCATAAGCTGAAGTGGTCTGGTTGTCTATAGTTTTACTTTAATTACATATTATCAGTAATATTTATGGTAAATGGTCTGTGAGACATGTAGGTCAGTTGCTTAAATGCAGAGACTTATGTCAAAATAGTCAGATAAGACAGCACATGATTACATGCATTACATTTAGTACAACTTTAAGGGTGATCTTTTGTCAGAAAACATTTTTTCAGTATAACCAATCACAATTCTAGTTACGTTTTATTTTATTTTTTTAAATCATTTTTGTTATACTAAAAAGGAAAGAATCTGTCACATAATGCAAATTCATAGGTATGGATTCTGAAAATGTTTTTTAGTAGTTTACAGAGTAATACAGTAGGCAGGCCACTGTCATTTTAGAAAGAAATGGACACTCGCTGACAGCATGGAATAAGCACAGTCTATCTTAAGGAGGGGCAGTCTTACATGACTATTTGATATGAACGGTCTTACAAAAGAAAATCTGAGTACTTTGCATTCAAAATGGTAAACATTAACTATGGCAGTGGTGAGCAGCTAAACAGACCAGTGGTTCCCAAGTCAATCCTCAGAGCACACAAACAGAGCAGGATTTATCACTAAACCCATTGAAACTGAACTGGAAAATGACAAGATTATGGACTGATTGTGCCTTGAAGACTGGTTTGGGAACCACTTAATTAGACCATAAGTATATAAACATGGATTAGCCACAAGATTATGAATAGCCTAACAATCATTACCTAACAATCCTATTCTACGAATTAAAGAGCTGCCACTCAAAGTGTAAACGAATATCTAGAAATGTTAAGTATTTTAAATTGTTTCTCAATTATAACTTTTAAATATGCCTGAAATTAGTTTCATTGTATCAAAAAGAAATTATGTAATGCAATAATATCAGAGGCAAGAAATCTCTTTTTTTATAAATGTCAAATAACTTTAAAAAAAAAAAAAATCTGTCCATCTTCGATCAATTATTGGTTTTATGGTAACATACTTTGAAGATAACCTGTGATAAATAGCTCCTTGGTGTTGACATTAACACAAGTGATTTGGTAGAAACTATGGAAGAAAGGTTTGATATCCAAGTGCGAGTAAAAATGAAGAGAATCCCTGTATTGCACTGTGTTTTTGGTAGAGATGAGTAGTTGAAGAGACCTTTGATCGTAGAACCATCTTTTGTGGCGCTCTGGAATGTTAGCCAATACATACCCACATACATAATATGACACAGTGAGAAGGTAATCTGTCCATACAGGCTTGTGTTGTTCTCGTTTTTACACATTTGTAGCTGTGCCTTGCTCAGATTTGCGGTGAAGGAACTGTCAACAAGCCTGTTAGCTTCATTTTGTTAATGCCACCATCCAGAATACATACTCTTGGATATCCCAACTTCACCAGGTGAGCTGCAAACTGAAGTACAAAACATTTAGTATATTCTACAATAACAGTAATAAGGCCAAGATAGAAGAAATGTGACAAATGCTTGATTTGGAACATTATGTCAAAATAATTTAACATTGTGGTTCTGAATTAAAACTATAAAACTAGTCTATAATTAGACAGACTGAAGGAACTAGAGTTGCTGATATGGCATTATATACATATATACAGGGTGAGACGAAACTCAGACTAGGGTTTGAGGAGTCAATAACATTTTTATTAATTAACCAATTTCAATTATATTACATACAATTAATGCTTAATCTATGGAGATTTCTTCAACTAGGTATGGAATATGACATATTTTAAATGAGCACCATTTGCCGCCTCACAAAGTCGGGCTCTTTCAATTGCATTATTCATAACATTAGTTGATTGAGGCTCTAGCGCTTACATTTTTGCACGGATATTCTCCTTGAGCTGCTCAAGTGTACACCCGCTCCTTCAATAAGGAATCGGGAGCTGAAAGGTTGAGCAAACATGGCAGTCAATTCATCTTAGAATGTCTTGAAATTATCCGCTCGCTGAACAGTTGTCTCAGTAGGTTCCTGTTTAAATCACTTTTCAGGACTAATTTCCACTGCAGGACGTAAAAGATTTTCAATCAAATCCCAAAATCTCACACCAAATAATAACTATGAAAAATCCTGCTGATAACGACATTGTGAGCACAGGTGATACACAAGTAAAAGTTATTTCTGCATCATGAAGGTCTACACAGAGAACTTCTAAATAAATAAAACAAGGTTTATCTCCACTCCAGAACCCTAACACAAGGGAAACTCCAGAACCCTAACACAAGGGAAACTCCAGAACCCTAACACAAGGGAAACTCCAGAACCCTAACACAAGGGACACTCCAGAACCCTAACACAAGGGACACTCCAGAACCCTAACACAAGGGACACTCCAGAACCCTAACACAAGGGACACTCCAGAACCCTAACACAAAGGAAACTCCAGAACCCTAACACAAGGGACACTCCAGAACCCTAACACAAGGGAAACTACAGAACCCTAACACAAGGGAAACTCCAGAACCCTAACACAAGGGAAACTCCAGAACCCTAACACAAGGGACACTCCAGAACCCTAACACAAGGGAAACTCCAGAACCCTAACACAAGGGACACTCCAGAACCCTAACACAAGGGACACTCCAGAACCCTAACACAAGGGACACTCCAGAACCCTAACACAAAGGAAACTCCAGAACCCTAACACAGGGGACACTCCAGAACCCTAACACAAGGGAAACTCCAGAACCCTAACACAAGGGACACTCCAGAACCCTAACACAAGGGAAACTCCAGAACCCTAACACAAGGGACACTCCAGAACCCTAACACAAGGGACACTCCAGAACCCTAAAACAAGGGAAACTCCAGAACCCGAACACAAGGGACACTCCAGAACCCTAACACAAGGGACACTCCAGAACCCTAACACAAGGGAAACTCCAGAACCCTAACACAAGGGACACTCCAGAACCCTAACACAAGGGCCAAGGACATAGTTGAAAACGAGAGAAATCTCAATGTATCTTTCCTGGTAAAATATTTTATAAATAAATAAATAATTTAGTCCTCAATGTCATACATAAAAAGTATATATTAAAGTGTTACTTCAATCACCATGTCCACTTCTGCTTTTAGAAGTGGTCATGGTAGTAGAAATCTGTATGTGCATCATTTCTGCTTGAACAGGAATAATCTGCACATGTGAGCTAATTACACCCCCAACACCAGTGATTTAGCCCGCTCAGAACTCTGTGCCAGGCTGTCTAATGTTAATTCTAATCCTGCCCAGTTTATATCTAGGACCCTTAGGTTACTTACCTCTAATACATCACTATAGGCTTTGGAGAAACGTGAACACTCATTATTTTGTAAGTAATGTAGCAACTGATACTGGTAAACACAACTCCTACACTTCTTTGATAATCATTTCAAAACTTTGAAAAAATAATGTCCGAACTAAATGAGAATTAAACATATATAATGACTTGAGAAGAGTTGTGGCAGTATTACTGCAAGGATAGTAAAATTATGCAGACATGGCGGCACTAATCACATGACTAAGGACGAAGTATCTCTATACTATGTGTGGATGGAACAGCTCTTGTCATTCACGTATTACTGAAAGTAAATACAAAAGTCAGTTTATACAGGAGATTTTGATGTGAGGTGTGTATTGAATACGTAAGCCATTTTAGCCACTGCGGTTACCTTCTCATGGAAATACACCATTTACTCTGTGGCTCACCAAGGACATACGGGCTTTGGTCCTAACATACAACATATGTGTTGCAAACTTTTGATTGCATTTAAATTATTCCTTTCGATTTTTAAATACATATTGCACATTAACACGAGGTTAAAACGAAGGTGAAATTTAGCTGTAAGCAAATATCTACCAAACCCAAACAGCAGTAAAAATACTATACATACTTTAACCAGTGAATACCACTGATATCTCCGATCAACAAGTGGCCGTATCAAAAAAAGCTTAGGCAGCTGTCTTGTACCTCAAGATGTGCTCTGAGCCAAATGTGAAGCTAAGCCCAGCACATAAATAAGTCATAGGCCTGAAATGCTGGCTTTACTTTTCAGCCCCCATACTTAAATCAAAGTCTGAGTGAGCAACTGTTTCAAAGGGGGGGGGGGGGGGGGGGGGGGAAATAAATCACACCACAGGGAAGAACATACAAACTTTACATGATACAATGAGTTAATTATTGCCACAAATGTCACAGTTAAGTGCAACTGGCTATGTGTATGTGACAGGTTATGATGCTACAGTAGCCTATTCCTATCTACTTATCTATGGATTTATATAGCACATACAGAAGACGAGCCCTGATTCTTTTCCCAAGGACTCGTGGGAAACAAGCCAGTGTTGTTTGGTATACGTCTATACACAGGCACTTATTGTATTGACCATAACATGTCAAGCAGCATGTAATTGACATTTTTTTCCTGTGTGAAATAAATCATTAATTTAATCCTAGATTTGTCCAAGATTTAATCCAAGCAGACAACAAACATAGGCTACCAAATATACAATAGGCAACCCTATCCAGCTGGTTATCCATACACAGCAAACAGTAGCACAGGATATAAAGGGCTCTGAAGTTCATTATAGTAGGAATTCTTCATAAAACATTCCTGCATATTATCCCCCTGATGGCTGTTTCAATTCAAAGAACCCAGGGGGCAACTGCTCTGCAACTGCCCCTTAGTCTGTGTAAATACCCTGACATTTTACACAGTGTTTCATAACACAGATGGCTGTAAAGGTAATAGGGTCCACAGAAAGGTTTATCTCGTTTTGCGAAACAAACACTTAAATGGGATTAGAAGGATTACAAGAGTTTAGCGCAGTATTAACCGATGATTTAGAAAATGATGCTCATTTAAAAAAAAAAAAAAAAAAAAGAGGGTATGTTTTCTTAATTATATATTTGTGGAACTGGTCACATTTCTGTCTTAATCCGGGTATTTATACATATAAAAAAAACCCCAAATATAAGTACACTAGCAATGGGACAATTCATCCAGGAACTATGCTGCTATGTCTTGCTGCTGCCCTGGCTTCATGTCCAAGGGGTGGTTATGGTGTCAGGAGTGCCCTGGCTTCCTCACACAAAAAGGAGCCAACATATTTAATAACAGTTTGACAATTTACCTGGGTAAATTGTCAACTGCTGGATGCCAGTTGCTGCCTCCACTGCAGCCAGAAGCTCCTACAAGGAGCTTCTATTAGACTAAGAATGGAGCTGTCTTATTGGGTCATAACATCAGATTAGCATTATCTGCTAGTGAGCAGCTCCCTAAATGCCAGGCCTAGCTCAGTGGCAAGAGCGTCCAGTAAGCACGGGAGGTGGCGGCTGGCATCAGGTAAGTTGACACCAGGCAAATTGTCAAACTATTCTTAAATAGAATTACTGTGGAGGAAGCCAGGACATTCCTGGCACCTAGACCACTACAGCTAGCTTTAGTGGTTATGAAGCTAAAAGTGTTCCTTTAAGGTGGAATAAGTCTACTTTTTAGTTATTTTCCTTTTGATCGTGGCAGATCATCAGCTTGTTATACTTGTACACCAAGCATACATTTATAACTTAATATAATTTAGAAATAAAAGACGCTGTGGGGGAAATGTTTCAGAGAACATTCTGGTTTGGCTTTCAGACGCGTAGTGGTAATATTGCTATTTGTGAAAACAAGCATTCAACAATTACTTTTAGGTATGTCCTAATTTCTACCAGACAGGATGATGGTTGGATCACAGGATAGTTGACTATCAATGATAACAGCTTGAAAAGAGCATTTTTACACGAAAAGGTCGATCATGACAAAGAATTGCCATGAGATACCTGACCAAAGACTGGAGCTGTTTGTTGGGATGATTTGTGTTTGGAAAAAAGTTTGAATTCCTCTTTTCTGTATGGATGAAAACTACCAGAAGTAGTTTTGCAAAAACTGTGAATGTGACCTACTTTTTGTATGAAATTTGGACACAGACCCGAAAGCACACAACTGTTAGAAAACTGAAAATAGAGCTTTATTGATTTAATACTGATGATTGCTACGTGCTGATCTATGAATTATATTATACATACTTTGTATATTCTACAATTCCTTCCTTTTGTCTAGACTAGCGTAAATATACCATCTTGATTTTAAAGACTGCAATAGTATGAATTAGAATCATAGGTTATTTCCGACACCTTACGCTCATACAATGTATGCATAATGTTCTTACGTAAAGCCACTGCTGCCATTGCTCTAAAAACAGCTTCTCATGTGAAAGTCTACACATCTAAAGCTGTCCAAATGGGCTTTCACTACAGCCCATGCACTGCATTATATTACCGTTTTAGTAGACTGTGGACTTATGGCCTATCTTAACCCCTTAAATATATGGACAGTGGGCAATAAATGTATTTGTTCTCTCATACTGAAAGAACTATACATTTACTCATCTTCTCTTGAAAGTAAAGGGAATTGCTACCTGTGAGATGTCAAACTAACAGATGAACAAACTCGGATTTAAAACATACAACTAAAACAATAAGAACAAATCAAAAGTATTCAAAAGAAAGCTAATGTTGTGCTATTTCATCATTCACATTTATTTTCATACAAAAATAGAAAAGTAGTCATATCTGGGACAATTAAGATATTATGGAACTTGCATAAAACCTTGTAATAAATTAGTTAATGTTGTGCAGTGATAATGCTTATTTCTTTATATTGTTTGGATTTTTGCATTGGGCAAATGGAAATATATTGCAAAGCACCACTGTGTAAACTAAAATTCAGACAGCCAAGGTCAAGTGCAACATTTCATTCAAGAAAGTCACCTTTTATTGCAACCAAAAGTTTCTGTTAACAGGAAGCTTCGTCAAACATTTGAGCTTGTCTTCTTTGATGTAGAGAATATGAAGGAAGGCTGCTTTAAGTTCCAAGGCTAGCAAAGCTTTGGAAATAAAATAAAAAAGTCAGGCTAACTTGGAATGAGGCCTCAGCTTTCATCTCACAGTATTTACATTCTCGTAGAAGCTCAACATTTTTATACCAGTTTGTTAAAGCATGTTTGGCACAGGGGTGGCAAAAACCATAACAAAAGCTTTAATCTATTCCAGCACAGAAATAGCAACGTAGTCGGTCAGTGGTTTTGATCTAAGCATTCTCTTCTTATTACGAATTCCCACATCATCCAGCTTCAAATGAACCCGGGAGCTTGGCGATTACCAATAGACGTGACTGTGGGCTGAGCGGAGGCCTTTGAATAGAGCTGCAGGACCCTACCTTAAAAGGGGTTTGCTACTGAATAAAACACGATTTCCATGTGAAGTCTTAACATATTTTCTAACATATGCTTAGTTATTCTTAACCTACATAATAGCTGATAAACCTCGAAAAAGACTTCCATTGCTGCCTGCGCAAATCCCTTAAATATTTGAGAGCTAATATTTAAACATATTTGCTTGTAAACTAGAAGAGATTTCGAGAATAGATCTAGATGTCAGTCAGAAAAGACATTAACCCACAGGTGAGATACTCCTAAAGCCTGGGACCTATATAGAAATTGATACTAGGACAAATGTGTTCATCTCTACAGGGCAAATGTTACATATGGTGAGGATTAGAAAAAAAAAATAACAGGGATACATATCATTATAATCACATTTATTTATTTTTAGAACTTTTTGAATCGGTTAGCATTTGTGCATCCAACATTTCGTACTATGTGTTTTTTTTACAAAAGGCATTAGAATGTGGATCTGGTTGTGGACTCCATGTCGCTATAACTATGACACGGCAGCAAAAACTAAGCAAAGACAAACAATTTTAAAAATTGGGATAACGTTTTAGCGACTTTAACTTGTACGATGTATAGATACATTTGTAGAAATCACAATTAAGTTAGTTTAACTATTATTAAAGGGACAATATAGTTACCCAGACCACTTCAGCTCAATGAAGTCTGGGTGCCAGGTCCCACAGGTTTTAACCCTTCAGATGTAAACATCGCGGTTAATCCAGCTTCTAGTGGCTGTCTTCTTGACAGCCGCTAGAGGTGCTTCTGCGATGCTGGATGCAAAAATCGCATTCAGCGTGCAGAATGTGGTTAGAAAAGCATTGAGAAATGCTTTCCTATGGACTGTTTGAATGTGCGCGCGGCTCTTTCCGCGCATTCCGCTAAACTGGGGATCTGACATCGCAGTGGGAGGAGAGGTCACCAGCGCCAAGCCCAGTGCTGGATTAAAGTAAGTAGCTGAAGGGGTTTTAACCCCTTCAGTGCCAAGGGAGGGGGGCCCTGAGGGGGGGACCTAAGGGTTATATAGTGTCAGGAAAACAAGTTTGTTTTCCTGACATTATAGTGATCCTTTAAAGGACCACTATAGGCACCCAGACCACTTCAGCTTAATGAAGTAGTCTGGGTGCCAGGTCCAGCTAGGGTTAACCCATTTTTTTTATAAACATAGCAGTTTCAGAGAAACTGCTATGTTTATAAATGGGTTAATCCAGCCCTCAAATCCTCTAGTGGCTGTCTCACTGACAGCCGCTAGAGGCGCTTGCGTGATTCTCACTGTGAAAATCACAGTGAGAGCACGCAAGCGTCCATAGGAAAGCATTGATAATGCTTTCCTATGAGACCGGCTGAATGCGCGCGCAGCTCTTGCCGCGCGTGCGCATTCAGCCGAATGGGAGGAGAGGAGGAGGATCAGAGCTCCCCGCCCAGCGCTGGAGAAAGGTAAGTTTTAACCCCTTTCCTCTCTCCAGAGTCCGGCGGGAGGGGGTCCCTGAGGGTGGGGGCACCCTCAGGGAACTAGTGCCAGGAAAACGAGTATGTTTTCCTGGCACTATAGTGGTACTTTAACTCCACTGTGATTAACCGCAGGTGGACTTGCCAAAAATGAGGCAGCTTAGTGTTGTGGCAAACTTACATAATGTATGATCATATACTCTAAATAAATAACCATTATATTTGCTAAGATCTATTGGTGATCCTACCTGGGGGGGAGGGGTAAGGGGGGGGGGGGGGGGAGAGAGGGGAGAAAAATCAAGGACTTCAGCCCCAATGGCCATCCCTTACAACTTAACTATAGGTTCCCAGGCATGAGGGCAGGTGAACCCTCCCCAAACCTTTACTGGTAACATGCACAAGGATCCTCTATACAGAAAGACTTGCAAGACACAAAACATTGGCCAATGGTATAAATTCACCAAATTTCTGTGTTTGGTTTGAGAATGCCAGTTCTAAGGAATTTACATTTTGATCATATGAATGTTAAAAAGCATATTCACAAAGAGTGGTTATTTTAACAGCTTTCTCTTAATATAGTGTAGTTTTCATCAAACAAGTGAGTAAAAACTATAGAGGGATTCCTGGTATGCTTTGTGAAGACAGGCCAAGAGTCTGGGCCTCTAAGTTCACAGGCAGTGAAGCGAGAGGTCTGGGAAGCTGGACAAGCTTCAGCTAGATCCTTATCACCAAGCAGACCTCCATCCACTGGATAACCGCAGGCTGTATTAAATCACAATGTCGTTGTCATCAAGAGCTCATAAAACTGAAATGCACAAACAGATTTTTTTCTGTTTTATGCTGACTTGCTCTTTTGGGATAATTATTATTTATAGCTAATGATCCTCTTTTAACAATAAAGAATTCAAAAACAAAACAAAGGTTATAATGGAAACAATGAAGATAGAAACCACCAAAATAAAACTGGACTCTTCTTTCTTCCTTCCTTTTCAAACTCTATAATATTTCTCCCCTTGATCACATCATTTTGTCTTTTATTTCTGCCATGTTTATGTCCCAGTATTTCCCTTTCTGGCTCCTCTGTCTTATTTCAGCAAATGTCCCTTCTTTTCTTTATCACAGTCCTGCGGTTCTCAAATAATCCTTCAACACTCAAAGATTTGTCAATTTTTTGAACAGTATTTAGAAATTCACAAACCCGTGCATTGGTAGGTCCTTGAGATCAGGGTTGGTAACCACTACCTTGGCCTCTTCAGAAACAATTCTGCCTTAATTGTTTCTCTTTTCTCCCCTCTGTCTCTCTATTCTCAATGTCCAAATCGATTTCGCCCTGCCAACATGCTTCTATTCTCCTTAACCAACTATATCATTGTCCCACTTGCCTTGTGTGATTGACAAGGGTATGCATAACGGACTGATATGAAGATTTGAGTCTAACTACTTCTCCGTTTTAAATGCAAGAATATTTAAGAATGTGCAGGTTCTTCTAAATGTGCGTTTCTTATGTCTAGTTTTTATTTATGACTTGTATTTACAAAGCACCAACATATTCTGCAGTGTTGTACAATTAAGGGAGAACATACAATATACACAGACACATACAAAAGGTAGTGAGGTCCCTGCCGGTAAGCTGAGATCTAGCCATTGAAGCTCTTTTACATGAAGTGCTTAATTAGATTAGCTTACAATATAAATGTCTAAGCTATTTACCACATTTTGCCTATAAACTGTAAAAAGTCAATTTGCTTGTCTTCTACTGAGACATAATTCTCTATGGATAATGTTGAGTGTGTAGTTTTAAAACAGAGAAAAACGCTGTGTGATAACTATAGAGCAGGGGTGGGCAGTCTTCGGCCCTCCAGATGTTGTGGACTACATCTCCCTTGATGCTTTGCTAGCATTATGGCCCTAAGAGCATTATGGGAGATGTAGTCCAAAACATCTGGAGGGCTGAAGATTGCCCACCCTTGCTATAGTGCATGATTATGGAACTGGAGAAAACTATTTACTAGAAACTGGGCCATATTTCTCATAAGACAGGTTAAGCAATTACCTAGATCACTTCTTTCTTCAGTTGGCACCATGTGAGGAATATTTGTGTCCACAATAAAGCAAACAAAATATTTTTAGCATTCTGTCTATTTTGCCGTGACCAGAAACCTGGCTAAGATCATCAATAATCCATACAGTAGCATTGGAAGGCTAGTGTGCATGCGCAGCAATTCCCATGGTGCAGGATTTTATTGAGAATAGATCCTGAATCAGTTCTCACAGGTAAACACCACCAGTAGCTGCAAATACAACAACCACTGGAGATGTGTTTAACCCTGCAATGTAAACATTCCAGTTTCTACAAAACTAAAGGTCTACTGCACCAACACCACTTATTTGAGGTGAACTAGTCTAGGTATCTTCGGTGGTCCAACAGCTCTAAATAAACAATTGTAACACAATTTTTTAGGTCCAATAAAAAGAAAACACTCACAATGAAAAGAGATGAAAACAGGATTTAGAAGTGACATATTCTAAATAGACTTCATGAAAACAGCAGATATAAAAGGTTCACATGAAGTTGTGAACATTTATATTTTTGCATCATATTTTTTCAAATTCCTATACTCTGGAGTCTTTGTCTTTAGTTCACATGTAATTATTCTGGAACATTAACTTGCAGATTGCAATCATGAATTAGTTAAGCAAGAAAAGCTGACCAAGGAGGCGTGTGTGAGGCAAAGTTAAATATCCGTACTGAGAACAACTGTTAAGTTTTCAGATGCATGCATAAAAGTAATCAGATCTAATGAGATTTTTCAATAAATGCTCCTCTTGCAATGGCGTAAAGGCAAATGTCTGATGAATAAGTCTTGAGCTAGTGAGTCAAGTGAAATGTAATCTGGCAGAGCATTATTATGATGCTATTTGCTTAATAGTTTCTTTGATACAAACAGGAACTATACAAGAGCTTTAAAATGTGGGTCATCAAGTCAGTGACCGGAGAACCCGTGACACCATGAAGAAAACACAGAAAGAATTTCTCTTGGCCAGGCTTTCAGAGACCAGAGAGAGACCTTCAGCCAGGCATGTTTCCAGCATCTCCCTCAGCCCCTAATAATATTTAGTTCCCACACTCTGGACTTTAATAACATTATTTGTAAAAAGATAAAAAGGAAAGTGATTATTTTTGGATGCATTATTTCTGGAAATGTTACTAAGAAATAGATATATGTATGCAAAAAGTAACGAAAGCAATATCACAAATTTGCATAGTGAAAATTAATGTTTATTGCCGCTACAATATATGTGAAACGAGTCCATTACAGATCGATCGGGGTAAAAATTTTAAATAGGTGTTCAGTGGAGCTGAAACCTAAAAGCATGATCCCAGCAACAGTCTACTAACCACGCTTTAAACTGCCTGCATTTTGTTTGGCTTGATACACAGCTCACAAAAGACATCCACATATGACACCGATGAGCGAGGAACAGGGGTGGCCCAGTGACGCAAATTTTAGCACTGGCTTCACCCAAAGGGGGCAGAACGACATGTCCAAGAGTTTCAGTGCTCTTTGCAGGGTCCTAGTGCACTGAGAGCATCTAATTATGAGCTTGCTGTTTTGGGGGTAGCTTGCACTTCTGTTTTGGTTTACAATTTTGTGGGGACAAACTACGAATGGTGGGACACGACCCCGAAATCGGGACCACCCCAATGAAATCAGGACTACTGGGAGGCGTGCAACCAAACTAAAGAACAATTGTGACTGTCCTTGGCCCCATGTTTTTGAACTACATTTCTTGGCTTAAAGCAGCTACATATAGTTGTAATCAAAATTATTCAACTCCCATTGAAAATTATTTTTATTGTTAAAGGACCACTATAGGCACCCAGACCACTTCAGCTCAATGAAGTGGTCTGGGTGCCAGATTCCTCTATTTTTAACCCTGCAGCTGAAAACATAGCAGTTTCACTGAGGATTAATCCAGCCTCTAGTGGCTGTCTCACTGACAGCCGCTAGAGGCGCTTCCGCAATTCTCACTGTAAAAATCACAGTGAGAAGACGCTGACGTCCATAGGAAACCATTGAGTAATGCTTTCATATGGGCGTTTTTAATGCGCACGCAGCTCTGGCCGCGCATGCGCATTTAGCTCCACTCGGGAGCCAACGTTAGAGGGGGAGGAGAGGTCACCAGCGCCGAGGGAGCCCAGCGCTGGAGAAAGGTAAATGCCTGAAGGGGTTATAACCCCTTCAGCCCAGTGGGAGGGGGGACCTGAGGGTGGGGGGGACCTATCGACCCTATAGTGCCAGGAAAACAAGTTTTTCCTGGCACTATACTGGTCCTTTAAAGTTTACAGACTTTCAGCTGTTCGTAATGAACAAACTAAAAAACTAAAGTTATTGAAATAGCTCAACACAATAAATGCTTCAAATGATTTCCCCAAATTTAACTGAAAATGCAACTTATTCAGTATCATGGACAATGGTTTTACCAAACATATGGGATATCCAGATTAGCCATCAATGTTGTAGAAGAATTGCAAAGTATTGTTGTAAGAAACAATGCCCACTCAAAAGAGTCCAAAATTCGAATTATGTTTAACTTACGTTTGAATAGTTATACTGTGGAAAGAGACACTTTGACATGTTCGTGTAAACTACAATTTCCACTATAGTTTCCATGCTTGTTGCAATATTTAATCAGTAAGTAGATCATTGCTAAAATGGTTGTCTCTGCCATTAATGATGATCACCAATTGGCAATTACTGGCTGCTCCAGTAGAAATATAAGGTGTATTTCATTACAAAAAAAAAATATTTCATAGTTACCTGGAAATGTGAATAGCTTTTTTTTATTTTTATCTTACAGTATCGTTTTTAGATTTAGTAATTTTTCGCTGGAATTTTTGTAACAATGACACTTAAATAGTTTGCTAGAATAAATATCTTGTCTTTTTACTAGTAATGATTCTGCAGATCAGATATATGATTGGATAGTTGCTGCTTTGTATCCATGAGCATGTAAGGGCTTTTAAGGTTTGTGATTTTGATACTTCACATTATCTAATGTTACTTGTGTGTGTATAGATATATTTTTTATTTCTTTACATTTGGGTTTTCCTAGATGTGCCAATGATACAATTCCTGAGGGTTTAACTAAAGTCATAAGATGCAGGGGGATGCTTTCTCACACAAGCAGTTTTCTGGAATATAATAGAAAGAATACATTAGAATAAATTAATGTGATGGATCTAAGCCACTGGCATTCTATGGATCATTTCTGTTAATTGCTCTTCCAGATTTGTGCCAAAAAAAAATAAATGAAACGTTTTACATCTTATTGAATGCAGAGGACAGGGGTGAAATGATGACATCACTTTCCTGCTAACGCAAAGGCCTTTTCAATTCTCATCAGTAACATCTGGGAAAGAATGAAACATTGTCATGTTTTAAACGGCTATCCTATTATTTATCTAAAGGGATGTTATTAACATTCCTGGTGAGGGTGAAAAAAATAGCAGAAACAGTATTGCGAAATATGGTGCGGACTTTATGTGTAGAAATGCATTGAAGTCTGTGAGAAGACGAAGATTTGCTTGTAGGTGTGACTGACCGATATGCAGTGTACTATGGTATCTCCCTCCTGCATTCTTTTGCTACTTTTTACAATTAAAGCAAACTAACCCTTCAAGAAGTGGATTCCATTCACCTTAGGTAAGAGATAAATTAAGGAGTTCACTGTAAATAATAGCTGTGTATAAGCATGCCCTGAGGATATTGTTGCACAGAGACAAAGATAGCTTTCTCTGACATGTATAGGTTATTCTCCGGCTAAATGAAGTGGTCATTCAATAGAAATGGGTATAAATAGAGAAATCTCAGCACTCACTGTGATAAGTCAAGCAGATTTATTGGACATCGCAACGTTTCGACCTGCATGCAGGTCTTTATCAAGCTAACACCACATCCGATGCTGCATGGGGTGCTTGCTAAGTTTTCCAGCTTTACTCAGGCTTGCCGGTTCTCAGAGTGTTGCTAAAGTGTTTTTTTTTTTTTAATGTAGGAAGAAAAGCATCGAGCAATGATATTCTTGTGCTACACTTCCAGGCTTATAAACTAAAGTAAGAATTTAAAATGAATTTCAAATTTAAGGCCAGAGTAGCTGAGCTGAAAGCCTGGCTGATTTAGAGAATTTTTCCAGTTCAGCTATTTTCACCTGAAAGGGACACTATAGGCACCCAGACCACTTCATCTCATTGAAGTGGTCTGGTTGCAGTGTTCCTGTCCCTTAACCCTGCAATGTAAAACATCTGTATTCCTAACGCTATAGTGTTCCTTTAATTTTGAAATTCACTTTGTATGTACCTTGAATTCTCACTTTAGCAGTTAACCCTGGTATTGAACCTGGGACAGCAATACAAGACTGTCCCACAGAATCCACGTCGGCTTAGGGGTATGCAAAATATACAAAATGCTTCCTGATAACTCCACTTTAAAAGACTCTGTGTTGTTTTATGAGTGGAAATCGTAAATGAAAAAAATAAAAGGATAGAGCTGCTTCAATTTATTTACTAATCAACTGAAAGCATCGCCTAATGTTTGTCATGAAGAAATAACTATGTAAACACAAACTCAGCAAACACTGCCATAGCTAGGCATTAACTGCTGCAACTGCAGCAATTTGATATAACCGTCGCATGATGACCTTTTCCACTTATTCATTGGACAGAATTAAGTATAACCCAGGACAATCTCACTCTCTTATTCTGAGATACAAATGGAAAACTTGATGCCAAATATCATATTTTAGATTACATAAAAAGACACTGTGCATGTACAAACAAAAGGTCAGAAATCTGATTACTTTAAAAACAAACAAACAAAAAAAAACCCCTAAATGCCCTTCAAGCGACATGGCAGTGAAAAGACCTTTGATAACGTATTTGACATTTTCTCTCTCCATTACACAGTTTGCTGTTGACTTACATTACGTATGATGTTAAATTGGACTGGTGACAGTTTTTGTTTCACTTATCAGTTCATTGCAAACTGACTATTAATGTGTTAAAATAATAATTCACCATTTTACTGTTTTGAAAATATACTTTGTGAAGGTTCTGCAGCATCCCGAAAGGCTGTATATTCAAACAAGGGCCATGTCTTCAAGTACTTACCGTCGGCTACAGTCACTAATCATGCCTTGCTTCATACTGAGCACATGAATGCCCATTATGAAATGCTGTCCCTGTAGAAGCACCACACATGGATATAATCAATACTCTATAAATAATGCACATCAGTGCTTTATTCAGAGTTACAGGGTCCACAATTGTGTGAGAGATTTTATGTATTTCCTGATCTTGACAGAGATTGAGAAATGCAGATCCTGAGGATTTGGTCCATGCAAGGTATTAAGAGATAAGCATCATTTCAATTATATAGGTGCAAATGCATTTATTTTATATATATATTGAGAAAGTGGTACCTTGCAGTTAATTGGAATGTATATTGCTCCTTATTATGGCACTCTAAACACCAAAATATTTTCTGCTTAGCAGAGATTATGGTGCAAAGAGTCTTTGAGTGCTGTCCACATGTTTGTCAAACTGTTCCAGTGGTCCCACTAAAAAGCAAGGCTCTCCCAGTACATACATTTCAGTCCTCCAGTGCAGCTCAGATTATGAATGGAGCTTCCAGTGAAGCTGTAAGCAGCAGCAGCTCAGGCATAAATTCATAAGTGATTATAGAAATGCTAGCAAATACTTAAAGGGATAAGTACTGGTTGTAGCGGTTATGGTGCCAGGAGTCCCATAGCATTTTCACATTTGAAGCTATTAAACGGTTTATGAATGATTTGACACTTACCTGGCTCTATCGGGTACCTGTGGTCCATTTGGTCTGCATTGATTTACTAAAGCAGAGGTTCACACTTTGCCATAAGCAATATTAGTTTTGTGCAACGTTAGAACTTATGTGGGACAGCTTCCACTACACGCTGTACTGTTTATAGTGCTTAGAGTGTCCATTCAAAGGGACCCTATAGTCACCCAGACCACTTCTTTTCAATGAAGTGGTCTGGTTGCACTGCCCCTGTCCCTCTTAGTCCTGCAATGTAAAACATTGCAGTTTTAGAGAAACTGCAATAATGTAACAGACTGTCATTAGAGGAACTTCCTGCATTCTAGTGGACTCTGGACTTCCTGCACTCTAGTGGGCTCTGAGTCCCTTAAACGATGCTTGGCATTGTCACACTCTGCATTGATTGATTTAATGCTTTCCTATAGGGATGACCTAATGCACTTGCGATGCATGTGCATTAGGTCCCCCCATCGGATGACATCACAGGAGGCAGATCGCCGACCCTGTACGAAGCGACATCATGCTGGAGTCAGGTAGGGACTAGAGGGCACTATAGTGGTAGGAATACAAATCAGTATTCCTAACACTATAGAGACCTTTTAATGAAATGTTATAAACCCTGCACGACTTTATGAAATAGATTTAGAATAGAATGTGTGCCTCCTGATAACCTACAGAACTAGTCTGGACAAAACAAACTACAAAAGCTGGAGACCTTGGGATTGCAGGGAGTTTAAAGGTGTAAATATTTGTTATCATTATTTTATTTATTTGCTTATTTTTAATGCACTATCTATATAATACATTAAAAATATATGTCACGTCCAACTTGATGTGTTCCTTAACAGAGTTTGATATCTCATATTTTATAAAGCATTTGTTGATTAGCCAGTCAATGTGTTGTTCTGCCATATGCTGTATAAACAAAGATGGTGCAAAGTAGGACATTGGAAGGGATAGGATATTATTATATAATAGTAAGTGTCATATACTGGTTAGAAATCACATAACACTGGAAGTAGCAGTCTCATAGATTGAACAGTAGTGTATCTCGCTACAGATGTAACAGGATCTCACTACTGACAGTACACAGTTTTGTTTAGATAAATAGCTATGCCAACGTTGGGATAACCACTCTAACGTCACAGTTACAAGTAGTGAATAAAAGAGACAGCAATCATTAACATGACCTGTAAATTCAATAATAGTCTTGACCAAAACAAGAGAAAAGACTAGTCAGTAGGTTGAAACTTACCTCAGATGTATTTTTTGCAACGTGTCCAACTATCACAACAACTTTGCCCTTAAAACTCTGTAGTGTGGCACTGGCGGTGCATGGCACCAGTTCTCCTTCTGTGGTAAATGCAGAGCCAAATGGAATGCTAATGCTGCCAGGGATGTGACCACGATTAAAGCTGAGAGAATACAGTTTAGGAACATTTCAAATGATACAGTGTAGGGAGATATCATCAATAAATCAACACTTCAAATGATGTCCACTGTCTTCCTATGATTTGAAATATGACACATGACTCTTACTTACAAAAAATATACAGTTTATTTTTTATATGTATCCCCTATTCTTAATATTTAAGAACCTTGAGATTTGTAAAATCACTTTATATAGTTATAGTACATATTCCAGTTACATTTTATATTTAAGTCCAATTCATGTTCATGTATCATTTCACATTTATATTTAAATGATTTTAAATAGTGGCTGGAGTCACTGGGTGACGTCTTACCTGAAGATATTAAACTATTTTCCACCTAAAATGTTTTTAACACGTAACATGCTCCCAGGGAGCCGTCCATACTGCTCTACAGTCCTAACGGGACTAGCAATAGGCAAGTCATCTGTTGGACTGATGTATGAACAAGAAAAAAATGCACAAGACAAAAAAATATATATACACAAGTACACCTAACCAACTCAATGGTAGGAATATGCAGAGGTACTTAACTGCGTATAAGATGGATACAGCTTCCCAAGAGGTTTCCCCCAAACGAACCTCAAATACAGATATGTGTATGAACAAAAATGGGATACAGCTGAATAACTAGAAAAAAAAGAATACATAGCACATAGTGAAGTACATTAACAATAATTGGATTTAGCCCACAAAGATTGCACTCACGAAATGGTGTAGGGTAATGCGCCTTTAAGCCCACAATGGGCTGAAATGGTATTTGCCTTCCACGGGTAGGTTGCTCTGTCTTTCACAGGAATGGAAGAATGCCAATTGAAATGTAAAAAAAATTCTTTATTCAAAAGGCAGTAAATAGCCTTGAAGAATCAATCGATAAAATTTAAAAATAACTGCAATCTAACGCGTTTCGTCCATACAACTTGGACTTCATCAGAGAAAATTCTGCAGTTTAAACAATCACATAAAATACAAAGCATGCATCCTATGTGCTATATATTCTTTTTTTTCTAGTTATTCAGCTGTATCCCATTTTTGTTCATACATCTGTTGGACTGAGACAGTACCTGGCAACCTATGTTACCAGCATGATCACTAAGCTGAGAAAGAACAGGAGGACATCTTAGTTATTCAACCATTAGAAAAAAGTTTAACACATTAAGTAAGATTTTGCCCAGGGACTTCATTGAGATGAACCTTACTCAAATTTCAACTAATAGCGTATCTCTTTAAGGGGGGCACACCAAGGAATTGCCTATGGAACAAATTAAAGTAAAAAAACTGTTATAGGTATTCAAATGGACTCTAAAAACAACGTCAGTGAAACACAGTTAACCTAGGAAGCAAGTTGTCTCCAATAAAGAGAAAGCTTAATGCTAAATGTCTATTAATTGTATCCACCAAACAGTAAGTATTTGTTCCACAGTTAACAGTCATTCTTATTCCAAACCCCCCAAAACCTCTCAAAATTACTTAAAGTACCCACCTATATCCTATGTTATTGCAGATCCCAAGTCTAATAACATTTCAGGAAAGGACAGACTAGTAAACAGGCATTCAACTTCTCTTACAGTATAGTTCATTGACTGGGTGCTAGATTTCAGTCAAAAAAAAAAAAAAAAAATTAAAGAGAGCACCCACAAGACATTTTTCATGAAAATATTGGTGCATTTATTAAAGCAGACTCATGCAAGAACAAACAAGATCGACATTTCATACAGTGGGCTTTTATCAAGATAATTATTTTATCTAGATAAAAGTCCAGTGTAGAACTGAAACATTGATCCTGTTTGGTTTGCAATGAGTAAGCTTCAATAAATGCAGCGATATGTTCATTAAAATGTCCTGTGAGTTCTCTCTTTAAAGGTTTAAGAATATATATATATATATATATATATATATATATATATACACATACATACATACTGCTCAAAAAAATAAAGGGAACACTTAAACAACACAATGTAACTCCAAGTCAATCACACTTCTGTGAAATCAAACTGTCCACTTAGGAAGCAACACTGAGTGACAATCAAGTTCACATGCTGTTGTGCAAATGGGATAGACAACAGGTGGAAATTATAGGCAATTAGCAAGACACCCCCAATAAAGGAGTGGTCCTGCAGGTGGTGACCACAGCCCACTTCTCAGTTCCTATGCTTCCTGGCTGATGTTTTGGTCCCTTTTGAATGCTGGCGGTGCTTTCACTCTAGTTGTAGCATGAGACGGAGTCTACAACCCACACAAGTGGCTCAGGTAGTGCAGCTCATCCAGGATGGCACATCAATGCGAGCTGTGGCAAGAAGGTTTGCTGTGTCTGTCAGCGTAGTGCCCAGAGCATGGAGGCGCTACCAGGAGACAGGCCAGTACATCAGGAGACGTGGAGGAGGCCGTAGGAGGGCAACAACCCAGCAGCAGGACCACTACCTCCGCCTTTGTGCAAGGAGGAACAGGAGGAGCACTGCCAGAGCCCTGCAAAATCACCTCCAGCAGGCCACAAATTTGCATGTGTCTGCTCAAACGGTCAGAAACAGACTCCATGAGGGTGGTATGAGGGCCCGACGTCCACAGGTGGGGGTTGTGCTTACAGCCCAACACCGTGCAGGACGTTTGGCATTTGCCAGAGAACACCAAGATTGGCAAATTCGCCACTGGCGCCCTGTGCTCTTCACAGATGAAAGCAGGTTCACACTGAGCACATGTGACAGACGTGACAGAGTCTGGAAACGCCTTGGAGAACGTTCTGCAGCCTGCAACATCCTCCAGCATGACCGGTTTGGCAGTGGGTCAGTAATTGTGTCGGGTGGAATTTTTTTGGGGCCGCACAGCCCTCCATGTGCTCGCCAGAGGTAGCCTGACTGCCATTAGGTACCGAGCTGAGATCCTCAGACCACTTGTGAGACCATATGCTGGTGACGTTGGCCCTGGGTTACTCCTAATGCAAGTCAATGCTAGACCTCATGTGGCTGGAGTGTGTCAGCAGTTCCTGCAAGACGAAGGCATTGATGCTATGAACTGCCCCCCCCCCCCCCCCCCCGTTCCCCAGACCTGAATTCAATTGAGCACATCTGGGACATTATGTCTCGCTCCATCCACCAACTTCACGTTGCACCACAGACTGTCCAGGAGTTGGCAGATGCTTTAGTCCAGGTCTGGGAGGAGATCCCTCAGGAGACCATCCGCCACCTCATCTGGAGCATGCACAGGCGTTGTAAGGTGGTCATACAGGCACGTGGAGGCCACACACTACTGAGCCTCATTTTGACTTGTTTTAAGGACATTACATCAAAGTTGGATCAGACTGTAGTGTGTTTTTCCACTTTAATTTTGAGTGTGACTGCAAATCCAGACCTCCATGGGTTGAAAAATGTGATTTCCATTTTTTTTTTTTAATTCTTTATTTTTGTTGTGCACAAAATGAACAAGTAGCCTTGGCGCGCCACAACAGCGACACCTGGATGAATTGGCAGACATTTGTTTTACAATGTGTGGCATTAGTTAGGCTGGCACATTTTTTGTTATTTATCAAGGATTAACAGTATAGTTTAACAACATTCTGTAGATTAACAGCTAGACTAGACATAATAAGCTTTTGTCAGTAAATGATGAAACAATAGTCCAGGCTAGCTGACAGCATGTGAATGATTAGCCAAGGTGGGTATTTCAAGATGTGTATGCATATTTTGAATGGCAATCGAGGCAGATGCACAGTTTTATGAGTATAGTAACGTAAATAACAATAAAAATAATAAAAGAACGCAATTACGTTGTCTGTTGTAGCAAGATGAGTATGTTGTAGCGAAGTTGTTGAAGATTTGGGACTATATTACTCAGGCTTCTAAGGGCTATATGTCGAGCTTGGGAGCACCATTTAGTTCACCTCCTTAATACCAGACAACTTAGCGAGCAATAAAATAATGCAGACTGGTGCAGGACGATTTCCATTTTTAAATTGTTGTGTGATTTTGTTTTCCGCACATTCAACTATGTAAAGAACAAAGCATTTCAGAAGAATATTTAATGAGACAAACGTGTACCAATGGTAACCTGTCTAGGTGTAGTCTTAGCTGTCACAGTCTATGGGACTTATTCTAATGCAAGTGGGAAGATCCATCGCATAAGCTCACCATCAACATTCAGAAATTCTCTACCCAGTGTGGTCAGGTTGTTCATTTGGAACACGGATTTCACACTGTAATGGTGTTGAAAACACATGGACAATGGATGTATTTTCAATAAGGCATATCGATGGGGTAAATTAAGCATTTTAAGCAGAGCTTTCACAAGAGTGGGAGAATCATTTCTGTAACTATGGTCATCTATAAAATCTGAACTAAATTGCAGTCCACTTTACACACTTTAGAACACTGAATTCATAGAATATCATTAGAAAATCAACACATTTCCTCCCATCGTTATCATAAATACAAATGCAGAAAGAAAAGTCCTGCGCTCACTCCCATTACTGGGCGGCAGCAAATGACTACAGTACACATCAGCCCCAATAAATAGTAAAAACCAAAGAAAAACAAGTTACCTGCGCTCTCTCCTTAATCCCTATGTATTTTTAAATAAATTGAGTTTTTTTAGTTACCTCCAATGGCCATCAGAGGATGAGCCCACCTGCCAACGTCAAGGCAGACCCCCCCCCCTAGGTGGGATCTAACTCTAACCATTCACCTTGCTTCCTTGAGCCTCTGGCAAAAATCTCTAATGAGACAGAAAGGGGTATTTTTTATATACACCCCTATACATGATTAACCCTTAATAGGGAACACATGGGATGGGCGGCTGCATTGTAACAAGGCTGAGTAATACAAAAAATGGATACAAATGCAAAAAGAGTTAGGACCCACCTAGGGGGGGTCTGCCTTGACTTTGGCAGATGGGCTCATCCTCTCATAGCCATTGTAGGTAACTAAAAATACATAGGGATTAAGGAGAGAGCACAGGTAACTTGTTTTTCTTTGGTTTTTACTATTTATTGGGGCTGATGTGTACTGTAGTCATTTGCTGCCACCCAGTGATGGGAGTGAGCGCAGGACTTTTCTTTCTGCATCTGTATCCATTTTTTGTATTACTCAGCCTTGTTACAATGCAGCCGCCCATCCCATGTGTTCCCTATTAAGGGTTAATCATGTATAGGGGTGTATATAAAAAATACCCATTTCTGTCTCATTAGAGATTTTTGCCAGAGGCTCAAGGAAGCAAGGTGAATGGTTATAGTTAGTACCCACCTAGGGGGGTCTGCCTTGACGTTGGCAGGTGGGCTCATCCTCTCACAGCCATTGGAGGTAACTAAAAAAACCTCCATTTGTTTAAAAATACATAGGGATTAAGGAGAGAGTGCAGGTAACTTGTTTTTCTTTGGTTATCATAATGATCCTTAATACTGCATTTGTAGGCTACTATTGTATAGCTGGCTATTCATATAATTGACAAAGTCCACCGTTATAATTATAAGTGTACATACTCTGTTCCTCATTAATATCTATGTACAGTGCTCTGCTATGCCATATACAAGGAAGAAAAATCTCTCTTTTCTTGTTTTCCCCTAGACACACACACAATTCAGTCACTACACATACAACTCTCGCACACATACATTCAGCCTGCCTCATACAACTCTCACGCTTCTCCACACACTCTTGCATGCACAACACTCAGCCACGACACACACACGACTCACAGAAAAAGAGCCCATTGCTCTAGTCTGGCACTCAGCCAGGTGCTCTGCCAACGGCACGGAGGAACCTTAATCCGGCACTGTTCTCATTATAGGGTGGCCATCTGCTGCATTAAAAGTCCTACAATTGGGAGCAAATAATAACACAGACTGTATTTAGCACCATGTTTGATAGACCCTCTAAGGAATGAGTGTTCTCTATATCATAATAAGATTAAAGGTTTTCCAAGCACCATGACAACGTTGGTAATTTGAAGTCTGTATGGGCAGAATTTCACTATAACAAAACTGGTGGCACCCCTCCCTTGCTACCCAAGGGGAGGATTGTCAGAGATGGAGGAATGGGGCTGAGAGGAGAACTTGGTCTCAGCGCTTAACCCCTTAAGGACACATGACATGTGTGACATGTCATGATTCCCTTTAATTCCAGAAGTTTGGTCCTTAAGGGGTTAAACAGTGGTCAGTTTATGCTTTATTTCATTTTCTTAAGTTTGAGAGGAGACGAGGATATGAAGTAAAACACTTTTTTTTGGTTGGAGAAAACCTTTAAAGCACAAATAAAGTAGAGATATTCTATTCTACAAATATACACCCTTCCAGTTTAGTATAAGTAAATACATAATAGTTTTCTCAGTTAACTACTTTACTTCTGGATGTAAAAACTGACGCCTGTGGATAGATCATGATGGAGTACTTGAAACACGTTGTCATGGCAGCTAATACAAACATGTTCACTGAAGTGGATGATTAAAGGATATAGATTTGTTCTTAAACTTAAAAAAGATTAACTGTTCGTGTGCCAGAGACAAACGTAACCAATTATTATTATTTATGAAGTGCCAACAAATTCTGCAGCACTCTACAATGGGTGGACTAACAGACATATATTTTTAACAAGATGAGTTGAACACACAGGAACAGAGGGATTAAGGGCCCTGCTCAATGAGCTTACATGCAAGAGGGAGTGGGGTATACTGACACAAAAGGTAAGGGTAGGGCAGGGACTGACGGAGAGGGGAGGCGTGAGAGGTGGGGGCAGACAGGGAGATGAGCCTCGCCGCCGCCTTCATTATAGACTGGAACGGAGCAAGTTGGGAATACGTAGGACCACTGAGAAGTGCATTGCAGTAGTCAAGGCGAGAGAAGACAACAGCATGGACCCGCACCTAATACAAGTATTACACTAATTAACACATCAGCCACATTAAACAGTGGCTGATGTGTTAATTAGTGCACACAATAATTATCTGTTATTTAAGGTTTACATTTTTCCTCTTTTCCAACTATGAATGAAAAATCCAAAATGGACAAAGCGGCCAAATGATCACAGTATAGAATCACAGTAACAGTACATTTAATTAAAAAAAAAAAAAAAGGGATAATTCATGATTTAAATTCATTATGCTAAACAAAGCGTTAACAGAGTATTAGAGGTTTATTTATGCAACCCAACTTTACCATAGGACAGCAAATTCTAAATGACGCAAATCCAGGAAACAACTAAGACTGAAATAGAAGGTTAATATTAAAAAAAACAAAAAAACCTCTGCAATATGAGAAGTAAATTTAATCTTTCATACAGATTAATGTATGCTGCAGAACAGTGATAACTAGTCAGTTTTATCAGGATCTGAGGTATTTTAGAACTGTGTCAAATAAAATGCAAATTTGGATTAGACCAAAAATCATAGAAATTCTACATTTGCTCAACTGCAAGTACTGCAATAAACATTTTGCTAATAGGCTACTGTTCTTTCCATAACTAAGGTGCCGACAATGCATTTGGCAGACCTCCCAGACTATCATTATAACAATTTCTTTTGGAATGTTGCCCTTAACAATGTAGCAATATAAAACTCTAAAATATGTCAAGCTTAAAGATGGTATCCCTCCAAGATTGCTACTATTGAAAGTAACGTACACTATAATAATAAAACAAAATACTGTAACACAGTGTTTCTTACCCTTTTAGGGAAGCAGTACACCTGCAGGTCTTAAAACAAATTCCTAAGTTCCCCCTGCCACGAGAATTTCTACTCATTTAAATTCCAAATACAACATGTAGACACGGATATTTAAGTTAATCCCATATTGGAGAACAAGCCTGATTAAAGGTAATGCAGAATATTTTTAAAATGAATATAACATAATGTTAATATTATGTATGTAAGGGAGAATGTATATACCAGGGATCAGCGACCTGTGTCACATTTAATCAAAAGGGTGATATATTCCATTGTATAGCATTGGTTGAAACTTTCCATGTTTGGGCAAATTCAATGCCATTAGAAGGGTATGGTGTTGAATATGTTGTGGTAGCGGCTACTCATATAGATCGGTTGTTTGATCTCTCAGGAGCCTAAAGTTACAATGAGATTTGGAGTTAGGGGGAGGAAGGAGATTTATGGTTAAGGCTAGGGCTAAACATAGGGTTAGATATAGGGAGTGACTGCAAATCTGGATATTTACAACATTAGGGACTACAGTGCATGTTAGAATAATGACTAGGGCTAATTTCAATATTGCATTTATGATTTATATAAGTGTTTTGGGCAGAGGCGTAACTAGAAACCACAGGGCCCCGGTGTGAAAATTGCACTGGGCCCACCCCCCCCATACATCTACCTCCCACCCCATACGTCCCTGCCCCACGACACATGCAGACAAACAGATACACATGCAGACACATACACATACATGTAGACATACACATACATACAGACACACACATACACACAGAAATACATACAGACTCACACAGATACACACACACAGACATGTAAAGACACACACACTTATATACACACACTCACAGACATACACTCAGACACACACTCACAGACACACACAAATTATACATATTTTTTAAATAAAAAAATGTCCACCCAGCCCCCATAGCTGGAGTGGATCTGTCCCTGGGTTCTTCAGTGCGGCGGGTGGCTGTGATCTCCCTACTATGACATCATATTCTAGCTCCCGGCATCAGCAAACGACGTGCGAAGGAGCAGAGCAGGGAGAACACAGCTCCCTTGCCATCTCTGCTGGGAACACAGCCCCCCGCCACGGTGGATCCATTAGGTGGCCAGTAGGCAACCTCTTGGGTCCCCCCCTGACAGGGGGAACACAGGGGGCGGCATCCCAGGCTGACAGGTAGTGCTCTAATATGATAATAAATCCATGTATCCCCATTGTGTCATTATATGTTTCATCCATGGACTGCTCCACATACTGTGGCAGTATTTGTCCACCCTTCTCATATAGGAACCCATGCACTCAGTATGGCTAGATTTCTGTATTGCGTATAGTTTACCTTGCTATCCACTAATTAGAGTACACAGTACGACTATATCCCCTTGGTTTTCTTCCTATTCACCTCATCTTGAACAGATTTACTATACAGCTCTATCATATGCTATTATCATTACTCTCCATCTTCGTTAACAGTATGATCATTCCTTCATTTATATTTATGATTGCAACTATATCTCACTATAAGCAAAATTTAGATGCAGCATTTCTTTTAACCATGAAGAATGCATTTGGATTTCTCTCACGTATGGTACATTCAAAAATTATACACTTAAAGGAAACACGTGGCAATCAAATATTAATATGTTTTGTTCTCTACTGTAAAAAAGATCAATGTTCCAGCCATCCATTCAAGCAGGATCACACTACAGTGCTACAAGTCATAAACAACATTGCGGCAATGGTGTTTATGTGTTTTCCATGCCAATGAGACAAGATGTGTATAACATATTTATTTATTTGTTGCAATATTGAAAAAGGCAAAAAAATTTTTTAGGCATTACACTTTCTAAAACCTAGAAACCTTTGCTTTTTAAACAGTTAAAAATAAAATATTATGCTACCAGATGACAATAATAGATTTAATGTTTGTGAATCTTAGCTGAGAGTATAAAAGGGCTGGGTTGATTCAAGTCACTGAATGTATTAAGTTACTGCCGCTTGGACACAGAGATTGTTCCTTTTCCTGTATCTCTCATTGTGCGTCTGATTAAAGGTGTGGAATGAACTCATAGGTGGGTAGTGGAGAGGAAAAAAAAAATCATCTGCTGTTTCCTTGAAAGGTACAAACGTTATCTCCCAACTCACACTATCGGTGTTTCCGAATGAGGGTGCATTTATCCGGAACAGTCAAGCAGTTCTAGTTTTTAATGGCTGTGGTCCCACTGCTAAGTAACTGCCTTGATAATCACTTCATAGCAGTTAGAAAAGAAGGCATTTTCGCCTGTTTCACAGTTTAGATAGTTATGCATACACATACAAGAGTGGAAAAATACACAATGAAGCATGTTACTGACAGTTCGTCATGTGCATAGATGTATTCATTGCATCACATTATGTATGAGAACTATTTCATTAAGAGAGCTATCGTGGTATATATAATGATTTTCCCCCCAAAAAATAACTGCATATACTTGTGGTGGTATAATCTCATTATTTATGTAACTGTCTTAACTCTCTTCCTTAGGCCCAAACCCACATCCATTCCTGCAACAAAAAGGCCATTTCATTTTACTCACCTCTACCCACCCTGCTTCCTTCTAACTATATAGCATTACTTACAGCTGTTTGGAACCACAGTCAATCACCGCCTCATTCCATTTGCATGTTATCAGCTGCTGCAGTTATACTATTAATTTTCTTTGCCATCACATAAAAATTCCTCTGCTACCTCCTGTCTCATCTCCCCATTTTAACCTTTGGATTATAAGCTCACGAGCAGGGTCCTCTGCCTGTTGTATCGGTCTGTTCTTATTGTGTTTGTCTTTTTCCTAATTGTACAGCGCTGTGGAATATGTTGGTGCTTTTTTTAATGCCAGTAATAAATAAATTCACCACTGTGCAGCATTCTGAGACTTTAACCAGAAAATATACCCAAACTCTAAATTCCTGCTTAAATCTACATTACATTAGCAACACTTTTTTGTGTACCAAGAAACTAAAAAGTATAAAGACTACTCCAACATCCACTCAAGTTTTCCCAAGACTGGCCTCCATTTTAATATTTGGGGATAAGCTTTTCAAACGATTCAATATTTTTGGATAAACTTTTAAAATTATATTTTTCAAAATCTGAAAATAAAAAAACATCATGTATAAAAATATCTATATGAAAAAAAATATATTAAACTATCACAAAATTAAAATATGTTTCGTAATATTAAACCATTTTTAACGTTAATCCACAAATATTACATTATTTGGAAAGCTTATACAACGCTATTAAATCAAATAAATGAATAATAAAACGTTATGATAAAATAGAACGTTATAAGCACTGTGTAAAAAAATAATAATATATTAACGTTTTAATTCAATGTTTTGAGTGTGACCTCTACTGGATTGCAAAAGTCATGATGATCTGTAGTAGTACATTATCTAATATTATAAATCTTTTGTAATATACTACAAGTTGGAATTTCTTGGTAAAATATATATGTTGGCAGATAAGAACCAACTGACCTGTAGAGTTTTCGAATGTAATAGCATTGGCTGATTCATAAAGTGTCTGCAATTAGCACGGTTTAAATGTTTAAGCAGTTAAAGAAAATGATCTGGAGAATACAGAGTGGAATGCTAGGATCTGGTGTCTGCTCATCATCACCTTTAAAACTCTGGCAGACATTCCAATAGCCCTTTGCAGAGTTTGTTACATTTGTAACCCTGAGGCTATATTAGTCAGATGGTTTTGTTTTATAGTTTCCTTGAGAATCAGGTAAACTGGTTGTGCCTTTTACAAGTCGAGGCAAGCTACAACAATTTGCAAGACACACGAAGCGTGTTTTTTCAATTTTAAACGAAATTACATGGTATCCTATAAAAAAATCTCAGTCTCTTCCTGATGCAGTTTGCAAGCCAAGACCTGCATTTAGAGCGAAGGAACAGATAAATCTAATCATTTTGATGTATTATATCTCACTTCACTTATTATCCTCGGGTGTTCTAAGCCACATAGCTGAAAGTTTTTTTCTTTAGGCTAGTTAACCCAGTTCCTTTAGAATACAGATCACTCACTCTAGATTAATGTATTTTATTTTACATGTTTTGTAGCATCATTATTCTGAATACA
This sequence comes from Pelobates fuscus, assembly GCF_036172605.1. NCBI lineage: Eukaryota > Metazoa > Chordata > Amphibia > Anura > Pelobatidae > Pelobates > Pelobates fuscus. The sequence continues at coordinate 143,119,508 of NC_086322.1, read as the reverse complement.
CCATCAACATTTTTGATCAAATATTCATAACGCAATGGCTTTCTTGATGGCAAAACTATTTTAATAATAGTCTGCATGCTCTAGGCTTAGTGCTGGATTCCCCAGGAATTAAAACTAAGTATGATTCTATGAAGCCCATCCGTTTGCTTGATAATCAGCTTCTACTGAAAACCACTGAAAAACATAATGATTAGTCCAGAGGAGCTGTGGAATTTGTCTGTTTCTACTTAAAGGGATCCTATGGTGCCAGGAAACAAACCCGTTTTCCTGGCACTATAGACTCTTGGAGTGCCCCCCTCCCTCGGCGCTGAAGGGGTTAAAACCAGCATTAGATAAGTGCGATTTACTCAGTGTAAATCACGGAAGCGCCTCTAGTGGCTGTCAGGGAGAGAGCCACTAGAGGCTGGATTACCCTGCAGTGTAAACATAGCAGTTTCTCTGAAACTGCTATGTTTACATCTGAAGGGTTAAAACCTGGGGGAACTGGCACCCAGACCACTTCATTGAGCTGAAGTGGTCTGGGTGCCTTTAGTGGTTATTTAATTATTTATCCCAGTAAACCCTATTAAATTGAATTGTTGTGCAGTTCATTATAAAACACACTTGCTACTGTATCCCAAACTAGGTAGTGTTCACCTTAAAGGGACACTGTAGGCACCCAAACCACTTCAGCTAATTGAAGTAGTCTGGGTGCTGTAACCTTTTTGCACTTAGTACTGCAATGTTTACATTGCAGCTCTAACTCTGCCCTCTGTGGCTGTCTTCCTGACAGCCACTGGGGGCACTTCGGGATTCGTAACAGACTTTTGGACCGTTATCTGACGCTGGATGTCCTCACGGACCTTCAGCGTCAGATTTCCCCCATAGCAGGAGAAGAGCGTGGGCGGAGCCTGACCCAGTCCCGAGGGACATTGGCGCTGGATTCAGTTAAGTAGCTGAAGGGGTTTTAACTCCAGGATCCTCTAGTGCCAGGGAGTGGTTTGTTTTCCTGGCACTGGAGAATCCCTTTAGCCCCTTAAGGACACATGACAGGTGTGACATGTCATGATTCCCTTTTATTCCAGAAGTTTGGGGTTAATCATGGATCTAGCAAATTGTAAAGCCGGTTCTCATGGCTGTCTGCACAGGAATGCATGCTCACAAACTTTGAGACAGAAAAAGCACATGACATTTAAAAAAAAAATTCTGGTTTTGGCATAGCAAACTATTAAATTCTGTTTGCATGTTAAGTTTTTATTGTTATTTCAATCTGTCCTGTTTTAAAGTTATGATGCTTATTTAAAGGTCCTTCAAGTCAAGGCCTTTCATTGAAAAGGTCACCTAAGACTTAGTCAGAATTTGTATTAGTATCCATTGCTTAACTCCTCATTTTGTTTTTTCAAACTTCAATACATGTATCTTGACTATTGACCAGTGATCAATCTAGCAACTGCAAACTAGAAGAGAAACCAGCAATCTTTAGATTGTAAGTTCACAAGCCATTTCGCTTAGTACCAGGGACGTATTAGCCGCGAGGCAAACAAGGCATTTGCCTTGGGCGGCACTTTCCAGGGGGCGGCAAATGTCTTGTTAGCCTGGTGGCTAACTGACAATCCAGGCGGGCGGGCAGCGCTGGCTGACGTCATAATCCGGCTCCCGGCATCACTCTGCGGCGCGCGAGGGAGCTGAACAGTGCTCCCTCGCCGCCTGCACTCACCGGCTGGCTGGCTGCCCAGCAGCCCCACTGGACCCTTCAAATGCCCTTACTTCATATACTACTGCTACACATGCAGGCAGACTGTTCTATAGTCCACATAAAGGATTTGGTTAAGGTGGTATGTGGACCTGTACCGGATACCGGTTGCCATGTTTTGGATTGTCTCTAGTGGGACATGGGGCTTTCTTTGATAACTTGCAGTGGACTTTCGTTTTATCAGCCAGGGTAGATTTAGTTCTCTTTACTCTGCGTATAAATGTTTTTTTGTTTTTTTTGTCAATCTGTATTTTTATTGAGGTGTTGTAATTGGGATACAGAATAGAAAGAGGGAAATGTGCATTTGGATTACAGTTTAGGGTTCAATAACAATGGTTGCTAACATTTCCTTAGTATTCGTACCTCTTTTTTATATGTGTATGATTTAACTACGACCGGTAAGCAAAACAGAATATAATATTAGTAGAATCAGGCTGGGTCCTGGCTAGTCAGTAATAGTGAGCATTTCAGTCGTTTAGGTTCAGTAGCTGAAGTGTAATATGCGTGTTGAATTTGTCGCTTTAACATTTGTCGCTTGAACATTAGACGCTCTAACATTAGACGCGCTAACATTAGTCGCTCTAGCATTTGTCGTTCTAGCATTTGTCGCTCTAGCATTTGTCGCTCTAGCATTTGTCGCTCTAGCATTTGTCGCTCTAGCATTTGTCGCTCTAACATTTGTCGCTCTAACATTTGTCGCTCTAACATTTGTCGCTCTAATATTTGTCGCTCTAACATTTGTCGCTCTAACATTTGTCGCTCTAACATTTGTCGCTGTAACATGCGTCGCTTTAATGTGTTGCTTTAACGTGTCGCTTTAATATGTGTCGCTTTAATATGTGTCGCTTAAACATTTGTCGCATTAACATTTGTCGCTGTAACATTTGTCGCTGTAACATTTGTCGCTGTAACATTTGTCGCTGTAACATTTGTCGCTGTAACATTTGTCCCTGTAACATTTGTTGCTTTATCGTCAGACTTTGCAGTAGTATCAGAGCTTAAGGTAAAATAATAACATAAAGTCATACCAGTATGCAACCTGGGAGGCATATGCATAAGTGAGAGTCCAGTAAGGAGAGTCCATGGGGGGATAAAGTGGTGATGGTGGGGCAGCCAGTTAGTGGGGCCTGTTCAGCCAATACCACTGCTGGGCAGGGTGGGGAGGTCGGCACCGTCGTTCAGTACGAGCCACCGGGGTACGGCTTGGTGCGAGTTGGCGTCGGCCGGCGGCCGGCCCCAGGTCATTATGAAGGCCTTCACCTGTGGTCCACCGACTCGGTTGCTCAGAGAGACCGGGTCGTCCCTTCGTCGGGCGCCATGTGGGGCTCGGATGTTCTGCCGCCGCCAGCGGCGGGCAAGCCTCCGGCGGAGTGGTCGGTGTCTTGGAGTCTGACTCCATGCGGTCTTCGGCATGGGAAGGCGTTGTAGACGGCCTATGATGGAGGCTTCTGGTACGTGAGTGAGTCGTCGGGCGGTTCGTCGGTGTGTGTCAGTACCTCGACCCTGTTGTTGTGAGTGACGCTGTGGGCATTGAGGTAGGACTTTGAGCCTGGCTGGGACACTGCTGACTGTTCCAGTCGGTTCTGTGGTAGCCCACGGGCTCTCTTTCTTTGGTACAGGTTTCATTTGTGACTTTGTGTAGGTACTTCTTGGTGGTTTTTTCGTTGTCGCTGTGAGTGAGGAGTGCTGCTTGATCCGTCGCCATATTGGGACTCTCTCCGCCAACTGGGCTGGGAGCTTGGTAGGTGGACTCCGCGGCTTGCGGCAAGTGCCACTGCCACTTGGGGGTTGTTCTGCGGCAAAACTGGGTTTGTGAAGTCTGCGCTTCTGCTTGTGTGGGGGCTGCTGTGGGTGAGGGATCTCACTAGCTCGCTGCCTGGATGTGCTGAGCGTGTGTGGCTGAAGTGCTTGGTCAGGGACTGCACACCCCTCCGCTGCGTGTGTACATACCTCCAATTTCTGCCATAGCTTGGCAAAGAACTCATTGAGGTGCTGTATCATGAGGTCCACCGCTGCACACCCGTTTTGCTTGCCTTGTGGAGAGGGTGCGTCCGCCATTTTAAGTGCAGGTTTTTTCGCGGTCTCACTCTGTCCGCAGCTCCCGTTGGCAGGGTGAGTAAAGCTGCTTATTTGCGGACCGGGATGACCCCCGCCGGTCCTGGGGGGGGGGGATGATGTCACTGGGGTCCCAGTCTGCGGTGCGTCGCCCGGAGAGCGGCCGTCTCTCCATGGCTGAGTATTAGGTAGGCCGCAAACCTCGGCGTGTCCGGACGAGTGTACCGGGGTTCGAGAGAGGTACCCTCCGAATCGGCAGCCCCTCCCGGTCACCGTTATTGCGGTCTGCAGCTTGTGGGTGCTCGTGGCTGGGTGTAGTACCCCGTTTTCCGGCCCCAGACGTGGGAGCTCGCTTTGGGCACGTCTGGGCTGCTTGATCGCTTGGCTCCGCCCCCGCGTATAAATTTTATTTCATATGCAATGCTATGTTTTGATTGACACAGCTTTGTACTCTGATGGCCCTGCACAACAAAAATAAAGATGGGGGAAAAAAACAAACACTTCTAAAGTAAACACAATGTGCTGTAAGAACTGATTGAAAATGAAACCTTTTTCATGGAGATTGTGCGAGTCACAGCCGAGGGAGGTGTGGCTAGTATATGCAAAGTGATTTAATTCCTAAACGTCAAAGAATTGAGCTGTAAAATTGCAGGAACATGATCTATACAACAAAGCTACTTCTTTAAGCTATAGTTATTTTGGTGCTTAAGGTATCCATTTAAGTGATATTGAGATCTAGATGCTGCCTACTGCAGCCATGCATTTAAAAAAAAAGTGCAGTTTCTGAGAAACAGAATAGTCTACAATCCCCACAAGTCTAGTGGCTGTCAATCACAGATAAAAGAAGAACTGGATTGGCAGATTGCTAAGACTGCCACCCATGCTTCAAGTGTTCTCAATGCTTCTTTAAGAGAAGCATTTGATTGGACAGAAGTCATCAAGCTTGATTACTACAGTGAGTAAGCTGTCATGGTGCTGGAATACTAATAATGTTTTAAACTGTTTTTTTTTGTTGAAGGGGGGGGCAGTTGATTTAATTTAGTAAATTTATTTAATTTAGTAATTTTAGTAAATGAACACATTAGACTTGGAAAAAAGTAAAAAAATAAAAATGCACGTACATACATATATATATATAATATTAGAGTGTTACTTTAAAAAAAAAAAAGAAATTAAGAAAAAATAACAATTGTGAGAAAAATGACTGCCTTGTTGTAACCACTGTGATTAAATATCCGTTTGCTTTTTTATGAATATCAGCATTTGCAGCAGTCGGCAGAATGAAAGGATTCTTGTTTTTCTAATATACATTGTAAGCATCAGTGCCAAATTCTTTAACTTCTTTAAACAAAGCCCTGCTTTGTGTCCGTGACTATTTTCAATGTATGTACTCTAACAAGCTAACAATGAGATCGCTCACAACCATATTAAATAATGTTCCAATCAGATCTTTGGAACATGTTAAAGGGGATTTATTGTGCCATAAAAGACATAATTTTGGCCCTTTACCATAGTGCTTTATTTTAACAACATAAGTAGTGAAGGGTACCATGTTAGATATGTAGGAAATTAAAGAAATTATTAACTCTTGTTTTAATGGGCAACTGATGCAAATAAATATTTGATATACTTTCCATTACTTACAAGTTGTATAAAGCATTTCAAAATAATAAACAAAAAAATACTAATAAAACTTATTCTCTCCCCTTCTGTAATGCACAGGTACGAACAAGGGACATAAGCACAACTTGGACATTTCCATGCAAAATCTCAATTGTCATCAGCATATTAGTTAGTAAAACAAAACACAATGGGGTAATATATAAAGATCAGTTGTAAAAGCATAGCAAGCAGAAAATAAATTCCAAATGTTCCCATAGTCACTAGTGCTCCACTAGAGTTTTGCACAAAACCCATTCTTTCTTTTTTTTTTTTTTGTCAATCTTTATTTTATTTGTGCATATAGAGGACAGACACGTTTGCACTGCCACAACAGCTGGTGCAGACAATTATGCAGTCATAGTTTAACATTGGTTGGCATTTAGAAACTTTGCACATTTTTTAAATTTTGAGTATCGAAGTATGGAACACGTTAAATATTAAACAATAAGTATAACCAGGCTGAACAACGTCTCGCTCATAAGTGGTAAAGAGAACTCATGTGGAGTCAAAGGGTGAGTAGTGTGTGTTAAAGTAGTAAACATGCCTAAGCAAGTCATGTCAGAGATGGGGATGACAGTAGGCAAAGCGGTTACATATTGATTAGTCTGATAATAACGTCCACATAAGTGAAACTTGGAACATGCTATTCTGGGATTATTTCTGTAGCTTAGTAATCGCTAGGTGCTAGTCTTAAGGTTAAGGCACGGTTGATTTTTTATAAGATTTAAATATTGCCATACATGTTAGGTTCAGCTGTAGCGTATAAGTACGTATATTAGCATATTGCTGAAACTGCACTTGCTTATACATCGTTAATGAGGAGTAAGCATGTTAGCTGGGGACACAGATCTACACTGTAAGTCCAACCGTAAGGCTGGGCCTAGAAATATGTGCTGGTCTGTAGTGAACTATCTATGTACATTCTTTGACAAGTTAGTGCCTCGGGTCATCAGAGTAACATTATATGCGAACAGACATAAAAATTAAATGCTCAGTAAAGCTGGATCCAATCAGTTATGGCCTTACAACAGTTTGTGTAATTCAAAGAAAGAGAAAAAAAAAAAAAAAAAAAAGGCAATCATATGGGTAACTATCAAGGTTAAATAAGAGTCCAAACTTGAAAGGTGATTTTACTCATTTCCAGGATGAGTGTCTCATCAGGTAGGTCCAGTTACTCGGCTTGTCCTTTAAATGACTGGGCATCACGGTTGCGGGTTGGAATATCTGCTCAGCCTAATCCCACCGGCGGCAAAAACAATGTAGGCGCGTGGGCAATCTCGCTTTTTATCCGGTCATCTGTTGTGGGGTCTCGAGGTGAGGCAGGATGCTGCGGGCATATGGATCTCATAACGTCCGTATGATGATGATGGGAGTAGCAGTCCCGAATATCCGTGGGTTCAGCCAAGTGCCTTCTCACTGCCCCTGTCTGTCGTGTTGAGCGGGTCTGCTGCTTGCTTAGCGGTGAGCATAAATTTGTTGATCGATAGACGGTCTGAGGTGTGCCGGTCTGCTGGTACTGGGAGTTGGCTGACGACGGACAGTTAAGAGTGCCGGAACCGGTGCCTTAGTTGGGCTTTTTCCCGCTTGCGCTTACATGGAGGGGGATTCCCGCCAAGATGGCGTCGCGTTACTGGGCGAATCCACGCTGCCACCTTCTGTATCGCCCTCATGTAGGCCTTTCTTCGGGTGTGTAGCGTGGTCCACAGGCTGGCACAAATCCTGTCAAAGAACACCCCTATGTGCTGAGGTGGTATGTACATTAAACGGTTCCTGTTGGATCGCGTCCATGCCGCCATCTTGATTAGGGCATGGTCGCTTCTCATCATTTCCTTTGTTGTCTCTTGTGCTGGTCTCGATGTGGGGATAATCGTCCCCAGCGAGGACCGGGATGACCCCCACCGGTCCAGAGGGGGGGGGGTTTGGAGGTGAGCACTGTGTGGGTATCACCTGCGAGGTTACCATCCAGGAGAGCGGCCGCCTCTCCCTGGCTCGATCGCGGTTAGGCCTCCGGTCGGCACCGTGGGGACCCGATGGGGTACGAGAACATGTTTGGCATCAAAATGTTACCCAGGGTCTCCCCCATTCAGTAGGCACCGTCCCAGCAACGAGTGGGCGCTGAATCGGGGTTTATCCCCCGTTTTGGTCGCTGGTGTGCAGGAGCACTCGTGATGCACGTCCACCCTGCTAGGCAGCCAGGCTCCGCCCCCAACCCATTCTTTCTTAACAGATTCTCCCACTGGACCACCAGAGATCAGGATACCCACCTGCCAAAGGTAAACCACCATTTTGAGATATATTGCCCCTATCCCACATGATCCTACCTCCCAACTAATGCCCTACTACAGCCCCTATCCCTCCACTACTGACCCTATGTCCATAACAGCCAGTACCCCCCAATTACAGCCCCTATCCCACCACAGACTGTTTCCAATCCACACCCACAACAGCCTTTTTACACCCTGCACCCATTACAGCCCTATACCCCCCTCTGCACCAAGTAATCCCCTATCCCCCCTGCACAGTCCTTATTACCCTCCGCACCCACTACAGCACCTATCTTTATCGCACCTACTACAGTCCTTATTATCCTCTGCACCAACTAAAGCACCTATCTTCATCCCACCTACTACAGCCCTTATTACTCTCTGCACCCACTACAGCACCTATCTTCTCTGCACCTACTACAGCCCTTATTACCTTTTGCACCCACTAAGGCACCTATCTTCATTATAATGCTTCCTGGATTGCTTTTTAGGAAGTACCTGCACATAACTAAAACATTATTACAGAAGAAATATTTGGACTGATAGCAGGAAGCATAACTCTTCAACTATGATTAACAGTCTCCAAGGACACTGTGTCACTTTGTCTATAACCACTCTAGTAAGCTGAAGTTGTTCTGGTGTATAACAAATCCCTTAAACATGACACATCTGGGTTATACTGGTGCAATGGCAGCAAACTTTGGCATTTCACAAAAGAGAAATCCAAAAACTTTCCGATTTTCACCATTGTTTGCAACTTCAGCAAACACTGGCGCTCTTTGAATAAAACCCACAGTAAAATTTTTACTATGATTTGTAAACTATAGATATGAAGAGGCACTTGACTCCTATGAATATGTTTGAGCGTAAATGTAAATATATATATTTTTTCCCTGTGGTATGATTAAGTGGTAAAAATGATTAGTGCGCCCCAGTTTTGACTTTGGCATCTTACAGTGAGGGAAAAATGTATTTGATTCCCTGCTGATTTTGAACTTTCGCCCACTTGCAAAGAAATGACCAGTCTATAATTTTAATAGTAGGTGTATTTTAACAGTGAGACCGAATAACAAACAAAAAATACAGAAAAACGCATGTCAAAAAAATTATAAATTGATTTGCATGTCAATGAGTGAAATAAGTATTTGATCCCCTATCAATCAGCAAAATTTCTGGCTCAAAGTTTGTACAAGTAACGAGCTGAGATTAGGAGACTATCTGAAAGGGAGTGTTCCTAATCTCAGCTCATTACCTGTATAAAAGACAGCTGTCCACAGAAGCAAGCAATCAATCAGATTCCAAACTCTCCACTATGGCCAAGACCAAGGAGCTGTCCAAGGATGTCAGGGACAAGATTGCAGACCTACACAAGGCTGGAATAGGCTATAAGACTATCGCCAAGCAGCTTAGTGAGAAGGTGACAAAAGTTGGTGCAATTATTCGCAAATTGAAGAAACACAAAATAACTGTCAGCCTCCCTCGGTCTGGTGCTCCATGCAAGAGTCTGCCAGAACTACACAGGAGGATCTTGTTAATGATCTCAAGGCAGCTGGGACTATAGTCACCAAGAAAACAATTGATAACACACTACGCCATTAAGGACTGAAATCCTGCAGCACCTGCAAAGTCCCCCAGCTCAAGAAAGCACATGTACAGGCCCGTCAGAATCAAAATCGAGCTCTTTGGCATCAACTCAACTCGCCGTGTTTGGAAGAGGAGGAATGCTTCCTATGACCCCAAGAACACCATCCCCACCGTCAAACATGGAGGTGGAAATATTATGCTTTGGGGCTGTTTTTCCACTAAGGGGACAGGACAACTGCACCACATCAAAGGGACAATGGACGGGGCCATGTACCATCAAATCTTTGGTGAGAGCCTGCTTCCCTCAGCCAGGGCATTGAAAATAGGTCATGGATGGGTATTCCAGCATGACAATGACCCAAAACACACAGACAAGGCAACAAAAGAGTGGCTCATAAAGAAGCACATTAAGCTCCTGGAGTGACCTTAATCCAGACTGTAATCTCATAGAAAATCTGTGGAGGGAGCTGAAGGTTCGAGTTGCCAAACGTCAGCCTTGAAACCTTAATGACTTGGAGAGGATCTGCAAAGAGGAGTGGGACAAAATCCCTCCTGAGATGTGTGCAAACCTGGTGGCCAACTACAAGAAACGTCTGACCTTTGTGATTGCCAACAAGGATTTTTCCACCAAGTACTAAGTTGAAGGGGTCAAAAAATATAGACTGATAATTTATTTGTCAATGAGCAAACGCTCAAAATCAGCAGGAGATCAAATACTTATTTCCCTCACTGTATGTGCCCCCTCCTACATATTGTTCCTAGATTCGCGACTGCACATGTGACGTTTAAAAGGATTGTGTAGGTCAACGATTAAGTATGTAAATATAGTTAAAGAGACAATCATTCGCGTTAGGAGCAGTGTTTAGAATATATTACAATTAGCTAAGACAGACACGTTTATTTAAAAGGGAAAAGGAAAAAAATAATAATTTGTTTTGTTCTGTTATTGCTCCTACTTTTCTTCTCCTTCACAACATTTTGCTTCAAAAATTGTCTGCTATACATAAAGTTATGACTTGGGCTTCTAGGATTATGTGGTGTTTATGAGACTCCTCTGGCTTCAAAGCGGTAGAATTGCATTCCACAGTTCCCAGAGTGCTAAAACAGTTTTGAAAGTTAATTTCTCTTCTCCTGCTGCTTGAGATGGAGAAATTAAGATTTTACTGGATAAAACAGCACAGATCCTAATATGTTATAAAAGGGCATTAAATGAATGTACGTGAGAAAGGAAATAGGCATATGCTCTTTCTGTTGAAGAATATGTTTACAATAAATAAAAGTGGATCAAGCTATTCCTCACATTCCCACCGCACAGAATGTGGTGGTAAACCACAGACCACCAACTATGAATAATGCATTACAATAAAAATAAAATGTTGTTTAAAGTGGTATAGGTGTTACTTACAGTAACAATGCAACTGTTCCTTCTATAACCCAGGATAATTAAAACCAATAAACTATAACACTGCAAAAATGTTATTTAGAATAAAAATGGATCAGATTATAATATATTGACATAAGTCTTTATAGAACAGATCAAGTCCAGCTGAATATACGGGGACAGGTAAACATCAACCATGACATTGGTGTGAACTTAAATGTGATTGTAATAAATGTAAACCATAAAAACTAGCATGCCAAAGCATATTTAAGCCTAAGCTGAACGGTATGAGTTTAAAGCCTCAGTTGGTTAATGCAACAACTGAGTTCAAATCTTAGCAGTTGATTCAAAAACTAAGTATACAACCCACACAAGTGGCTCAGGTAGTGCAGCTCATCCAGGATGGCACATCAATGCGATCTGTGGCAAGAAGGTTTGCTATGTCTGTCAGCGTAGTGTCCAGAGCATGGAGGCGGTACCAGGAGACAGGCCAGTACATCAGGGGACATCGAAGGAGGCCGTAGGAGGGCAACAACCCAGCAGCAGGACCGCTACCTCTGCCTTTGTGCAAGGAGGAACAGGAGGAGCACTGCCAGAGCCCTGCAAAATGACCTCCAGCAGGCCACAAATGTGCATGTGTCTGCTCAAACGGTCAGAAACAGACTCCATGAGGGTGGTATGAGGGCCCGACGTCCACAGGTGGGGGTTGTGTTTACAACCCAACACCGTGGCAAATTCGCCACTGGCACCCTATGCTCTTCACAGATGAAAGCAGGTTCACACTGAGCACATGTGACAGACATGTGACAGACGTGACAGTCACAGTCTGGAGACGCTGTGGAGAACGTTCTGCTACCTGCAACATCCTCCAGCACGACCGGTATAGCAGTGGGTCCAGTTATGGTGTGGGGTGGCCGCACAGCCCTCCATGTGCTCGCCAGAGGTAGCCTGACTGCCATTAGGTACCGAGATGAGATCCTCACACCCCTTGTGAGACCATATGCTGGTGCGGTTGGCCCTGAGTTCCTCCTAATGCAAGACAATGCTAGACCTCATGTGGATGGAGTGTGTCAGCAGTTCCTGCTATGGACTGGCCGGCCCGTTACCCAGACCTGAATCCAACTGAGCACATCTGGGAGATCATGTCTCGCTCCATCCACCAACGTCATGTTGCACCACAGACTGTCCAGGAGTTGGCAGATGCTTTAGTCCAGGTCTGGGATGAGATCCCTCAGGAGACCATCCGCCACCTCATCAGGAGCATGCACAGGCGTTGTAGGGAGGTCATACAGGCACGTGGAGGCCACACACACTACTGAGCCTCATTTTGACTTGTTTTAAGGACATTACATCAAAGTTGGATCAGCCTGTAGTGTGTTTTTTCAATTTAATTTTGAGTGTGACTCCAAATCCAGACCTCCATGGGTTGAAAAATTTGATTTCCATTTTTTAATTTTTGTGTGATTTTGTTGTAAGCACATTCAACTATGTAAAGAACAAAGTATTTCAGAAGAATATTTAATTCATTCAGATCTAGGATGTGTTATTTTTGTGTTATTTTTTTGAGCAGTGTATATTACAGGCTAGCAGCTTGGCAATTTGGGGGCAGTGGGAAATAGTATGTTCACCCCTCCCCTTTATCATATTAAAAGCAACCACTCACCGGCCATGGGTGTGACATCAGGTCCCTCCCACTAATTATTACATAGCCCCTATCAACCAACAATGCATAGCCGACAGAGAAGGGACATTATGTGCCCCATGGCTATCACTAAATTAATACCACCTCCATCTGGAAGGGCATTAGGTTTTTCTCTGATTATTAAAATAAGTGCTCCCAACTGCCACACATGGGAGGGGAAACACTGGGTCCCCCCTCATTTATTCAGTTAGTGCCCAAACGTCACTAGCCACTCCCCATTATTTAATATAAAGAGACCACCTGATGCCCAAACCTGGTGGCAACGGAGTACTTGTGTCAAATGCCTCTGTATTTGATTAGTGACCGTGTTAGGACAAAAACAATATGCTTCTCATGTACATTTATCAGTGGTTTCGTTCTCAAGCTGCCCATTTATCGTATTCAGCTGCTTGAATATAATATTATATAATGGTCAATATAATTTAATTGAGGCCAAAGTTATAGGGCTCAACAAAGTAAAATAAATCAATTCATAAATTCACAAAATTAAATGCAAAATACGGGTAGATGATAAATAAAACATGAACCTCCACCTAATTTAGACACACAAAGGGGACTTATCAAGAGCAGACATCTACTGGGATCTTCTATAATGCCATCATAAAACAATAATAGAGTGGACATGCATCATAATACACTAATGCATAAGCTATCTAAATGGACTGTTTGATGTGATGAGTGCATATAGGTGTATAGCGATACATACGTATTTGAGGTCTATAAAAAGGATACTCCTCGCTGTTCCGAATGTCCACCACAAGCAGCTTGGGTTTGCTAGACTTGCTCTTCTTGGCAGATGCTTTGAGATGACTGGAAACTGTTAATTCACACAGGTCAATGAGATCCTCTGCGGAGATACGAGGGGAGACCTCAGACTTCAGATCATTCAACTTGATGGGTTCGCGACCCTAAAAATAAATTAATATAATTAAGAGACAATACATTTTAGGACACAATACTCTTGTGAAAAATATTTTGAATTGACTGCTAATAAAGCAAAATGCACACAAACACTAATGATAGGTTTTAACTAAAAATTTCACTGGACAAGATTATCATTATTATTTATATAGTGCCTTATAGGAAGGTTAATATTTAGGGGTGAAGCAAGCAAGCTCAAATGTGCCCACAATAGATAATCCTAGCATTAGCATTTATCCCATTGTACAGCGCTATGGAATTTTGCTGGCGCTATATAAATAATAAAATAATAATAATATGGCACCAACATATTCTGCAGTGTTTAACAATTATTGAAAGGAGATATTTAGAGGTGAAGAAGGCCCTTACTAGTGAATTTGAGGTAGGTGAATATATGTATAGTTGGGCATCTTGACCAAAGACACTTATTGGTGAGGTGATCAGACCAAGATTCAAACCTGGCTTTCACAGTTTTAAGGCAGTGATGCTACACCTGCTCTACTCAGCTGATATACAGCTGGGGAAAAAAAAATCAGGTGATATAAATGACTGGAAAAAGTAAGTCCCTACTACTAAGGTAACTACTAATAATTTACAGTAGCAACATAATTTCCATTATATATATATATATATATATATATATATATATATATATATATATATATATATACTGTAATTAAGTGATGAATAGGTCACAGCGCTATCTGTTGATCCCCATCAGAAATGATAAGAACTTGTGATCTAATCTAAAGTTAATATATTCTTAAACAAATAAACAAACAATATAGTAGCACATTAGAGTTCGACGCCACAGATACAAGGTGTGAGCATTTAAATATCATACAATAAATGTTGTGTTGTGTGAAAATGAAGTGATATGTTACAGAAATTTGAATGAATAACATATTTCAATAAAAAAAATTATCATGCAATGAAAATATTGTTTATTGTTACCATCATTATAAATATCTTAAATTACTATAATAAATTACTTTCAGGAAATATGACTGAACTCAGCAAAGGTAGACAAAGGAATGCATAACATAATAAATAAGTCACACATTAGAAAGGGAGTTAATGGCCACAAGTCTGAATGTCTACTCAACTGACTAAGTAACAAGATATGGGTTTAACATTTCACATTTCAATGTCTAATGTGTTCTGCTTATTTTATTATCTTTTAAAATGTATAGCAACTTTCTAAAATATGTCAACACCATGATCTTAAAAGACACATTGGAATCCCTAAGGTGCCACACCAGAGTGACTGACAGATAGATCTGCCAAACTGTACCTTTTATCCCTCTGTGACAAGGTAATAGGGCCCTGTAATGCTTTCTAATCAATTTTAGTGCCTTGGATTTCACCTATAGGGGGCTAATTTAGTAATTAACAGGAGAAATCCTAAATAACTTGAGCTCCTTCAAGCTTTTAATCGTATAATAATTACAAAAATATTACTTAATCCTATAATTTTAATACTACCTGTCAAAATTGTGTTCTGTACAGAGTTAAATAAGATTCCAATGATACTTATTTTTATGGAAAATTATAAAATAAACTGAACTTAATGAACTAGGCACAATGATTAGAAATCCACCGTCTACCATATATTGATTAAAGGATATGTTTAGAAGAATATTGTTTTAACAAAATCTCCCTGGGTCACGGTTTTGGGTGCATCCTTATAATGTAAATTCCTGAGATATATATATGTGCGGATATTGCATTTATTTTAGGTAGACTCCAAAAATGACAAACACTTACCGTATATACTCGAGTATAAGCCGACCCGAATATAAGCCGAGGCCCCTAATTTTACCCCAAAAAACTGGGAAAACTTATTGGCTCGAGTATAAGACTAGGGTGAGAAATGCAGCAGCTACTGGTAAATTTCTAAATAAAATTAGATCCTAAAAAAAATATATTAATTGAATATTTATTTACAGTGTGTGTATAATGAGTGCAGTGTGTGTGTATAATGAGTGCAGTGTGTGTGTATGTATGAGTGCAGTGTGTGTGTATGTATGAGTGCAGTGTGTGTGTGTATGAGTGCAGTGTGCGTGCGTATGAGTGCAGTGTGCGTATGAGTGCAGTGTGCGTATGAGTGCAGTGTGCTTATGAGTGCAGTGTGCTTATGAGTGCAGTGTGCTTATGAGTGCAGTGTGCTTATGAGTGCAGTGTGCTTATGAGTGCAGTGTGCTTATGAGTGCAGTGTGTGTGTATGAATGCAGTGTGTGTGTGTATGAGTGCAGTGTGTGTGTATGAGTGCAGTGTGTGTGTATGAGTGCAGTGTGTGTGTGTATGAATGCAGTGTGTGTGTATGAATGCAGTGTGTGTGTGTGTGTGTTGCAGAGCCTTGGTGGGGGGTGGGCAATGTTTTTTTAATTGTTTTTATTATTTTAATTTTTTTTTATTATTATTATTTATTATTTTTTTATTTAATTTTATTATTATTATTTTAGTATTATTAATTATTTTTTTTTATTTAATTTAATTATTATTATTTTAGTATTATTTAATTATTATTATTAATTATTTTTTTTTCGTCCCCCCTCCCTGCTTGATACATAGCAGGGAGGGGGGCTCCTTCCCTGGTGGGCCGCGGCTCTCGCGAGACTTACACTGGGAGCTGACCGAGGTGCTGAACGGACGGCGCGGAGGAGGAGAGAGCTGACAGGAGCTGCAGGAAAGGTAAGTTACAGCTCTGCCAGCCCCCTCTCCCCCAGTCTGTATTATGGCAATGCAAATTGCCATAATACAGACTCTGACTCGAGTATAAGCCGAGTTGGGGTTTTTTAGCACAAAAAATGTGCTAAAAAACTCGGCTTATACTCGAGTATATACGGTACTTATGCTCCTTGTTTAAATTATTGGTGCACACAGCTCTCTATGTCAGAATTCCTTCATTATATTCATAAATAGAGACGTTAGCTGCAGCTATATGGCCTAGCTAAAGTGCTATCATATTGGGAGTGTGGCTTCCATTGATTTGTATAAATATCTATAGGATATAGAATGCACACTATATAAATCGCAAAGACTATAATTTTATTATGTACAAAAAGTACCAAAGAGAAACATACAAGAAAAATAAATGAACACAATGACAGAAGCAAGGGCAAATACAATAAGATAATGGTAAATAACCAAGAAAAATTCCTTACGAGTCACAAGACAGAAACACGAGTCACCAAACCCCCCAACGTTTCGGCAACAAATGTATGTTTCTCTTTGGTACTTTTTGTACATAATAAAATTATAGTTTTTGCGATTTATATAGTGTGCATTCTTTATCCTATAGATATTTGTACATTTGAAACATTTGAGGGAGTGTTTATATGGTTTGCACCTGGCTGTTGTTATATTATTTTGTCTCTCCATGTGCTTCTGTTTTGAGTTCCATTGATTTGTATAACATATATTCATACTGTACTCTTTGAAAGGTTATTCAGTCTTCCCATGCTTGCTTTTTGGTGCTGATATTCTTACATAATGTTATCCTTTCACTTAACACTGCCAGATCCCTGGCCCTTCTTACAGTGAAAAATACCCAATACCCAACCTACAGGACATGATTTTCAAATTCAGGATATTGAAGATTTGTGCATATTGTCAATGATTCAAACTATAAATACACATTGGTGAGTGCCATCCCTACTGTTTACTTTATCGTATGGGAGTTGTGAGGTGTGACATTAAAGATCCCACCAATGACAAC
Organism: Pelobates fuscus; assembly: GCF_036172605.1. Classification (NCBI taxonomy): domain Eukaryota; kingdom Metazoa; phylum Chordata; class Amphibia; order Anura; family Pelobatidae; genus Pelobates; species Pelobates fuscus. Next base: position 143,102,486 of record NC_086322.1, on the reverse strand, counting down.
TGGTTCATGTTATGAATGTCATGAGCACATATCTCACCACGCAGTCACTTGCAAACACATTATACATTCTTATCGTAGTTTTACAGCCTGATGGCCCAGATATTAGAGTCCTTGCCGTGTGGAAATGTTTCTGGGCCTACCTATTGTGGCTTGGAAGAAGCCACAAAATAAAAGTTTATTACTATTACATGTGATGGGACTTGAGGAGCCCTACTCAAGGACCACGAAATAAAGTGATATTTCCAATTTACATTTTTAATCTAAATCCCAGTGAAAAGGTGCTCACTATAGACTTCAATTAACAGGCAGTAGGCAATCTTTACAAGGATTCCCCAAAACCTTGTGAACAAATAAGAAAAGACAAACAAGGTATAGATAACTGCGCCTAAAATGATAATAGCCCTTCTGTGAAATCACATAACAGCTACATATACATACATATGTTGATAGCATCTTCTGTTCGGATTTATACAGTTTTTGAGAATCTCAAAAAAACAGAGAAAGAAAAGAATAATAGTGCAATATATCAAATAACAGGAGAGTGAGATGTAATATTACGTCAAAGGCACGCTCACACTTTCAAGAGCTTCTAAGAGCTCTGCTGTATAAAGCGTTGATGGTAAAATCCCTGTCTTGGGATATGTGGTCAGCAGACATAGTGCTAGATCTTTCCAGCACATCACATGTATAAAAATACAAACAGGAGAATATCCAATGGTGCAGCCAGTATGGTAAAATAACTGTGCAGAAAAGGTATAAATAACCTACTCACATGAGGCAGAGCATGAGCCTGCTCTGCTGTTGTAATGCTTTGGTGGTATAATGCCCACCTGGGATATATGTAGATAGGAAGCCAAGAAAAGATGCAGGGTATAATCCCCCCAAAAACCCCAAATAAATACAATTTAAAAATATTAACTATATTTGGGGGCGGGGCCTGACTGCTGAGCAGGGAGGACGTGAATCTCACAAGCTCCTGCAATAAGCTACACTCTATAGCAAATCTTACGCTCAAAAAGCCACTAATCGGACTACAACGGTCACCAACCGTAAAGGGACTTCAAGCGGAACAGAATGTTACCCCTCAAACGATGCTGTGACCTACTTTCGCCGATCAAGCAATCGAGGCCTACTCACAAGGCGAGCGCGGGAGGGACGGCCGCCCTCCCACCGCCGCGACTAGCCACCTCGACGACTAAGGGCCCCTGTCCCCCCCCCCATGGACCGGCGGGGGTTATCCCGGTCCAGACTCCACAGGGCTACAGAACCCCACAAGCTACCGGGATTGCAAGCAGCACTTACCCAGAGGCCAAGATGGCGGACGCCGACCGAGCCTCCATGCCCCCACCTGCCCAACCTCTCTCAGCGAGGATGCCAATCGTGAGCCATCAGGAGGACCGCATAGCAGCGGCATTTGACCTCTTCTGGACAAGGTGGGAGGCCATACTGGCACAAAAACATGCAGCCGCAGCGTTCCCTCGACGGCCCGCCACGGCTCACACAAAAACGCCGGCGTTGAAACGCAAGGCTACGCCACCGACTGACACAAAGCTACAGAAGTTCATAAGAGCTCGACCCAGATCTAAAGGCAGCAGACCCAGCACCCGCTACTGCAAGCCTGAGTCCAGACAAGCTCGGAGAGCCACCAAACTCTGCCTGCCGCCCCACAAACTAAACTGGCGCACTCGAGGGGCCCGCACCCGGCCTACACCAGGCGAAGGTCAGAAAGCCGGTCAACACTCCACCCCAATGCAGCGATGCACAGCCGTAACCAGCACTCTGATGAGCTACACATGTACCTCAAAGGGACACACTGAACCTCACACTCGCCAAACAGCAAGGGGAGCGGAGACACTGTCACACCACAAGGCATACATCCCCCCCACCCAAGGCACTCACACAGGACTGGGAGGCAATGGAGGAGACCCTGCAGCATCCATGACCACGGGCGTCCGTCCCAGAGCCCAAATTAAGGCCTCTAGATTGGGCATCGGCTAGGCACCAGCGGACTGTCATGCCAGGCTCCTTACACTCTTTGACAACGTATATGCCATGAGAACTATACATTTGATAAACGGCAGGCCTGCCTGCAAGCTAACTTTTTCTTGACCTAATCTATGTCCACTAGACAGACACACACTCTTAAATATTTTGAGCTAATACCTATACACACGTTAGAAGCAACAACTAAGCATGTTACAGATCATCACTTAGTGAGTCACACGCACTACGATATGCATCACGCTATTGTATACTCTTCTTCCTTTCCAAAAAAAAAAAAAAGTGCACTGTTATTCATGCCATGCAAATGTTTTTCTTTGTCTACTGAATTTCTGGCGATAGCTGTTGTGGCATTGCTAGCTAAAATGTAACCTTTATCACCTATGCACGAAAAAAATAAAGAATTTAAAAAAAAAAAAAAAAAAGAAATTGCACGACACAAAGGTAAACCTGCCGACAAAGTACACTTTGTCACAATAAATGACCTGAAATCTGGAAATGTTGACTGGACCCATAAAATATTATAGTTTCATGGGTTAATACTGCTTGGTGTCCTAAATATTAAAATGTTTTTACTATGTTCACAAAAAAATTAAAAAAAAATAAATAAAAAAATATTAACTATATTTAGTATAAACAAATAAATAAAAGTATATTCTATAAAGCAATCCACATAGGTGCTAGATCCACACTTTACGAGTTTCACCCTGGGGTTTCATCAGAAGTGTGGTTTCAAAGTGCTTGGTGTTTGTTTATATAGGTATACAATTAACATAATAATTTAAAACAGGTGTGCATTGGAGGTATTCATTGGCTTCTATCATTATTTCTGGTTTTCTATGTTAAATTTTAAAACTGGTGAATTTCAATTATAAGCTGTTTTTTACTTTATAAATGTACAAATTACATCTAAGCTGGAATAGTAGATCAGATACACATTGCAAAATAGAATTCTTTTTTTTTTGTCAATCTTTGTTTTATTGAGGGAAGTTTACAATGTTGAAATTTTCACTCAATACGTTGTGATAAGGCAAAAACCATTTAACGTGAATTTGTACAATCATACAACATTTTCAGACCTCTTACTTTTTTTTTTTTTCCTCGTGTGTGTCCAGTAGATGTGGGAGTCGTGTAACTTGTATATTGATGGCGTTTGGGAGTGGTACCTCAGGGTCGGGTGTTGATTGTGGTCCGTGTATATTCTGGTCTAGTCAGGAAGTGTCTCGGCTCAGGAGTATATTGCGCATGTGGGTCGTGTGTGTGTGAGCCAGTAGGGTCGACACAGGGGTAGGTTCCTGCAGTGCTACTCGTACGATGGTGTCCCCTAACCTTGGGGGACTGCGGGGGGTGGGAGGGGTTGTGGGGTCTGCTCGATAGTCCGGCTTCTTTTGCGGCCGTATTGTGTCGTGACTGTCAGGGTAAACGTGGCTATTGTGGGTTTGCGTCGTGTAGAGGCATGAGTAGGAGCGTTCTCTTAACAATTATAAAATTATAAAATTATAAAATTATAAAAAGGGGGACAATAGCAAAATAAACAGTTGCAGAAATGTGCTTGGCTGGTGGTTAGGTTGCGTTCGCTGCCCGTGAATTTTCTTTCCCTCCTGACGTGGAAGATTTCGCTCGGTTCGGGTCCCCTGGTCGGGTATCGGGGGAGGCGGTGGGTGCCTCTGAGTGTGGGTTTAGTCCCAGAGTTTGTAGGAACGCTGCCGCGTCAGTTGTAGTGGTGAGTCTCAGCTCCCTCCCGTTGGCTGTTTTGGCTGTGAGTGCTCGCGGTAGGGTCCACCGGTATTCGACTCGGTGTTCCCGTAGTCTGCTCGTGATCGAACCCAATGACCTCCTCCAGTGCAGGGTGTTCCTGGTGAGATCTTGAAAAAACGTTAGTTTAGAGTTTTCAAAGTCCAGGGGAGTTTTGCCCCGTACTGCTGCTAGGATGCGATTTCTATCCGCCACAGATTGGTAGCGTATAATTATGTCTCGGCTGGCATTGGAGGGGGCCTGTTGTGACATGTTTATCCTGTAGCAACCTTCCATCTGAATTTTCTTGGCTTGCGAATGTGGTAGGAGTGAGTCCATAAGCCGTCTGAGGTAATGTGGCAGTTCTGTCTGATCTATGGTGTCTGGCACCCCTCTAAGTTTAATATTGGCACGTCGCTTGCGGTCCTCCGCTAAATCTACTCTCAGTGTCAGGGAAGTGTGTGAGTGCAGCAGGTTGTGCATTTGGTCTTTCACCTCTTGCACCTCTCGCTTGAGGTCTTGAACCTCAGTTTCAGTAGTCTGCGTGCGTGTATTAACCGCCTGCATCTCGGTGCGGACTGCGTCCAGGTCTGCTGCTGTCATTTGCCTGAGTTCCCACAGGAGGTTGGCTATATCCTGCTTGGTGGCTGGAGCTTGTGGGTCTTGGTCTGCCATTACCTCCAGGGGTGTCATGGCGGGTGACAGGTTGGGCGAGTCCCCCAGGGTAGTTGTACCTGGTCGGGGATCTGTTCTGTGCTCACCAGTTTCTGGCCTGGTCGCCATCTTGGATTTCGGGCGCTGCAGCATCTCCCCGATATCGTGGGATTCCTTGCTGGGACCCGGCTGTGATTTCTGGGTTTTGCGGCCCATGTCTGTTGTGGGCTTTGGGAGATGGTCTGGTGGCCAATCAGTGCAACAAATTTCAGCCAGCTCAGCCTCTAGGTCCCTTGCGGTGGTTCGCGTGGCTGTGCAGCCCAGGTAGGCCCGAGGTGTGCGTTTGGCTTTCTGACCCGTTTTCGGGTATAAGAAAGGCATGGGGCTGTTACCCCTCTCCGGAGTCGGTGGGGCGTCGTGTGTGGGTCCGTTTGTCGCGGGTTACCCCCAAATTTTGCCGGTTATTCGTGGTTTTCCTCGGAGCCGCGGGAAAGTGCGTGCGGTCGGCTCCGGCGCTCGCAAAATAGAATTCTAAGCAAAAAATTATAAATATAAATAAAAGCTGATAAATACCATCATTTAGGAGATTATTAGTACATGTGGCACTGATTTCAGTCTCAAGTTCACACTTGTCAGAAAAATAATGACATCATTGAATTTGCTGAGAGCACATGACAAACAGTGATTCCACTTTGACATAAACTGACAGAAATAACTTAAATTAAACATTTGATACTAATCCAACACTGATATGTGCTTTTCCTTTGTTATTTTCCTGAAAAAAAAAAAAAAAAAGAAATCTGACAGGAAATGTCAACTTGGACAGGAGAGAGAGAGAATAAAACTGTACAGACCATGAAACAAAACATAGTGACAAGCTAAGAGTTAGCCCCACCCTAATGTGCTAGCAGCAATAATCAGATGGCTTGGAACCCACACAGATATTGACAATTGTATTCACTAACAATGATCCAGCGAAATTAAAAGCAAGCCATTGAATGTATTCTTGTTTACAGTCAATGCAAGAAAATGTGTATTTTTTCCCCAGAATATGGACATCCATTTTCTCAACAGGTGACTGAATATACCCTAAAAAAAGAATTATGTTTTCTCAGAAAAGCGTTACATTCCTTACGATTATCCATTGATCATTGGTCACATTTTCTACCAGGGATTCAGATATATGTTCTATGAGAGTAAAATAGCTCTCAGTAAATCATTACGTGACAACGTGCTTTATTTCAAAACTCACACACAAAAAAAATTTAAATGTAACCTGGCAATAACAAGTATTAATTTAACTTACAATTAATGGACCTCATATATGAATTTAAAATGCAAGGAGTATATCTAGTTTTATTTGCTTTACCCAAGAAATCTGCATAAAAAAATAAAAAATAATACAGAAGTCAAAGAGGGTTATTGTTACCGCTTCTCTACGCAAAGGATTGGAGGTGGGGTATGTGACAAGTTGGGTACGTGTGACTAGATGAACATAGAAGATGGCATGAACACGACTTGCTAGGCATAAAGAGGCCTGGTTGGCAGGTAGGCATAATAGGTTTATCGGGCAGTTTGGTGTGAGTTATTGAGAGAGTGGCCGGGTATAATGGGTTGTGTGGGCATGGGTGAATGAGTGTATAGGGAATTGCAGAAGGGCTATCAGCAGAAAGTAATCACACAGCAATAGCAATCACAGAATCCCTGTGAGCTACAAGGCCACAAAGTGAAATAGCAGCGTGTTTGGTTACTTGTAGCGGATGCAGAACTACTTGCCACGAAAGGGCAGGTACTTAACAAGACTAATGCCTGCTCATGCGGTCTGCATATAGTAGATACCCGTCTACCTTCCTGGTAAATACTGTGCAGCAATAGAAAGTGGAAGACCCTGCAAGGTACTTTTACATTATAAATTTTCAGCACAAATGACTACTGCCACCTCAGGAAACATGATGGGACCTGGCCTCTGACAGGTAGCTTTCTTGTAAGCCAAGAACCCAGTCCACCTGCCATGGCTCAGCTCTACTCCAAGATGATCTCTGAGTTCGTGGAGAGCACATGGTTTTGTAATAATAATTAGAAATGTATTTTTGAAAAACACTGTGTGAATTCTTAGCACCTCCAGAAAGTAGAGATTGATGCTTCTACCCTCACTTGGGTTACAGGAGGCAAATGTCAGTTCTCTATATAACCTAAAGCTTTAAGAGAACAGTTAGGTTGAAGCCCACAGACTGACCTGCCCAAAATTTGAGCTTCCTAAATTCAAATAGAACTAGGATGATAATAATAATAGGCAAATATCAGCCATCCAAATATTAGGTGGAAGGGGTTTTCAATCACAACCAGTACATAAAAAAGTCTGACAGGATCTCTCTTTGTAGGCATACGCATTGGAGCCAGAATGGAAGCACGCGATTAGACACAATGCACATCATCAGTAAAGCACAAAAGGGCCAGGCAACCATATCAGAAAAGGAGAAATATTCAACTGAGAGCCTTAGCCTACGCAGGAAGAAATCCTAGAAGACGTACCATTTCCTTCTTTCATGAACATAACAAAACAACACAGAGAAACTTCTTGTGCTGCATGATTTAAAATAAATAAATAAAAAAGTATCATGTCACTAAATAAGACAATAAGTAAGACCCGGATAAAATTTTAAATAATTTTAAAAAAATATTCTTATATGGGATTTCAGATTCCATAAGTAGAGGGAATGACGTCCCTTATCGTATAAATCATGATAAAATAAATTTGCAATCAGTAGAGTGCTGAGTACAATAGAGAAGTGTTCTTAGACAAGGTGATTTGAGGAAGATCTTTCACTGCCTGTTCTTCGTAGACAATATGGGACACAGCTAAACTTAATGAGTGTAATTTTCCTCTTGTACCAACATAAATACACAAAAGAAAGTAAGCTTCTTATCTTAATATTAGTAATCAAAGCTACCTGGGCACACTTAAATGAAAAGCTAAGCTCCCTCAAGATTAAAGTGTTCCAGCATCATCGGGCGGCAGGCACACACAATTAAAGGAGGTCATTTCATTTTCCATCATTCTATAATCTCCGAGTGGCATTTCAGTTGGGATTTCATGGGATCAAATAATTTTAACTTGCCAAACAAGTCCATTGCGGAGTTGCAATGAACTTAAAAAAAAATACAAAAAATGTTGGTCTAAGAATAAGTTTTGTAGCAAGAACAAAATGCTTAACATTATAAAAATTTATCCGGGGCCAATACAAACCATTGTGTGGTAATCTATTCACAAACAGGACTTTACATAGGACATGAGGTCATGCGTTTAGACTGGAAGAAAGAAGATTTAGTCTAAGGCATAAAAAAGTGTTTTTTTTATCGTAAAAACAATAAGGATATGGAATTCTCTGCCTGAAGTAGTTGTTTTATCACAGTCCGTACAGATATTTAAACAGCCACTAGATGCATACTTGCAAAAACAGAATATTCAAGGATATCATTTTTCAATGTGGGGTAATAGCTTCTCGGTCCAAGGATAAATCTGACTGCCATTCTGGGGTCAAGAGAGCTCCCCCCCCTCCTAGTTTGTTGCAAAATTGGAAGTTCTTCAAACGGTGTTTTTTGCCTTCTTTTGGAGCAACAGCAAAAAACAAGTGTGAGGAAGGCTGAACTTGATGGACAAATGTCTCTTTTCAGCCTATGTAACCAACTATGTAAGTTAGGTGGTTTATGTTATTTTACTGGTACTGTGCTTTATCACTTGCCTTGCTGAACTATGAAAAACAGCAAATATATTTGACTCCCAAGTTGCATCCCATGGAAGTTTTTCCCCGCTTGAGAGATCCAACTGAAAGTTGTTTTTTTAATCAAAGTAAATGTGGAATAGGCAAGTCATTGACTGTGAAACACCACACCTGCCAGAGGTGTAACAATCAATGGCTGTGTGTTGGCTAATGTGAATTCTGTGCAAACCTGGCTACTGATGCCAGCATGCACATTTGGGGAGTGGGGGACCGGTATAGTAAAGGTTTTCTGTCCAAAACCAGTATTTTCTTAAATGAATACTATAGTGTCAGAAATACAACATTTTTGCAAGCAACTTTAGTGCCCTTAACATCAAAGAAGTAAATTAATAAAGTCACTGTTATTGTGTTTATGTAGAGTCACAATAAACCAAGCCAGATATCATGAAATATGCCTGGTAATGTTTAGTGACACTTTGCATAAATAATGTATACAGCCGCCACATAGGAAGTGTCTAAAGTCTATTTTTAGACCTATGGTTTGCTGTAAGGGCTGATATTACAACAGCTAATTCTCCAAACACACAACTCACAGCCAGTCTCTCCAGCCACATAACAAAACATAAAATAAAACATAACGATAACACATTTGAAGCCAAAGAAGGAGCCCTCCTTTGCTTATAAAGGGGTGTCGAAGTGAACTGCCTCTTTTCTGACAGTTAAAGTTCCTCTTTCTTTCAGCTCATTAATCACCCATGTGCACATCATTCAGGGGTAATGTGTGGTTGTTATGGTGACAATTTATACAGCATGTATTTCTGAGCTTTACCAGTGTGTGGATAATCTGTAGACATGTGCAATTCGTTTCGTTCTGAATGCCAATTTGGACGAATTTCAGGCAATTCGGACATTCGGATACTTCCGATTGTCCTAATAGCTGAATTCCCGGAATGCCGAATTTCCGAAGTGCTGAAGTTGCCGAAGCACAGAATTGCCGTAGTAATAATATACCCAGTGGAAAAATGTTACACTGTATACCAGTTTAAATAAAAAGCATACAAACATAGCCAGGATTCAGCTGTAAGCATTTGCAACACTTAGAACAATCAAGTAACACGTTCATATAAAATTTAAGTTACTTAGCCAGTCAATGGATGGGAATGAGTAAGTAGATAACTCCCTAATTACCACGGTATTAGGGAGCTATCTACCAAAAGGCTGAAAGACCTAAATTGGCCTTTCCGCCAAATTTATGAACTAAAAATTACTTAGTAAACCGCAAGTAGGGGTATGTCTATTAAACTGTGAGCAGCCTGTGGCTGCTCACTGTAAAAAAAAAAAAAAAACAAAAAACAAGTGTCCCCTCCTCCCGAGCCGCATGAGTGGGAGCTTTTAAACTGAATGGGGGACCTATTGTCCTCCCCCCAGGCCCCCACCCCTGAGCGGCGGATGGGGGCCCTAAAGTAGAATAGGGGGGACCTATTATCCTCCCCCCGGCTCCCACCCCTGAGCGGCGGGTGAGGGCCCTAAAGTAAAATAAGGGGGGGGGACCTACTGTCTTCCCCCCCTGCCCCCACCCCTGAGTGGCGGGTGGGGGCCCTAAATGACTTAAAAGGGGGGGACCTATTTTCCTCCCCCCCTAAAGTAAAATAAAGGGGGATGACACCTATTGTCCCCCCCCCCGAGCGGTGGGTGGGGGCCCTAAAGAAGAATAAGGGGGGGACCTATTGTCCTCCCCCCAGCCCTGAGTGGCAGGCCCTAAAGTAAAATAATGGGGGGGACCTATTGTCATCTCCCCAGCCCCCATCCCTAAGCGGCTGGTGGGGGGCCCTAAAGTAAAATAATGGGGGGGGGGACCTATTGTACTCCCCCCGGCCCCCACCCCTAAATAACAATATGGCGGGGGGACGGACCTATTGTCCTCCCCCCCGACCCCCACCTCTATTGTCCTCACCCCCCTCCCAAAAAACATTAATAAACCCCTACCTACCCCCCTCACCCTAAAAATGGTGATAGGGGAACAATGTCTAAGCACATGTAAAAGAAAAAAAAAAAAAGATATAAAACTTACATTTTGATGTCTTCTTTTTTCTAAAATCTTTTTTTCAGCCCCAAAAAAGGCCAAATAAAAAAACATAATATCTGTCGCACTTGGAAAAAAAAAGTGGGGGTGGGGGCCAGGCCTCATTCTTTTTTAGGGTCTCCACCCGCCGCTCAGGGGTGGGGGCTGGGGGGGAGGACAATAGGTGTCCCCCCCCCCGTTTTTCTTCTTTAGGACCCCGAGCTGCAGCTCAGGGGTGGGCGCCGGGGGGAGGGAATTAGGGAGTTTCTACTAAACGGCTGCAAGAGAACATCCGAAGTCCCGAAATTTCGAAATTCCGAATTTCGGAATGCCGAACCGAATATTTTCCCCATGCACATCCCTCGTAATCTGTGAGTGGTTGGTAAGTTTGCAAACAGACTTTATTGACTGGAAGCAGGGCTTGCAACTGAAGTCCTACTTGCACTTTTCTGGAGCTCAAGATCACCTCCAGATCACTGCGCCTGGACGGTACAGTCCCCGTCTGTGGATATGTAGGTGGATATGTTCATGCTGACTTTACAACGCCAACAACTGGCCTAAACACACCTCCTCATATAGGACCAGGACCATCTACATTGTACCGTCCAGGCGCAGTGATCTGGAGCCGATCTTGAGCTCCAGAAAAGTGCAAGTGCAATATTTTTTATTTGCCATATTTGAGACCCTAAAATACAACACTATATTTGGGTTATGTCACTTCTATTTTTCATATTGCTTCTTGGGAACTAAGGACTTTAGTTGCAAGCGCTGCTTCCCGTCATTCTTTTATTTATTCTCATCTACGACTAGAAGGAAGAGACTCTGGTTCGGGAAGTTCGAGCTGCTACAGATACAAAAGCAAGCACCAGAAATCTCTCTCTCTTTTTCACATTTAGACTTTATCGACAGTCAATCAATTAAAAAGCATTAAAGGGACATTCCAGGCATCAAAGCAACTAAATCTAAACTAAATTATGATGCCAGGAGGCCCCTGGAGACGCTCTTATCAACATTGCCTCCAACGCCGACCTCTATTTCCCCTCTGGCGTTGTCTCACTGAGAACGTTCAGCTGATGCTCTCAGCCAATAAGTTACTCCCCATTCACTAAACTGGCTTGCAAAGTACTGTACCTTTTGTAAGCCAGTTTAATGAATGAGGCAGAACTCCTCGCTTCCTGAATCAAATGAAAATTTAGAAGCCGCCGGGGGTAGTGGAGACCGGTGCTGGAAGTAACTTTGTTAAAATGTTTGAAAACGTTTGAACCCCTTGAGGTAAGAGTGCCTCCAGGGGCCTCCTGGCATTATAACAACTTCATCTAGATGTGTTCCTTTAAGGTTGGGCTTCATTTGGTAATTAGTAGCTGCTACAAGCTACTGGCTGCTGATAATAGTAACTTATGGCAGCAGCTCACAGAAAAGGTTGGAAATTAACCCTTAGATAGCAGTTGGTTTGAGCAAAAAACCTAAAACTTAACTATCAATTTCTATCTCTAGTCAGAGATGGAATTGCTTTATTTATGATGGTGGGACCTTGCATTGTTTTAGGTTACATTTAAGCACAGTACAAATTTAACAAAAACTTTTCCAATTATACCATTAGCAAAGTGCGTCTATGCTCCTATAGTGAACGTATCAGAGATCACAGGAGGGCAATTACTGGTTTGCCAGACTGTCCCTGTTCTCTCCCACCAGCAGATTAATTTTTTTATCCAGATTTTAGAATTAATTAATTGCTGAGTTTAAACCATATTTCCACCTACTAAAAATATGTTTTCAATAATTTCAAAGATCAGTCAATTAGGGCTTCATTATTTATTTTTATACGTCCAATTATTGGATAGTCAATACATTGTTAAATACAGATCTGAATACTCCAGTCAAACCATAAGGCTTGCTTTTCCCAGAAATTATTATTATTGGCATTCATATAGTACCAATTTATTCCACAGAGCTTTAAAGTATTAGAAAGGGGAAATAAATTCAATAATAACTGAGACAATTAAAAAGTGTAACAGGAAAAATTGGTTAATACGGACCCTGCTCGAATGAGTATATGTATTATTAAACTAATTTTTCTGTGCACTGTGAAGAACATTGTTGAATTTTGAAATTGAAATGTACTGGAAAATAATGTGTTAAACATGACTTTAAAACCCACAATTATATGATTACACAGAAAACCAAAACTCTATACTTGTAGGCATGCAACAGTGTGCTGGGAGCTTGACCTTTTTTGCGCATGGTATTTGTGTACGTGTCTTTACTTTTCAGTTGTTGGTGTTAAACACACTCATAGTCTGTATCCCCTTGAACCAACAGAACCTCGAAAATGAAATGAACATTGCAAGACCTAAATATTTATCATAATTCCATTTATTTTTGTGTTTCGACGTTGCCACGGAAATATCATACAGAGCAACTCTGACACAAAGTAGCTGGTTCAAGACCTTGTGGTGCAAAAAAAAAAAAAAGCAAGTTTTTGTTAATAAAAGAAAGATTAAAATTTTTGTTAAAGGTCAGAAATGATACAGAGGATATTGCGATTTATGCCTTTAGTGAGTTTCTAAAGAGGTTATGTAAGATTTCTTTTTTTCATCTGCATAAAAAAAATAGGAAAAAAATACAAAATAAAGAAGGCACAGTATGCAAATCAAAACTACAAGAATATTGGATGGGAAGGAACCTGTGCTAGTTTTAAAGGGACACTTTAATCATAAGAACCACTATAGGTTAATGTAATGGTTCTGGCGTCTATAGCGTGTCTATGCAGGCTTCTCCATGTATATGCTGCCTTTTCGGCTACATGAGATGCTTTTTAGTTCAGTGGTGAAAAGTGTGCAGTACCTACGTTCAGCGATTGAGATTGAGGATCTCCGCAATGTAGGCGGAGCCAACACAGTGTTTTAGAAAAGGTACATTTAACACCTTTCTATTGCAAAGAGGAGGTCCGGACACCTAAATATGTATTCCAGCACTATAATGTTAGGAATACATGGCTGTATACCTGAAATTATATTTTTCCTTTAAGGATAAACCTGCTAATCTCGAAATGAATTGGCAATTATCGCTGAAAACGTCTGACATTTCACACTTATTACAAAAAAGATTGGCAATAGGCCTTATTTACCTAGCATTTGAGAAATTCTGACCTATTTTATAGAAACTGAAGTGCAAATAATTGCATAAAAATCCCTTTGCTTACCAATGGCTTTTTAACATGGATCTGGGGATTTCAAAAAGGCATCAGAATTCATGAATAATCATGGAACCACTTTAATTCATACATCTTTATTGATAATTCTTTCCCTATTACCTTACCAACTACATGGGAAATAAAAAAAATATATTGTATTTATTAAAGTGGCAGAAAGCATTGCAATATATTTACCATTAGGAAAAAAAAAAAAAAAAAAAAATATATATATATATATATACACACACACATTATATATTTAACTTTATTTGCATTGCACTAATCACTGTGAGATAAGTACTTATTAAATATTTGTCTATGCAGTGTTTTCTTTTGTTTTCCTATGTGGACACCTAATAGGGATATTTACATAGTATAGCATTTTTTATGCTTTAATTCCTACCCTCTGGCGTTCAAGCATACCTACTGGCAATTTCGTAGTCGTTTTCACAAGCATTTATTAGACACTGTCCAATTGTATCCTTTCTAGAGTCTGTTTAATAAAGTTACAGTTCTTACTGTTTATGCTAGGATACATATCCTTTTAGTGTTTCTAATATTTTTGTGTTTAACTTTTAGATACCTAGTTTCTTGGACTTAACTATAGGCATATTTCTATATTATTCACGGCTCTATATTTTCTCCAACATACCAGGTTGATTGATAGCTCTTCTCTCTCTTTGCTTGGTAGTGCAAGTGAGAGTGGGGGGAGCTGTCTAATCGGTTCAATCTTTTGTAAATTGTTATCCATATCTGGGTTCAAGCCCAACTTAGGTGGAACTGGTACCACCATCCTGGCCCGTTACCCCAGTCTCAGATTCAACAGTTTGCTGGTCAGAGACAGGGGTACTTCATATCCAATCCTCTCATAATTTAAAAGATCTCGTAAAAATATTTAAAAGCCGACATAGCCACAATGAGTGACATTTGCTCAGCTGCAATAGAAAAAGATCACATTTTAACATGTTAAAATGTCAGTTCAAGTTGTGATTTACAAACACAGAATACATTTCGCAAAGCCACCTGTCTTTAGACAATACCATATAGTAAGCATACAATTAATACTGCCATATGTGCAAGAGGGAAGAATGGAGGATTCACAAGATCTCACATTTCAGCAAATAACGCAAATTGTTTTCCCGAACAGCCTCTGACCTTACCACATTATGCTTTATGTTATATGTTCTTATGAGTCCCGTGACAAATTTGCCCCTTTTTCATACCTCTCAAATTCCCTTGAGATTTATGACTAGTGTCTGTCACAGGAGAGTACTTTAACATCATGGTGGTACGGGATCTCTAAGAAGAGAGTTAAGCAGGAAGATGATATGTGAGAACGAAGCAAATACGTCCCTCACAAGAGTGTAAGCAGGCCAAACAGTATAATAGACGTGGTGCAAGTAAATGTGTAGGTTAATAATTAATTTCTGTAATTTAATTATTAAAGTTTAATGTTTTGCCAGATAAATGATTTATTGAAGAATCTATCAGATTAAGACAGATTAAGACAAAGCACACATTGTTTTGAGCACAATCTTTGTGCAACAATAAACAATTTTAACACTTACATTTCTGTCTATCTACCTTGTGAACTACTCCTAGTCTTTCTCTCTTCTGATTAAATTCAGTCCTGACACTTTTTTTTTCTCTGTTTTCTCTTCTCAACCGGAGCTCTTGGCGCCTCAAGGTGGGCTGATAGCTTTGCCCAGAATTAGTCGAAAGTTTAATCCAGGCACTGCAGTTTTAGCTCATGTCAGGTTGCTGTTCACGTGGCTACAGCATGTCCGTCATCTTGGGGTATTCTGCCCCGTCCAGTATCTGTGTCATAGTAAGTGCTGAAAGGTGACTGCGATTACTGGTGGTTGCCAGTGGGGACCGGGATTACCCCGCCCTCCCCACCCCCCCCCCCCAGTCCTGACACTTTAATTTGTTTTTCCTTTGCACCCGCTACACTTAAAAATGTCTTTTTTTTTTATCTCTTTCGCCATCATTCAATAATGCTTGTTCTTTACACCTTCCTTGTTTAACCTGTCTTCCACATTCAATATCTTGAACCCAATACTCTCCAGTTTATTCTAGAGTCCAGAGAACTAGTGACTTCCTAGTTTATCCATATACATGTATGTAGGATGGGGAGCATACAAAGAGATAGAATTAAATATACCCCATGATCCTTTGCTATATCGAAGAGGCTACACCAATCATGGGCCATGAACCATCATTAACATTTCATGTTAGATGGGGACTACAAAATGGTTACCACAACACCGTAAAAGTTGCCAGCCTTTATTCCCTCTGATGGCAAAGGATGAAAGTTAATGCACATTTTGTTGCCTTTAGGTCAAGCTGCAAATGAATTGCTTTCCGAAGGAAAGTGTAAAAAAGGTAAAACCACTGGCTTCTGATGGTATTCCAAGTAAAGTACTTGATAGCAAAATACAGATATAAGCAGAAGACACTTGGTCATTTGTTGTCTGTGGGCTGTATTTTTACACCACACTTTATCTAGTTACAGACACGAGTATGTGCTAGCAGTTTAAAAAACATGCATCAGGAACTACAATGTTTGGAGACCTAGATCTGACCTATAATAGCACCTGCCACCCACACAGAGTGCATTTAAAATAGAAAATGCTGAGATTCAGCATATGTTATGCAAAATACAGGTCTCTGTAGATGATAATTGCTCAGCAGAAAATATTAAGTTACAAATTTGACATTCAATAAGACCACACAGCAATAGGATTCCAAACTTCTTATAGAGTGAGGGGGAAAAGTATTTGATCCCCTGCTGATTTTGAACGTTTGACCACTGACAAAGAAATGATCAGTCTATCATTTTAATTGTAGCTGTATTTTAACACAGAATAACAAAAAAAAAAAAATCCATAAAAACGCATGTCAAAAAAGTTATAAATTGATTTGCATGTCAATGAGTGAAATAAGTATTTGACTCCTTCGACTTGGTACTTGGTGGAAAAACCCTTGTTGGCAATCACAAAGGTCAGACGTTTCTTGTAGTTGGCCACCAGGTTTGCTCACAACTCAGGAGGAATTTTGTCCCACTCCTCTTTGCAGATCCTCTCCAAGTCATTAAAGTTTCGAGGCTGACGTTTGGCAACTCGAACCTTCAGCTCCCTCCACAGATTTTCTATGGGACTAAGGTCTGGAGAATGGCTAGACCACTCCAGGACCTTAATGTGCTTCTTCTTGAGCCACTCCTTTGTTGCCTTGGCTGTGTGTGGGTCATTGTCATGGTGGAATATCCATCCACAACCCATTTTCAATGCCCTGGCTAAGGGAAGGAGGTTCTGACTCAATATATGATGGTACATGGCCCATCCATTGTCCCTTTGATGCGGTAGTTTTCCTGTCCCCTTAGCAGAAAAACGCCCCAAAAGTACAATGTTTCCACCTCTATGTTTGACGGTGGGAATGGTGTTCTTGGGGTCATAGGCAACATTCCTCCTTCTCCAAACATGGCGAGTTGAGTTGATGCCAAAGAGCTTGATTTTGGACTCATCTGACCACAACACTTTCACCCAGTTCTCCTCTGAATTATTTAGATGTTCATTGGCAAACTGCTGACGGGCCTGTACATATGCTTTCTTGAGCTGGGGGACATTGCGGGAACTGCAGGAATTCAGTCCTTCACGGCATAGTGGGTTACCAATTGTTTTCTTGGTGACTATGATCCCAGCTGCCTTGAAATCATTAACAAGTTCCTCCCGTGTAGTTCTGGGCTGATTCCTCACCATTCTCATGATCATTGAAACTCCACGGGGTGAAATCTTGCATGGAGAACAAGACCGAGGGAGACTGACAGTTATTTTGTGTGTCTTCCATTTGCAAATAATCGCACCAACTGTTGTCGCCTTCTCACCAAGCTGCTTGGCGTTGGTCTTGTAGCCCATTCCAGCCTTGTGTAGGTCTACAATCTTGTCCCTGACATCCTTAGACAGCTCCTTGGTCTTGGCCATAGTGGAGAGTTTGGAATCTGATTGATTGCTTCTGTGGACAGGTATCTTTTATACAGGTAACGAGCTGAGATTAGGAGCACTCCCTTTAAGAGAGTGCTCCTAATCTCAGCTCGTTACCTGTATAAAAGACACCTGGGAGCCAGAAATCTTCCTGATTGATAGGGGATCAAATACTTATTTCACTCATGACATGCAATTCAATTTATAACTTTTGTGACATGCACTTTTCTGGATTTTTGTTATTTCGTCTCTCACTGTTAAAATACACCTACCATTAAAATTATAGACTGATCATTTATTTGTTAGTACGCAAACGTAAATCTTTTTAAATGTGAATTTGCATGCCTACTTTCATCAAATATTGCATAGTGCAAATATATAATGATGGATTATAATTGTCATTTATATAGCACCAATAAACTTCCCATGACACTGCTAAACCTGTGTTCTGGTATTCGCATTTAGATGTACTTCTCAAAAAATAAGTATGCAATTGTCATTTCTTGAGCATTTTGGAAAGTAATGTTTAAAACCTCCCTTATATTAATATGGAGGTCATATTAACCTGCGGAGGCTTCTATTAATTTATTTTTTCTAATGACAAACAGGGCAGGTCATTAAAAAAAAGCCAATAAATGTGCTTCTGATGCATATAGAAGCATTTTATTTCTAGTTGTCGTCCTGCTTATCAGGTTCAGCTGTTTGAATTCCAGCTGGCATTACATTCAGTCAATATGTATTGACTACTTTTTGCCAATAGAATTCAATTGAGACCTAAGTACATTCTAGAAATGATTTCTGCCTCCTCAGTATCATTGATGTTATACAGTATAATTACCCCAACCCCCCAATGAGTTTAACCACAAATTAATCTAGGTTCAGGTGATGCGTTCGGGTCATGATTAGAAATTCACAAGGCGGATGTTATTTCGTACAAAGGAACAGACGTATTTTATTTCATACATTCTGCATGACTGAGATAAGCCAGTGCTCTTAAATACAAGACATCATTAAATTCAGAATCTGCGTAGGCTTAATTTACCATGAAAAGCTCTCTTTAGGTTCCTCAATGCATTGCGTTCACAAGTTGCCATGCAACGTTAAAACAACAATCTTTGTTGTTAGCGTGGTATAAAAAAGTGGGGGAAACCAAGCGTAACTACAGCTCCAAAAGGAAAAAGAAGCAGGCAGTGCTTTCCATACAAAATATGATATGCCAAGTACTTAGCAGTCATAAACCCCCCAAATAAATATACACGTAGATATAAATACAACTATCATTAGTTTCTATTAGAGAAGAGACATTGCATGCATATAACCTCGCTTTGTTTTATATTTTGTTGAGCATAAATATAAACGTCAATATCTTCATTTAAAGCATCTCCCAGTTTACATTCTCTCCATGCAAGCTGTTTTCATCAAGTCATATTTTGCTGTAGGCACAGCTTTACTGATCAAAGACTATTTAGGTAACCAATAGATAGTGTGTCTTCACAAATCCTAAGGCCATGTGCACTCGGTGGGCATCACAAAAGCGCTCTCTGTGAGACAGTTTCAGCAAATCAAATCAATTCACACAACGTTTTGGACTGAATAAGCTTGTGATTACAGAGGACATAAAAATGGCATCTCCAGCAGAGCATGGTCTAGCCAGGAGATGTGCTGACATGCACTTTACATCTCTAAAGTGAAGCTCCTTCCAATCAACTGAATTTGGCTGAATTTGAGCAGACAATATATCCCTATACACTTCAGAATTCATCTGGCTGCTTCTGTCACATCATCAATAAATACCAGTGACCCAGGGCCAATGGAAGCCATGCATGCCCAGGCCATCTCACTGCCTCCACAATGTTTTATAGGTGATGTGGTATGCTTTGGATCATGAGTCAGTCCAACCCTTCTCCATACTCATTTCTTCCCATAATTCTGGTACAGGCTGATCTTCGTTTCATTCCTCCAAAGAATGCTGTTCCACAACAAATTTCTATTATTGAGGCTTATGAATGGTTTGCACCTTGTTGTGAACCATCTGTATTTGCTTTCAATAAGTCTTCTCTTTATGGCAGACCTGGATAATGATAATATACTACCAGAGAGTATTCTTCACTTGGCAGGGTGTAGTAAAGGGGTTTTTTTTTACCATGGAAAGGATCCTACGATCATCCACCACTGTTGGTTTATACTTTACATGGACGTCCAAGCCTTTTTGTGTTGCAGAGCTCACCAGCGTGTTCTTCCCTTCAGAATGCACTAAACGGTTGATTTGGCCACTCCTAATGTTCCTTCTATCTCTCTGATGGATTTCATTTTTCTTGCAGCCTAAGGATGGCCTGTTTCACCTGCATTGATAGCTTCTTTGACAACATGTTGTGGGTTCACAGCAACAGATTCCAAATGCAAATTCCACATCTGGCCTTTAACTTCCTTAATTGATGAAGAAATAACAACAGAATAGCCCACACCTATCCATGAGCTTTTGAGTCAATTGTCCAATTACTTTTGGTCCCTTGAAAAAGACTGGCCTACATTTAAAGAGCTGTAATTCCTAAATTCTTTCTTCAATTTGGACGTGAATACCCTCAAATTATAGCTGAGAGACAGCCATTTAAGCCCATATTTATCATTTAACTCTAACTTGGATTTATTTTGGTAAACAGCCGAAATAACAAAACTTGTGTTAGTGTCCAAATATTCCAAGACCTAACTGTACAACTGTACCCCACATGTTTCCTGTATAGCACCATACATGTTTTTTCATTGATTTAGGCCTCAAAATAGTAATTGTAATAGTAGTGGGTAAGCTTTTCAAATGACTTAATATTTATGGATACAGTTGTAAAATGACTGATAAAATGGTAATATTTAAAAAAATGTGTAAATATTTAGATTTTTTTTTACATGTTGATATATTTTTATATTGATATGTTAATATATTGAAAAAAAATATTATAAAAGTTTATCCAATAATATTAAATCATGTGAAAATCTTATTTAAAAAAACATTAAATCAAGGCCATAGTTAATTACAACGAGAACAGAGGCTCTCAAGTACTGACAGGCGTAGGCATACGTTATGCATGGATTGCCATTATACACATAGCTTTACACAAAATATACACTTTTATAGAAGTGAATGCTAATCTTGGCACTATAGATGTTTGTGAACCTTGCTTTTTTGCTCATTGAACTGGCCCTGAAAGTGTTTCTTGCCAAACATGAAGACAGTTGTAAGAAAAGTATCCCCTTTATTTAAAAAAACAAAACACAGACATGCGTGCTTTCTACATGTTTAAATTATATCAGGGATATATGGGTATTATTTTGCCATATTCTTTGTATGCTTAAAAAATGTTCAAAGAATCATTTTCTTCCCTTGAGGCAGTCTCTCCGCTTTCAATTAATTTGTTTAGAACTAGTAATTAGCTCACGAAGCAGACGGGGAGTTGGGAAAGGAGTACTTTTGTGTAGAGAAGAAGCCTTAGCCAACCCTATATTTTTCTAATGATCTTGGGCAAAATAAGACAAGGCAAGCCTTGGAGATCTGCTTGAGTCAGAATAATAATTAACCTGGGAAATCTATTTGAAAAGAGGTTCAGTTGGGACAACAAATTAAAACTTTCCGTATTCAATTATGCAGTGATGAATAGTGTATAATTATGACGAGCGAGGCTTAATTAGAGATCAATTAAGGCGATGACACAGGCAAAAGCTGCAATATGGAGTAGTATGTGGAAAGCTGATATGCATATATTGCGTTAAATGTTAAATATGTTATGGTAATGGAAACAAATGGGAACAGCGCCCAATAACCAAGTACACATAGTGCCCATAGAATGAGCAAATATCAGTAACTAAGTGATTTTTAAAACGTATTTATTTTGTAAGTTAAATTACCTGTATTCTAATGTTTAGAACAAAAACTATTTGGTGCTGTTATATAATAAATTATTGGCTTCCTAAGATCAAAGCTGCAAAGGTTCTGTTATAGCTTTCTATAGGTGGTCAGGGCTGCAGTCTCAAAGAAACCATTATCATCCAATCACTGAAAACAATCAAATTGCTAAGATCTTCCATTCTCACTTGTCATGGGGCTAGGAAGAAAGCAATCAGACAAAAATCAGGAGACCATGCCCCCACTGTCAGGGCCAGATTAAGAGCCCAGTGGGCCTGGTGCTGACAATTATGACGGGCCTAATTACAGAATCAAATCGACCAAAAACACTAAAACACTCCCAAGCGTCATGTATCTGATGAAGATGGTGCTGAAGAGAAAGAAAACAGCAGCTATAAGATAACACATACCCTATGCTAATCTCCCTCTAATTTATGTTTTCATCTTTCAAGTAAATCCATAACCCCTAACAGCAGTGTCCAGTCAAGCAGGAAGTCAATGGGCACGGTAAAAGGGTGTGCCACTGACACAAATCACGTAACCTGCCAAAAGGGACGAACATGCCCAAAAAGAGGACATGTCTGCCCAAAGAATTAGAAGACCAGCCTGGCATGAATGCATGCCAGACTGCCTGCCAATCATGCAGCTGGCCAACTGAGGGCATACTATGCAGACAGCACCCTGAGCTTGGCATAAATGCATCTAATGACGCGCTCGCTCAACGCTTTCTAAGGACTGTCCCCTAGCACTCGCTGGTCCACTTGTCTCCTTACCTTCTTACTAGCAGGTAGAAGCTCCTGGTATATAGTCTGGGACAGAGAAAAGCTGTATGTTGTGAGTGTAGAAGAAAGGGAACATGCCACAGTGTTAGAGAGACCAAAGTCAGCATTACCTTAAAGGATCACTATAGGGTCAGGAACACAAACATGACCTGACCCTACAGTGTTAACACCACCATCTAGCCCCCCTGGGACCCTCATGCCTCCATAAATATAGTAAAAATCTTACTGTATTCAAGCCTGAAGCTGTAACTCTGCATGCTGTTAGACTCAGAAAAACAAGCAGTCTGCTGACATCATTAGAAGTGGTGGCCTGATTCAATCACAGTGCTTCCCCATAGGATTGGCTGAGACTGACAAAAAGGCAGATCAGGGGCAGAGCCAGCATGATTCAAACACAGCCCTGGCCAATCAGCATCTCCTCATAGAGATCCATTGAATAAATTAATCTCTATGAGGAAAGTTCGGTGTCTGCATGCAGAGGGAGGAGACACTGAATGTTTGGATGCATTTTAGGCAGCCATGACCCAGGAAGGATCTCTAACAACCATCTAAGGAGTGGTCAGTGAAGTTATCACTAGGCTGTAATGTAAACACTGCATTTTCTCTGAAAATACTGTGTTTATAGCAAAAAGCCTGACGGTAATGATTCTACTAACCAGAACAAATTCAATAAGCTGTAGTTGTTCTTGTGATTATATTGTCCCTTTAACTATATTCATTGTCAGGCAGTCCACACAAGTTTTGTTCCCATACATCCCTCTTAAGTTTCCATACTTAAGTAAGAGTATGTGAAAAGTAGTTAGGGTTGCCACCTTTCTTGGAAAAACATACCGGCCTTACTAATTTGCATAATTAAATATGTATGGGTGACATCACATGATGTAAATCACAAGGAGTGACATAAGAGAAAATGTCACCAAAAAACAGCTTAGTTTGATTCTGCTGTATAGATGGATTCCTCCCAGTGCCACCATGTGTCGATTACTCCAGGTCTCAGTGTTCCTATGTATCAGTGTCTCAGTGCCCCTATGTATCACAGTGTCTCAATGCCCCATGTCTCCCTGTGTCCTCCAGTATTCCAATGTGTCTATGTCCCCATGTATGCGTCACTAGGACACTAGGAAGACACTAGCTTGGAGACATGGGGACATTGAGACACTTGAGGCACTGGGAGACATGGAGGCACTAGGAGACATGGGGACAGTGAGACACTGGGAGACTAGAGGTCACTGGGAGACTAGGGGGCACTGAGACACCAGGGACACTGACTGGGAGACATGGGGACACTGTGTCCCCATGTGTCTGTGTCATAATTTCTCCCAGTGTCCCTTAGTGTCTCAGTGTATGTCTCCTTGCAGCCTTACCCCCATCCCTCACTTCCCTGAGCTGTAGGCTGTCTCTGCAGGGTGGGAGTTGCTGTCTGGACGCTCTGTAGCTGCACCCCTGCAGATCAGTGAGTATAGATGGGCAAGGAGGAATATGCTGGAACTTCATATCCCTGCCAGTCTCCACACACAGCGACCCCTACTGGCCAGTGCTGGTATTGCATAGTAATCTCTTGTTTATACTGATTAAAATACTAGCATTTGTATTGCCAATAGCACTGCAAAATTGGCACCAGGCAGGCAGCCTCAAATACTGTCTGTGCCAATAAAATAAAAGCCAGGTGGAATCCCTAAGAGTAGTGTGGGGAAAAAAAAAATGTAAAAAACAAAACATTTTTTTTTTTTTTTTTAAATCAATGGGCCTATTCCATTGGCCTGGGCCTGGAGCTGCAGCTCCATCAGCCCCAATGTTAATCCGGCCCTGCCCACTATAAGCATGATCAGGATTGGTGGAAAGATGATGGTGTCTCCATTCCACATGGTGACAATGTCTCCACTGACAGCTCTGTGAATTTGAGGAAAATTCTGGCATATAAATATGCAGAAAACTGTCCAAAATACATTGTATTCACTAAACAATGTCAAGAAGTATTTGAAAGCTATGGTATAAATACACACACATAAAAATATTCATTACACATGTTCGCATATTTTTTTCACAACTTGGTGTTAGTTTTATAATTTGGATGCCAGGGCACCACTCTCTCCCATAGTCTTCTCCTCCCCCTCCCATAGTCTGCCTCCCATATAGTCTTCTCCTCCCCCCCTCCCATATAGTCTTCTCCTCCCCCCCCTCCCATATAGTCTTCTCCTCCCCCCCCTCCCATATAGTCTTCTCCTCCCCCCCCTCCCATATAGTCTTCTCCTCCCCCCCTCCCATATAGTCTTCTCCTCCCCCCCCTCCCATATAGTCTTCTCCTCCCCCCCCTCCCATATAGTCTTCTCCTCCCCCCCCTCCCATATAGTCTTCTCCTCCCCCCCTCCCATATAGTCTTCTCCTCCCCCCTCCCATATAGTCTTCTCCTCCCCCCTCCCATATAGTCTTCTCCTCCCCCCCTCCCATATAGTCTTCTCCTCCCCCCTCCCATATAGTCTTCTCCTCCCCCCTCCCATATAGTCTTCTCCTCCCCCCCCTCCCATATAGTCTTCTCCTCCCCCCCTCCCATATAGTCTTCTCCTCCCCCCCTCCCATATAGTCTTCTCCTCCCCCCTCCCATATAGTCTTCTCCTCCCCCCTCCCATATAGTCTTCTCCTCCCCCCCTCCCATATAGTCTTCTCCTCCCCCCCTCCCATATAGTCTTCTCCCCCCCCCTTCCATATAGTCTTCTCCCCCCCCCTTCCATATAGTCTTCTCCCCCCCCCTTCCATATAGTCTTCTCCCCCCCCCTTCCATATAGTCTTCTCCCCCCCTCCCATATAGTCTCCTCCCCCCCCTTCCCCTTGTCCCATAATTACTTACCTGTCTTATAGCGTTGGCCGGCTTAACAGCGCGCACCGCGGTACAGGAACTTAAATTTCAGGTTCCGGTTTCCGGCGGGACTGAAAGGAAGTGCGCACACAGTGCACACTTCCTTTCAGTCCCGCCAGAAACCGGAACCTGAAATTGAAGTTCCTGTACCGCGGTGCGCGCTGTTAAGCCGGCCAACGCTACAAGACAGGTAAGTAAACCTTCACATTCGCTCCATAAGACGCACAGACATTTCCCCTCACTTTTGAGGGGAAAAAAAGTGCGTCTTATGGAGCGAAAAATACGGTATATTACAGCTGTGGCTTGTCTCAAGCATATTTTCAATGAAGTGTACAACATTACATCTCAAATTCCCTATTTTGTATGCATAATCATTTTCCAGTATACTTTGTCAAACACACACTTTTTACTGTAAATACAACTCACACACGTCCACTGGGAACTTGGCTTTACCCTGTGATAGCCATAGTTCACAAGTGTGTATGGATATATAATTATGTAAAGAGATGAGATGCTGGGGTTTCAAAACAGCAGGCAACATGCCAGATGTCAATAAAGTATCTTAAGTGATGGATTGATAGTGAAAATTAATTTTGCTTTAGGGGTATCCATGAATGAAACATTACAAGTCTAGCTCAGGGAGGTTAATTTTATTATCGTGGGACTTTAGAAATGTAACTATTCTTGGAACCAACAAAGCCATATTGCTTTAAGAAAATTAACTCTGCAGTATGCTACATAAAAAATACAGTATGTACCAGAAATTCCAAGAGTAATTTGTATTTGTTTGATCCGTTATGGTATAATGTTAGCTTTCTGATGGTTCTTCCTTCAATGGATTCATTGGAAGGGGGCATTAAAACAGTCTCATTGTTATTCACCAAAGTCAGGGGTGTCCAAACGTTTTTCAAAGAGGGCCAAATTTGATGAACTGAACATGCCTGAAGGCCAACCATTTTGCATGACATTCTTTGAACCATTAAAATTGAATGCAATTTAACTATTCTATACAAAGTTTATTGCAAACTGCATACTTCATATTTCATCTCTTTATTCCGTCCCTTCTCTCCATATTATGTCTCTCTTTATTCCGTTTCTACTCTCCTTATTCTGTCCCTCTTTACTCTGTCTCATCTCTCTTTATTCCGTCTTTTATCTCTTTATTCCGTCTTTTATCTCTTTATTCCGTCTTTTCTCTCTTTATTCCGTCCCTACTCTCTTTATTCCGTCCCTACTCTCTTTATTCCGTCCCTACTCTCTTTATTCCGTCCCTACTCTCTTTATTCCGTCCCTACTCTCTTTATTCCGTCCCTACTCTCTTTATTCCGTCTCTTCTCTCTTATTCGGTCACCTCTGTTTATTTGGTCCCTTCTCTCTTTATTCTGTCCATTCTGTCTTTCTGTCCCAGCAGGGAGAAGGAACCAAATCCTGCGATTTCGCGCACCAAAGCCCGCGAATCCCGTGATGTCCAAGAGATCGCGAGAAAGCAGACTGTGGTCACTGCACGTCAGTCTGCGTTCTCGCGATCTCTTGGCCCCCAGTGAATCCCCAAGCGCTGCTCAGGACCATGGTGTTCAAAGATCCAGAGATCCCAGGGGTCCTGAGTGGCGCTCGGGGATTCACTGGGGGGGCCCACAACAGAAAGATTTACCAAATTAACTGTGGGACCGTATTAAACCTGAATGTAGGCCGCAAATGGCCTGTGGGCCGGACTTTGGACATGACTGACCAAAGTGAATTCAAAGTGGATTTCAAACTTTACATCACAACTGCCAAACAGTATGTTGCAAATGGCACATGGAAGCTAACACACATTTCAGAAGATCTGTACGTGTGGATGCAAGTATTCAGCTTACTTGGTGCCATTACGTATTTGTTATTCTACTAAAGCTTTCAAAATACATCATCTTCCATCAAAAATAAATCATGATCAAAACTAAAACTACCAGGTATCTTAACAAGCTCTGCATAGGATATGGTGCAAAGCAGTTCTCTGTCACCGTACTCCTATACATAGTGTTATATAATTGCATTCATTTATGGAGCTTTAACTACATGCCCCCATTCACAGTTCTTAAAGGACCACTATAGGTACCCAGACCACTTCAGCTCAATTAAGTGGTCTGGGTGCCAGTTCCATCTAGGGTTAACCCTGCAGCTGTAAACATAGCAGTTTCAGAGAAACTGCTATGTTTACACTAGGGTTAATCCAGCCTCTAGTGGCGGTCTCATTGACAGCCGCTAGAGGCGCTTCCGCGCTTCTCACTGCGAAAATCACAGTGAGAAGACGCTGATGTCCATAGGAAAGCATTGAGTAATGCTTTCCTATGGACTGTCTGAATGTGCGCGCGGCTCTTGCCACGCATGTGCATTCAGCGCTCACGTCGGAAGAGGGAGGCGATTTCTCCAGCGCCGAGGGAGTACGGCGCTGGAGAAAGGTAAGTGATTAACCCCTTTCTCCCCCATCAGCCTGGCAGGAGAGGGACCCTGAGGGTGTCGGGACCTAAAGTCCCTATAGTGCCAGGAAAACTAGTTTTAAGGACCAAACGTCTGGAATAAAAGGGAATCATGACATGTCACACATGTCATGTGTCCTTAAAGAGAAGGTTTGCTCCCCTGCCTTGATGCTGGTGATCACAGCTCTCTCTTCTCGTAGTTAATCTAATTTAAATCTGCCGAATTACAATGTAATTAAACCAGTCATAACCATTACTAGTTGGCTGAATTGGACTTTGTGCACCTATTGCAGCACTCATATTCTAGCAACTCTATGCTTGTATTAATGGTTGTTGGTGTCAGGGTATGGTGTTACATGTCAAACTAGTCATTGTTTTAAAGCAATATAACCTGCATGTTCTCCAAAAGACGAAAATGTGTTCTTGGGGAGAATTTTCAAGGTTTATTACCAGAACTACATCACTACAGTCAAGTAGCCCATGGTATGAGTGAGGTTGCCAATCTCAGCAGTGAAAGCCTACATTCAGTGTACAGCAGTGCCCAAATGCATCCAGTCTCTTTGTCCATCTGTCCTGAGTAATGCATCATAAAAGTCAAAGAGGGCTTGACCAAACAAGTACACACTAGCAAATGATCTCTTAAAACTGGCCCCAGACATTCACATAATTAAGCAATAATGAGAGGCATTAGGATATTTGTTACAATTTTCTGCTATTCTGAAAACTTACTTTTACGTCACAATCAAAATATTTTGGGCCTTCAAAAATGTTAGGTATCTTTAGTATATCAACATTTAAAAGCCCCCATTTATAACTCTACAAAATGTGCATGGCCCCTAGGGGTGGAATACTTAAACTTTATAACACCAGATAAAGATGATGCAGGGAACCAACTTGCACCACAGCTTTCAGTATTGTCATGGCTCTAATCTGAGAAAATCACAGAAATGTTCTGGTGTGGTATTTTTCTAAAGAGGCGAGATATCTCAGTACTGCTAAATAACTTCCAAAATTATTACATAGGGAGAAATACCGGTATATTATTTTTTAAATGTGCTTCTCCACCTTGAGATAATTTGTTAGCTTTACTTGCAGGCTTGCCCATGTTTATATATGTTCTTATTCATTCTGGCAAGTTGCTATAGCAACCGTATACATGTCAGTGAGGACTCTAATCATTTAGCTTTCCCTTGATATTAGGTGAATTCTAATAATGTCAGTTCCTTCTGTCTGGTGCCAGTACTGTCTGTCTACAAGAAACAACATTTGTTCACTTTGTTGTTTATGCAACATTTGAGCACATGCAGCCAATGGTCATTAACCTTGGTTAGATCTCCTCTGAAACTCACGGAGCAAAGACGCCTTGCATGTCAATATTTAATAAGGTTAACTGACTTCACTTGTAAGTGATTCTGGATGGCATCCGACTACGAGAGCTGCATTTATAAATTTTCTTTACAGTATTTACCGCACGCAGCATTACCTCCTCGTCCAGGTTTGACAGAAGGAATCTGAGCATAAAAAAAAAAAAGTTCCACAAAATGTAAGAATTACCTTTTAAACCTGTAAATTCAAAGGGCATGTTGTCATAGTTAAGGTCGCTGGTTACATGAAAAGCAAAAATCACAGGCATATTTCAAGGTCAAACCTATTTCTCTGGGTCCAAGTGAATATAATGGAAGCAATTTCAGTTTTATGAAAAATTAAAAGAGAATCAGGCTAGATATGAATGCCTACAGGGTAAACCAATTTGACCGTACATTCACATCAATATTATAGGAGAATGCCTGCTGAAATAGTTTACTTTGTGTCATATTCTCACCGTGGGAAACCAATGACACAGTTCTCTGTCATGAATTAAAGAGTGATGTTGCCCTGCCAAAGAAGATCACGGCTCCATTAATTCTGCTATCACCATGCCTCATTGCAACAAATCTTGTTTTCCAAGTAATACTTCTAGAATTGCAAATCACAGAAAGAGTGGAGGGGACTGAATGTATTATAGATAATACTGAAATGACAGATCTATTACCGTACATGCATAGCAGCAGTTACAATTACATCAATACAATGGAAAAACTGAATTTAAATGAAGAAGAGATTGTTCTAGGATATAACTGACACAATATTTCAACCATTTAAACACTTAAAATGGTTGCAGTTCTAGTAGCATGAGTAGAAAACGCAGAACAATACTTGCATTCTTAGACTGTTCGACAAATCATTTAATACTGTTAGAAAAACATTCCAAAGGATATTTCTACAGGTGTCGCTGTTACAGTCTGTGGGACATTTTGGTGAAAAAAACAACATCTGATATGTTTTTCTAACAATAGTGAATAATTTGGAGAGCTGATGAAATTGAGGACAAAGTTTGATACTAGTCAGTATGGTGACATAGACTGTCATTTCATAAGATAGCATCACTGGAGCAGTGGTAAAAGGCCTGTGTATAATTAAAGCAAGTCTCTAATTTATCCCGATATCTAGACTGTCTATGCTATGGGATATATTAGGTTTATTGATGTACTCAGGGGGTAAATATGAATATAGGGGTTAAAATACAGCCTTAATGAAATTCATATTAATAAATAAATACATAGCTGAAATAGATTGGTGGGTCTACTTTGAGAATAATATTCCATGATGGAGCAATTTAATTTGGGCCTGTTCTTCCACACTAAAGGAGACATGAGTTTTTGCCAATTAGCCAACATTTAAGGAATATTTGTGGCATGATCGACATATCAGCTGTTATGACCGTGATAGTTCCACAATAGTTTGTTTTTTTTACACACTACTCTTAGGGTTGCCGCCTGACCGGTATTTCTCCGGTATTTGAGGCTGCCTAGCTGCTGCCGGTATTGCAGTAATACCGGCAATACAAATGTCAGTCTCAGTATGAACAGACATTATTCTGCAATGCCAATGCTGGCAAATAGGGGTCGCTGTGTGAACAGAGAGGCAGGGATAGGAAGTTACAGCATCTCCCTCCCTGTCTCTCTCTACTCACTGGTCCGCGGGGAGTAGCTCTGCACAGAGAGTCCAGACAGCAGCTCCAAGCTTGCAGAGACAGCCTACAGCTCAGGTAAGTGAGGGATGGGGTAGGCTGCAGGGAGACATGAGAACACAGACACTAGGGGACACTGGGAAACCTGGGGACACCGTGAGACATGGGGACACTGTGAGACATGGGGACACAGACACTAGGGGACACTGGGATACATAGGGGAAAGTGTGAGACATGGGGACACAGACATTGGGACACAGACACTGGGGGACCCTGAGACACTATGGACACGGTGACACGGTGGCCCCATGTTTCCCAGTGCCCCCTGGTCTCTCAGTTTCCCCATGTCTCCCAGCCAGTGGACCTAGTGTCTCAGTGTCCCCATGTCTCTCAGTGTCCCCATGTCTCCCAGTGTCCCCATGTGTCTCAGTGTTACCATGTCTCTCAGTGTCCCCTAGTATCCAAGTGACATGGGTACACTGGGAGACATGGGGACACAAGCACTCGGGGACACTGGGAGACAGAGAACTGTGTCATGGAGACACTGAGACACTAGGGGACACAGAGACATGGGGACACTGGGCGACATGGGGACACCTGGGAAACATGGGGCACTCCCAGTGTCCCAATGTCTCCCAGTCAGTGTCCCTAGTGTC
Source organism: Pelobates fuscus (assembly GCF_036172605.1). Taxonomy (NCBI): domain Eukaryota; kingdom Metazoa; phylum Chordata; class Amphibia; order Anura; family Pelobatidae; genus Pelobates; species Pelobates fuscus. The sequence continues at coordinate 143,071,487 of NC_086322.1, read as the reverse complement.
TCAGTGTCCCCATGTCTCCCAGTGTCCCTGGTGTGTCTCAGTGTCCCTAGTGTCTCAGTGTTTCCTAATCTCCCAGATTCCCAGTGTCCCCATGTATCCCAGTATCCCATAATATAAAAGAAAAAATCTCAGGCACTCACTGTGATAGATTTATGCAGGTTTATTTTTCAAGTCTCCAGTGTCCCCTATGTATCACAGTGTTCCATATGTACCACACTGTCTCAGTGCTCCATGTCTCCCAGTGTCCCCTCGTGTCTCAAAGTCACCCAGTGTCCCCATGTCTCCCCCAGTGTCTCCATTTATTCCAATGTCCCCAAGTGCCTCAGTGTTCCCAGGTCTTCCAGTGTCCCCATGTCTCTCTGTGACATGGGGACACTGGGAGACATGGGGACACAAACACTAAGTACACTGGGCGACATGGGGACACTGACACTAAGGGACACTGGGAGACATGGGAACACTGAGCGACTTTGAGACACGAGGGGACACTGGGAGACATAGGGCACTGAGACACTGTGATACATAGGAGACACCGTGATACATAAGGGACACTGGAGACCTGGGGAAACAGACACTGGAAGATTAGGGGACTGGGAGACTAGGGGACACTGGGAGACACGGGGACACTGTGAGACATGGGGACACAGACACTAGGGGACACTGGGATACATAGGGGAAAGTGTGAGACATGGGGACACAGACATTGGGACACAGACACTGGAGGACCCATGTTTCCCAGTGCCCCCTGGTCTCTCAGCTTCCCCATGTCTCCCAGCCAGTGGCCCTAGTGTCTCAGTGTCCCCATGTCTCCCAGTGTCCCCAAGTGTCTCAGTGTTACCATGTCTCTCAGTGTCCCCTAGTATCCAAGTGACATGGGTACACTGGGAGACATGGGGACACAAGCACTCGGGGACACTGGGAGACAGAGAACTGTGTCATGGAGACACTGAGACACTAGGGGAGACAGAGACACTAGGAGACTAGGAGACATAGGGACACTGGGAGACCTGGAAGACTGAGAAAGGGAGACACTGGGAACAATCCATATATTCAGTAGAATCAAACTGTAAGTAGTTTTTGGGTGATTTTACAGAATTATCTCTTATGTCAGTCCTTGTGCTTTACATCGTGTGATGTCACGCATACAAAATGTAGCATGCAAATTAGTACTAAGTAAATTAGTAGGTATTTTTTTTTTTCAAGAAAGGTAGCAACCCTAACTACTTTTAAAATACTCTTGCTTAAGTATGGAAACTTAAGATGGATGTAGAGGAACAAAACTTGTGTGGACTGGCTGACAATGAAATTAGTTTAGGTAATGCTGAATTTGGTCTCTCTAACACTGTGGTATGTTCTCTTTCTTATACACTCACTACATACACCTTTTCTCTGTCCAAGACTATATACCAGAAGCTTCTGCCTGCTAGTAAGAATGTAAAGACACTGCTGTAAGGGGATTTGAATTTACTTGAAAGGTGAAAGCGTGAGATTAGCATAGGGTATGTGTTTTCTCATAGCTGCATTCTAGGAGTTTCCCTACAGCACCATCTCCATCAGATACATGACTCTTGGGAGGTAGGACTGTTTGAGTTTTTTTGCTCGATAAGATTATGTAATGAGGCCCATCATCATTGTCAGCAACAGGCCCACTGGGCTCTTAATCTGGCCCTGTCTAGCTTTCATTCAATGAGTCAGAGTGCTGTCGCTATGTTACCATGGTAACACTCTGGCTCAATGAACAGGCGCCAACCAAAAAGAGTGTGTGGTCTGCACCTACAGGATATGCAGACCACACGCTTCTCCAATGGACTACCAGGGATTCGGCCAGCAACCAATGAATTAACAGGAATACTGCCAGTACCCAGTGGACCACCAGGGGTTGAACTTCTCTACCTGTATGAAGGCAAGCAGGAGGGTGGCTAATAATAAACACAGGCACACTACTACACACACAATCACACTCAGTCAGCTCTACACACAATTACACACAGCCAACTCAACACGCTCACAGTTATCGAACCCCCACATACAATTAACTTTTGCCAACTTTGAAAGATATCTGCCCGGTGTTGGATTACTGGTGGTTTTAATTGCATTTTTATTTTTTAAAGGGTGTGCATAATCTAAAATACCTAACAGGATAAGATTATAGATTATATTTAGTATTAGTGTTTTCCTTTAAACAATAAATAGCCTGCTGTTCTATTCTGCAGCAACTGCTACAATTGTACTTTTTCAATTGCTCAACCTTTATTAGAACAAAAAAAATACTTTCATTCATAAACACATTTCCCCATCAGCAATTTGCGCATCATGTACGTTCATATTAACGTTTAGTTTGGCATTCTGCAAAAACCTCCTTCCTTGGAACATGAAAAAACTTGTATGTAAATAAAATACTAAAAATCCAAATGCTTTGTGAGCATATGTTTTCAATCACAGAGAGACAGTACTCCCCCAGAGGAAATGGAAACAGTGTGTTTGCTGGTGTATAAAACTCCTGATGGAGCTGTGGCAAGGCTTTGATATGACCCAGATAAAATATGAGTGCTAGTTCAAGGCTGGAGGAGAATGCTTGGGAGGTTTGGCATACAATGAAATTACTAGACAGGGTGAACATTAGAGTTCCAAATGGAAATTAAACATGAACAAATTCTGCAAAACAGGAGTTGGTCATCAAAAGTAGATGAGTGTTCTCATATGTAAACTTTGTTTATAATTCATTAATAGAATTAATTGTTTTACCAACATATTTATAATGTAGAATGCTTGGTAAATACAAAATGATTGTTTAGGTTCGCTTTTATATTTACCGTTTTTACACGAATAACCGGGTACCTCCGCCAATCGCTGCTTCCTAGTAATCCTTGAGTACTATAAGCACCGCACCAGACACCATAACCACCGTAGTCCCCACTTCCAGCGTTATAGCTTGGTTGGGGTCTCGCTGTCCTCCACCCCCCCATGGACCCAAGACCAGGATCCAGCTTCCAGTGGGTAGACCTCTCCTAGTCCAGAGAGAAGAGCAGTTTGCTCTTACAAGAGCAAGTGATTATAGTCCAGGGGAGTCTAGTGATATAGCAATCCCCACAGTAGATACAGCTGTCCCCCCCTCCTCCCCCACACGAGATTAGACTCTATGTTGAGGGTAAGCAGGAACTGTTTAATGGCAGCCACAACTGGCCTTTTGTGCAGGTCCCCATGCAAGGGGTTTACTCTAACATATTTCAGTGGCATTCCCTACTGGACCTGAGAGTAGACTACAGCAAAAACATACACATGATAACATTGGCTCTCAGGTCCAGGACACTCCCACACAAAACAAGATAATCCCTCCCCTGTGCCTTGGAGATAATTGAGTCAGGCACTGTACTAAACTCAATTATCTCCAGGCACAGAAAACATACAATTTAACGACCTCCTGAAAGTACCCCTAAAACACATTAAAACCCTACAAAAGTCACATCCCCTGATAGCCCTTATCTGGGGGACCAACATATCCAAAAATCACCCAGATCGTTTCAGGGGTTCGGGATTTCAATGGAGGTCATATTTTGACCGACCGCACACGAGGCTCCTGCCCAAAAGAGTTAAATGAAATCAAGCTGTGCATTCGGTCTCTTTCGAGAGTTCACAATACATCAGAAATACGAATGCAACCAGTTCGTATGTACACTGAGTCTGGGTCTCTTATTCAGGATTATGTTTCCACCGAATGCCACTCTTCTCAAGTGAATCCAGTCGAACATACAAAGAGATGGAAGTCCCAGCGGTGTTCGCGCTGACGAGTGTCCGATTATAGTTCCATGCACTCAACAACCAAACACCGCGGTATGTGTTCGCGGCTAAAGATGGCCGCTGTCACGTGTTTGCACATAAGAACGACGACCACCCAGCCGATCACCCATTAAGTTGCAGTTTAGAGGTGTTAATAGGGGTAATGAGCTGCACACTCCACTTACGAGTTACATAGTTACATAGCTGAAAAGAGACTTGCGTCCATCAAGTTCAGCCTTCCTCACATTTGTTTTTTGCTGTTGATTCAAAAAAAGGCAAAAGAAAACCAGTTTGAAGCACTTCCAATTTTGCAACAAATTAGATTAATCATTGGATCAAGAAGCTATTACCCTATATTGAAAAATTATATCCTTGAATATTCTGTTTTTGCAAGTATGCATCTAGTTGCTGTTTGAACATCTGTATGGACTCTGATAAAACCACTTCTTCATGCAGAGAATTCCACATCCTTATTGTTCTACAGTAAAAAAAAACTTTTCTTTGCCTTAGATTAAATCTTCTTTCTTCCAGTCTAAATGCATGACCTTTGTCCTATGTAAAGTCCGGTTTGTGAATAAATTTCCACACAATGGTTTGTATTGGCCCTGGATATATTTGTATAATGTTATCATATCCCCTCTGAGGCAACGTTTTTCTAAACTAAAGAGGTTTTAATTTGTTAACCTTTCTTCATAGCTCATATGTTCCATTCGTTTTATTAAGTTTGTAGCCCGCCTCTGCACTTTTTCTATTGCCATAATGTGCTTCTTTAGAACAGGTGCCCAAAATTGCACAGCATATTCAAGATGTGATAAAAACACACAAGTATTATTATGGCGCTGAAATATAAAACAACAATAATTACTAATAAGCAGCACTATATACAGTGAAAAAGCTCAATCACCTATACTAAGACGATACAGAAATAAAGTGCGCTGTGCCTTTAAGACCCAAAATCATTTTTAAACTGTGAAGACAATTAGTGCAATATTGTACAAATCAAGTGATTAAGTGCATCAGATGTGCAACACACTTACAAATATAAATATAAGTGTACAAAATGTGCAAAAATCTTTTAGTGTTACAATTTTGTGCAATAGAAAACCAATACTTAACTTTCCCAATTATGGAATTTGCTTTAAAACTTCTGTCAGCAATCCAATATGTGTCTCAAAAAGAGAAGGGAAAATGCACAATCATAGGATAATATGTTAAAATATAAATATTAAGAAAATATAAACCAAAACACTCACAAGGGTAGAGCAATCAAGTCTGCTCTAAACTATGATGGCTTCTCATGCAATGATGCAAACTGGAAACTGTGGTAAAGTTGAAATCCTTTATTGACTCTTTTAAAAATCGCTATATCTGGCAGGTAAGTCCCTCTTTGGCTTTTTCCTCCTTATGGTAAGTGCTGTGTTATGCAGTCTCTCCTTCGGCGCTGTCTTTACATTGTTATCTATAACAATTCCCAAGTCCTTTTCTCTAATTCGCTTCCATTAAGGATATACGTTGTCTTGAAGTTCATGAATTTGAATTTTTCAACATTAAATTTCATCTGCCATTTGAGTGCCCAGTCCCCCAGTCTATCTAAATCCATCTTGCTCACATTGTATTACTTTACAGAGTTTTGTGTCATCTGCAATCACTGAAAGATGACTTGCAATGCTTTTTTCAAGCTAATTTATAAACATGTTAAATAGAAGGGGTCCCAGAACAGAACCATGAGGGACACCACTTGCCACCACTGTCCAGCTTGAAAATTCACCATTAATGACAACTCTTTGTACTCTATTTTTAAGCCAATGTTCTACTTAAGTACAAGAATTTTCATCTAGACCGATTTCTTTGAGTTTGAACACTAATCTAGTTTGTGGAACTGTATCAAATGCCTTTGCAAAATCCAAATAGATCACATCCACTTCAACACCCTGATCTATACGTCTACTTACAGCTTCGTAGAATGCAATCAAGTTAGTTTGATATGACCTGTGCTTCATAAAACCATGCTGAATTTTGCTGATAACCATGTTCTTCTCAACGAATTCTTGAGTATTATCCCTTAATAACCTTTCCAGCCACAGAAGTTAAGCTCACAGGTCTATAATTTCCAGGCAAGGATTTTAAACCCGTTTTGAATATAGGAACCACATCTGCCTTCCTCCAATCCTCCAGAACACTTCCTGAAATAAACGAATCTTGAAAGATTAAAAACAGAGGTTCACTTATTTCTACATTTAGTTCCTTAACCCCTTAAGGACCAAACTTCTGGAATAAAAGGGAATCATGTTACATAGTTACATAGTTACATAGCTGAAAAGAGACTTGCGTCCATCAAGTTCAGCCTTCCTCACATATGCTTTTGCTGTTGATCCAAAAGAAGGCAAAAAACCCAGTCTGAAGCGCTTCCAATTTTGCAACAAACTAGGAAAAAATTCCTTCTTGACCCCAAAATAGCAGTCAGATGTCTCCTTGGATCAAGCAGCTATTACCCCACTAATTAGAAATTGTATCCCTGTATGTTATGTTTTTGCAAGTATTTATCCAATTGCAACTTAAACATCTGTATAGACTCTGACAAAACCACCTCTTCTGGCAATGAATTCCATATCCTTATTGCTCTTACTGTAAAAAAAACTTTTCTTTGCCTTAGATGAAATCTCCTTTCTTCAAGCCTAAATGTGTGACCTCGTGTCCTATGTATAGCCCTGTTTATGAATAGATTTCCAGATAATGGTTTGTACTGGCCCCGATTATATTTGTATAATGTTATCATATCCCCTCTAAGGCGCCGTTTTTCCAAACTGAAGAGATTTAAATGTTTTAACCTTTCTTCATAACTAAAATGCTCCATTCCTTTTATCAATTTTGTAGCTCGTCTCTGCACTTTTTCTAGTGCCATGATATCTTTCTTTAGAACAGGTGCCCAAAATTGCACAGCATATTCAAGGTGTGGTCTTACCAGCGATTTATAAAGAGGCAAAATTATATTTTCATCTCGAGAATTTATGCCCCTATTTATACATGACAAAACCTTACTGGCCTTAGCAACCTAATTTGTTGTCTATAACAATTCCCAAATCCTTCTCGTGTGTGGTTATCCCTAGTTCACTACCATTTAGGGTGTAAATTGCTTGTGCATTCTTAACCCCAAAGTGCATAACTTTGCATTTTTCTACGTTAAATTTCATCTGCCATTTTAGTGCCCAGTCCCCCAATCTATCCAAATCCATCTGAAGCAAGGCAATATCCTGCTCACATTTTATTTCTTTACAAAGTTTTGTGTCATCTGCAAACACTGATACATGGCTTTCAATGCCCATTTCAAGATCATTTATAAATATGTTAAATAGAAGCGGTCCCAAAACAGAACCCTGAGGGACACCACTTACCACTTTTGTCCAGCTTGAAAATTTACCATTTATGACAACTCGCTGTACTCTATCCTTAAGCCAATGTTCTACCCAAGAAGAAGAATATTAATCTAGACCAATTTCTTTTAGTTTGAAGACTAACCTATTGTGAGGAACCGTATCAAATGCCTTGGCAAAATCCAAGTAGATCACATCCACTGCAACACACTGATCTATATTTCTACTTACTTCTTCGTAGAATGCAATTAGGTTAGTTTGACATGACCTATGTTTCATAAAACCATGCTGATTATTGCTAATAACACAGTTCTTCCCAATGAATTCCTGAATATTATCCCTTAATAGCCGTTCAAATAATTTCCCTGTCACAGAAGTTAAGCTCACAGGTCTATAATTTCCAGGCAAGGATTTTGAACCCTTTTTAAATATAGGAACAACATCTGCCTTCCTCCAATCCTCCGGTACAATACCTGAAACAAAAGAATCTTGAAAAATTAAATACAGAGGTTCACTTATTTCCCCACTTAGTTCCTTAAGTACACGTGGGTGGATACCGTCAGGCCCCGGAGCTTTATTTACATTAATTTTCTTTAATAGCTGTAGCACCTTGTCTCGAGTTATCCAATCACAAGTTATCTGCAAGTTTGTTGCAGTAATCATATGCATATCTCTTGCCATAGGATCCTCATTAATATATACCGAAGAAAAATAGTTATTTAAAATTTTTCAGTGTACCTACGCTTTCATTTTTTGTTTTTTTAGAATTAATGTACTTGAAAAAAATTTTGGGGTTGGTTTTGCATTCTTTGGCTATCAATTTCTCATTTTCTAGTTTAGCCACTTTAATTGCCTTTTTGCAAGTATTATTGGCTTCCTTATATCTTATATAGGATGCATCTGATTGGTCCGATTTAAATGCTTTAAAAGCCCTTTTCTTATTTGTAATCTCTTGTTTTACTTCTCTACTAAGCCACATTGGTTTTAATTTGTTTCTTTTATATTTATTACCCAATGGTACATACTGTGAAATGTACCTTTCTAATATTTGTTTGAATAGTTTCCATTTTTCCTCAGTGTTTTTATCACTAAGGCGTTTATGCCAGTCGATATGTTGTAGAGCTGCCCTAATCTTATTAAAATTGGCTTTTTTAAAATTATACGTTTTAATATACCCCACATCCTTTTGCTTTTTTGAGTTTATTTCAAAAGTTACCATATTGTGATCACTATTTCCCAAATGCTCCCCTACTTGAATGTTGGTTAAAAGATTAACATTGTTTGTTATAACGAGATCCAGACAAGCATCCTTTCTAGTTGGTCCTTGTACCAGTTGTGACATAAAGGTGTCATTTAACACATTCAAAAAACGGATTCCCCTAGCTGAAGTACTAGTCCCTCTATCCCAATTTATGTCCGGGTAATTAAAATCTCCAATAATTAATGTGTTCCCCCGATTTGCAGCTTCACCAATTTGCTCTAACAGCAGTTCTTCCTCATTAATATTTACATTTGGTGGTTTATAACATATCCCAACCAATAACGTATTTCCCTTTGTTTGCCCCAAGCAGATATCTACCTATAAAGCTTCCGTGTCCTTAAGGGGTTAAGTACTTGTGGATGAATACCGTCAGGCCCTGGAGCTTTGTTTATATTAACTTTCTTTAGCTATAGCATCTCATGTACCGAACCTGGCGATTTAAAAGTCACAAACAGAGCCTTTTAACAGTCCTGAACCCGGGGCCATAGTCCTGAGGCAAGAGGCTGGCCAGCAGGCCCCTTCAAGAGCCTGTGGCGAGGTTACTTTCACCACAGTGTGTGTAAACGTGTAAGATATGCACACTCACATCACTAGTATATCTTCAAACTCTGGTTCTGCCTGTCCTGTACAAATATACAACAAAGGAAATTCCAACACACCTAGGTGTCAAGATCAGAAAGACATATTAGGAATAAAATACGAATAAAGTAATGTGAGAATAAGGAAGCAAAGGGTGAGTATTGTGGGAAAATTCCTTTGACCACAGGAAATGGAGCAGACTTAAGCTCCTCCTTTGTTCAAAGAAGTTCAAGTGTGGGAAAAATACATAAAATAAAGTAGTCGTCTTATGTTTTAAAGAAAACTAGATCAGAAAAGAAGAAAATAAGAACAGATTCTGAGAGAGGAAGAGAAGAGGAATCAATAGGAGAAAGGTAAGTTCGACATGACAGTCTCGCTTTAATCTCTGACAGTTGTCAAGATAGAGTATGGTTGTAGTATGCAGAACGTAATCATGTTAGACATCATGCCAGAAATGTACAGCATCAAGTTGTATGGTGACGCGTTGAAGGAAAAAATCCACAGGTACCATGACAGCAGAGTAACTCTGCTCCACTAACTGCAACAATTTGGGGCACATCCCCTTTTGGGGGTGACCATCACATTTTGTTGCTTGCTGGACCTCTATAAGAAAAGCGAACATAAGTAAAGACCACACATGAGCCTACATTCTACTTTTATGTGCAGATATAAATTCAAACAATAGTTAAGATGATAAGCCTCACATTTTTCTCTTTTTCACAAGCAAAGGTTTAACAAAAAGGTCATAGGGAGCTGATGATGTATTATAAATTCTCACTCAAATGCTAAGCTCATATTCCTATTAGAATGATGGGATCAAATAGTGCACTATAAAAGATAAATAGTAAAACAAACACAAAAAGAAAGGTTTAAACTAGGTAAGCCAATTAAAGGACTCCCTCTTATTACTCTCTGTTATTGTTAGAGATATGTGAAACATTCGGAGTGGAATTTAAGTTATTTAAACCTGTGATGGAAGGCATTTTGAAAACCTTAGATTTAAATCCAGCACAGAGTACAGTACCCCCCTCCACATAAAAGTTTTAATCCCTTGAAGAATCTTAAATAAATTGGTGTAAAGAAAAGATTTCGAACAAAGGTCATGTTTTATTCCAACTTTTTTTCCCATGATTATTCTGCAAATTCATACAAACCATGCACTTAATGTAATTAGTGTGTATTCTTCCTCAATCACGTAAAATGTAACTATAAACTGATTTTTGCTACGTACAAATTTTTTTTTAAATGAGAAGTTAGAAGAAGATAGTCATCCAGGGGCAAAGAACTGTCTCAAAGTGGACTTGTCATGAAAATATTTACAGATGACAGGACTGCCTAAAGGACTATCCCATGAACCAGAACAACTTTATCGGAATTACATTTTTATGGTGCAGGAAGTCAAGGGATTAAACCGTTAATGAACATTTTAACTCCAAAATCTTTAATCTGGGGCCCTGTCCCTTCACTTCAGTTCTAGTGCAAGGCTCGGACCTGGTGCCACAGTATCTTTTTCACTCCATTTTATTTATGTGGAGCTACTGATAGCCTGAGAGCATCTTTATGATTCTCTGATTCCTGAAGCCTTGGACTGGAATGGAAGTGAAAGAGCATCCCTTGTAGTAATCCAGCGAACAAGCTATCCTTCCCCATGACAACTTCATTCCAATGAAGGTGTTATGGTGCCCAGGGTGTCCCTTTAATTTAGAAAAAGAGAACAATTGCATGTGCTCATAGCTCAGGTAAAATACAACCATATTTGCATTTTAACCATCAATAAATGGATACATGTACTTTATCTATAATGGTATATGATGTATTTGTTCTCTGATTTAAAAGGTAACTGCAGAAAATTCAGTACAATAAAATGGTAATTTTGCTTTCAACTATTATTACAACTAATATTACAAAAACAATATTTAAAAGCCTCCAAGAATAGATAAAAACAAGTTTAAATAATTATACCCCAATAAAGAACGGTTCTATTAATTAAACAATGTGTATATAGTGCTATTATTTTATATTAGTGCTTTCATTGAAAGCCAACTTTAAAAATAAAAACAGAAATATTTAACATAATTTTCTGGAATCCACGTTGCCACCATAGTCACGGCTGCAGTGGGTTTCCTGGGGTGCAGACTCAGATTTAATTTTCTTTTGCAATGTCTATGTCTCCCTGTTCACTGAGGCAGTACTCCAGAACTTAGTCAGGACATCTGCAAATTGACTTTGGCACCTAAGTAAAATCTCCTGATAAGGATGGTTGCCCGTGTCTATTCTCAGAGGTAATCAGTGTGTGGCGAAGCTGTGATTGGGGGGTAGACGTGACAGAGATAACTAATCTCACACCTCTGCTTTAAGATGCAGACTGGCAGCAGTGTTATTAGTTCTGAGCAGACAGGGACTGCAAGCACCTTTGCTGGTAGCAATATGTACCCCAGATGCTGTCATGTATACTCTTTTTCTACAGACAGCAAGAAATTAGTCTATATTGGAAGCATAGCAAAAATGTGGTATAAATGACAAAATTGCCACAAATAGTGAAAAAGTTACATTGTGTGTCTCTGTTTTACTCTTAAAACATATTATTGGAAAGTAAGCAGTAAACTTTAGCCTGTCGGTTTATTGATCATACTCTCATACTGTCCCCCCCAGATAACAGATAAAGGATTCCGTGTTAGAAGAAATACCTTTAGTATATAACCGGATCCTTCAGCTTTCTTTATATCTGTACCGTGGGTCAGACAGTGTTAGAAAACCAACAGTCTCTATGATCTTTTTTAAAACAAATGCTTTATTACAAACAAAATAAGTATTGTTGTAGTAAAATAGTTTTGCGGTGACAATTGACCTCTAGGTATCACGAGACTTATTTAACAAACCATAATGGAATGCAGGTCGCCCATTTTGCCAGCAATGTGTTGATTGTAAAAAGTAATTAATGCCAAATAGATTTCACACTATGTTAGCACACTATAATGTATTATGAATATAATGTGGCCAAACAATAATTATGCTCTTTGTCTATGACACGACATCACAGACAAAGTAAGTACCTGCATTCACTTTATTTCCTTTCGGCAGAGAATGCAGTAATACAGATGCCAAATTATTTCTAAAGATGAGGAATTACTCCTCCAGTCTGAATAGCAATCTTAAACCAAGGAACGGACAATTACCTCAATTATGTTCAAACTGGGATGAGAAGCTCTGGTAACTAAACTTTGTTTAATGGAAGTGCAAAATGCAGCAAATACTATGCACTTCCAATCGATGATTTGTATTTGCCATCTGTAAATTGAACTGGTGCTGTCCTGCATAAAAAAGGTTATGTGATCTACACACAAGTACTAAATATGCCAAGTATACTAAAGTTACAACTTATCTATGCAAGTGGAAGTCTCTAACATTCCACAGATGCTCCTGTCCTCCTGCTCTCTTAGAAGTTATTCCAAATTCATTACTGTTTGCCTAATACATCTCAATTGTGCAGTGTTCTGAATCCATGCAGGATAATTATGCTGATACTACTTGTTTCATCTGTAGCCAGTTTTTAAACATGCATGCTACTCTTCTGTTTGGCTTCAATACAGCAGCTCTCCTGCACGCATTCCTAAACACCACTACCGATACACCTCCATAGTACACACTGGAATTTCCATACACAGCAAGATACATATAGATAAAAGCAGTCCAAGCAAACACAAAATTAGTGGTACATATACAAAAGTATCATACACCATATCTCTTATGTGACAGTTTCTCTGATACACCTTCTGACACAAAGGCACGTTGCTCATTGTACTTCAAAATTGACTTCTTTAAAAATATGGTATCTAGAACCTTAAGTTGATTGAATAGTTTTTTTTAACTGACTTTCATAAGAATGTTTTAAACCATAAAATTTCACTTGAAAGAATGCCTAATCCGTCGTATGTATTGGGTCTCTACTTTTTAGCAGCTGCCAATTTAGATCTCTGATCACTATAGGAGTAGCAAGAGGTCCAATTGAAAGCGGCGTTAAAGAGGACCCACTTTCTCTGTGTCTAAAGAACTGATATGGTTAAAAATAATTTAAAAGGACATTTTAGACACTAATTCATCTGAATGAAATGGTTTTGGTGCCCGTCTTTACAGACAGTGTAAAACATTTGCAAATTACCAAGCTCTTTTGTCTGTGCCCAGGGACCGTTATCATAATGTCAGCATTAATTACATGTTATTTAAGGACTCTTCAGGGTACCATAATGATGATGATCTTAAAAAAGTCTTTATAATGTCTGAGATCCTGGGCACCGTCTTACCTTAAGGTTGAAACCCGTTCACCTGGCCCTGCTGTCTCTTCCTTTGTCCCTGGGTTCAATACTGACGCTTTCTGTCAAAGACTTACTTACTTCATAGAAAGGTAAGTAATATGAATAGTAAATGGAATTAAAATATTAATGAGGGTTTTATTTCATGGTGTTGTAAAGAAGTTGGCATGGTGCTAAGAGCACATCTAACACCTGTGTATTTTCATTGTCACATTTTTATTCACAAAAAAAAAAAAAAAGAAGGAATGGGAGGAAACTAAAAACAAGGGAAAACTTCCAACTGGTAAGTAAGTCTTCAGTATTTGTGAGGGACTAAAGTTAGGGAGACTATATGTAGCAGATAGGAAAAACGTAAGCAAGAAAAAAGCTACAAAGCACACTTCACGCTTTATTCTTCAGTGCCCATGGTACCAAGTAACAAAAGCAAATGATGCTTGTTAAATACTAGGGAAGGTGGGATTGTAAATATGTATGTATAAGGAAATCTAATTATCTTCAAAAGTGTATCATACACTAGGGCAGGAAAAGGCAACCTCTGGCACTGCAGATGTTTTGGCAAAGCCATGATGCTTTGCTAACATTACGGCTGTAAGAGCATTGTGGGAGATGTAGTCCACAACATCTGAAGTGCCAAATGTTGCCTACCCCTGCACTAAATGCTACAGGTAACAAAAGAATCTCACTCATGGAACCCTCATTCCACAGAGGATTCAACTCAAAAGAGACCCTGTTCTGCAAAGGTCAACTGTTAAAATCTAGGAGAGCCACATGAGCAGGAAGCTAAGCCCCCAAAGGATGGAATGAGTAGCTATACCTCAGTTGTTGCTAGCACTGCAAAAACCTACTACCAAAAATAATACTGCTGTGGGCATCATACAAATGGTAAAGTGATAGTCTCTCCGGTGAGAGTGCTCAGAGTGTTCATCTCATCCTCATATGTATGTAAAAACAATAAAAACCAAACTCCGTGCAAACCAAAGTCTTGTATAAATCAAGTATACAAAACTAGCTTTGAAGATATTGTATATAAAGTATTAAGATGGTATAGCTTTTTGTCCTACTCGGTACCCGAGAGAATTAAAATGTTTAAATGTGGTTTAGCTGTTAACGCCCTGGTATAATCCTAAGAAACGTTTCCTGTTTGTAGGTAATCACAATCACTGAATAGGTCATTATTAAAGTGTAGGAATGGCACCTGTATGATTCGTTAAGGAGCCCGCGGAGGATAATCTTGATAGTAACAGTCCTCGGCTCTATTCAGTGAGGTAACAACTTCTGTTTCACATAACAAGAGCATTCTGTCTGCAAGCATGCAGCAACAATCGGACCCTGAGATACTGTCACTAGCAGAGATAAAGAGAGGTTCACCTTACCAGACTACAACAATAACCCATTATCTAGTCTAAAGTGTACACGGTAAGATGCTAATGGTGGGAGCAAATGCAAGTTTCAAAGCTTTAGCTTGAGAGAGAAAGGCTCTGCAGCCATTGATGATTTGAAACTCTTGCCACTGATGGAGCTTCATAAGCTGTTAACGACCCACACAAAGTCTTAGACACCAAAATTGGCACAATCTCCTTCACAAAGTCTCATGCAGCAGAAATCATTCTAGACTTGCTAACATGCCTTTCAACTTTCAGTAGTTTTAGAAAGCTACTGGAACCTGGTAGGAAAATATCTCTCATCATATTACCACACCTTTAAATGGTATACAGCTTTACACTTTAATCAGGAATATAAAAAGTAAAGCAAAATAAGAAATGTAGTTACACACACTTTTATCATCTCTCCAAGATGTTGCTCATAAAATCTTGACTTAAATTTAATCTAAACATTAATGAGGCTTCTATTTCATAGCATATAATTATATATATATATATTTAAAAAAATCACAATCCTATTAAAACACTATTACAGCGAGAATGAACACCTTCTCCCCTAATTCAGCACAGCTCCAGTAGCTGCAACCAATCAAAATATTATCCTAAACTTAACCCCTTAAGGACTTCTGGAATAAAAGGGAATCATGACATGTCACACATGTCATGTGTCCTTAAGGGGTTAAAGGGACACTATAGTCACCAAAACAACTACAGCTTATTGTATATGTTCTGGTGAGTATGATCATTCCCTTCAGGCTTTTTGCAGTAAACAAAGTATTTTCAGAGAAAATGCAGTGTTTACATTACAGCCTAGGGATACCTCCACTGGCCACACCTCAGATGCTGCTAGAGGTGCTTCCTGAGGCAGCGCTGCACAGTGTGCATAACTGCCATTTAGTGTCTCCACCCTGCATTGAGACACTAAACTTTCCTCTTAAAGATGCATTAATTCAATGCATCTCTTTGAGGAGATGCTGATTTGCCATGGTTGTGTTTGGCTTGCGCTGGCTCTGCCCTGATCTGCCTCATTGACAGTCTCAGCCAATACAATGCTTTCATATGGCAAATCATTGTGATTGGCTTTTGATCAACACTTTTGATAAAATCAGCCAAGCAGGCAGATCAGGGGTGGAGCCTGCAGCAGCAGACTGGATTAAAAGTAAGATTTTGCTATATTTAAGGTGACCCGGTAGGAGGCAAGGGGGCTAAATTGTGTTTTTTAACACTATAGGGTCAGGAATACATGTTTCTATTCCTGACCATATAGTGTTCCTTTAACCTTCCAGAATTTGTCTTGTCAACTCTAGTAATTTAAACCCACCAACCCAAATGTTTCTGCAAAGGATAAGCAAATAAATACTTATTTTATTGTGTACTAGATTTTGTCTTGGATGCAAATTAGTTGTTTTGTGCTTTTTAGCTATTCATCCTGGTTTTACTATTGGTGGCTTCATTACATAAGTTAATTTATTCTCTTATCATGAGCAGATACAACTTCTCTCCTACATCTGTCTGCTAATGGATAAAGCACCTATGTATGACATTGGTCATTATACCTAGAAACATGCTGCTCTGTCATAATTTCATCAAAACATACTGAGTTTGTCCTCAAACAAATGCGCTTACCAAGTCAGTTTTGGAAGAGTCCTCAAAATCAGCAGTGAAGGTGGTTGGTGATCTGCTCATGCCATTGCTGTCACCTCCAGCTTGCTTTGGTGTCTGAGCGTGCTGTCTATATGTAGCACTCTTTGGCGTCCAGCAGAACAGGTTGATTGACTCTCGTACACATCGTTCAATATCTATTTCTGCAGAGAAAACAAGTAGACAATAAACTGCCTGTCATGGGATCTTAGTTTGTTCAGCAGGTATAATGCAACATGCACAGTGTACAGTTAATAAGCTGGTGACGTCATTTTTCAATGCACTGAAAATACGTACATTTCAATGTTTAATGATAAACTGTATAATTCTTACATCTATTTAGCATTTAAGGAATCACTATGTTTCTACGATGCATGTACGCAATTACATATGCAGAGCTGGCACAGGACCTACAGTGATAATATTATTAATTTGTAATGCATTCGCCGGTATATTCTGGGTGTTACTTGATATATTGTTTATCTATAGGAAGAGAAAAATGCACAAATATATTAAAGGTGGACAGTTATTTCTCAGGAATTCACTGTGATTTCACACATATGTCCAAGAAAGAACATTTCAAGGCGCCACTTAGGCCCTTTCTAATGGTGGAGCCAAAAAAGAAGATCCAGTATGACAAGCACTATGACAAAAAGGGTAAGTTGTACCGCTTGCAGGGTCTGCAAAGTTTAAGGGGGTGAGAGGAAGGGATCTCTTAGCTGGCGGCAGAGGGACAGAGACGCTTTATCAGCAAATTATAACACAACCTGTTTAAATGTGGAGTTGTAGGCAGCGGTGCGTTGCTGTGTAATGAAATGATTTATAATGATGAAAGCGTCACCGTCTTGAACAAGTACAATCAGCGATTCATCATGTTCTTTTGAGGTAAGACATATTAGGATGCGAGAAAGCAGAATGATTTGTGATTGTTTTGTTCAAAATTAAAGAACGGACACTTCTTTGGACTAAAGTCATCTACACCACAGAGCGGATTTATGAGACCCGCTGCTTAGCTTTTTTAACTCATATGTTTTGTGGTACACAGATGCACTAGAGAGTGTAATTTTTATTGGATTCTATAGATTGTTTTAAATAATAAATTTTTTATTAGCAAATCTAAAATATAAATAAAATGTGATAATTGTTTAATAACGGTGATTAAGATCATAAAAATGAAATGTTCTAGAAATGACGTAAGAATACATCTGATAAGGAATAGTATATTGGCAGTGGACCTCTGAAAAAGAGCAGGTTTTGTGTAGCCACGCATAATTGTTAGTTACAGTTAGTCTTGTGTTAGAGGTAATACATGACAAATGGTAATATTTTCACCCATGAGGTGAATAAATAAAAATAAGTGTCACATGTTAAGAAACTTTGGCATCAAAACCAAATTAAAATGGGATTATATGAAGTGATATAAAATGAGATTTAAAGGAAAATCAAAAGTGCGCTGTAATGGTTCTAGTGTCGGGAGTGCCCTCAAATGAAAGTAGTCAGACTATTTGCAAACAGTTTGACAACTTACCTTGGATCCATGGGGGGGTTCAATAATATTTTCCTGGGGAGCTTGAAGCTCATGCACTAAGCTTCTGCTTGCCAAATTGTGTAGCGGATTAGTTGGCTAAAGCGTTAGCTGAGCTCCCTTATTTAATAAGCCAAGTCCTACACTGCTGGGCTTGCTCAGAGCAGATAGCTTCTGGTTCTCCTGTAGTCAGCGACTAATGACTGATGCCTGGCTGACCCCAGGTAAGTTGTTAAACAATTTGCAAATGGTGCACTCTAGGCACCATAACTGGTGGACTTGTACTTGTGCACTGAATCAAAGGTTAACTTGCACTTAACTTGCATCAAAATCCATTCTCAGTTTGCAGCTTGAAGGCCAGTGGATTTTTATTTAACTCTGCTGCATATTTAACCCCTGCATATACTACCATAGTGTATACTGAATTGACTAAAACAAGAACTATCTTAGATAAATATGTTTCACATCCTTTTTAAGGATGGGTTTGTAAACCACTGCTATAAATCAAAGCTCTTGTTAGATACGTTTGTTACACTCCATAAATACTATAAAAATCTACCAATGCAACATTAAAGGAACACTATAGTCACCTACATTACTTTAGCTAAATAAAGCAGTTTTAGTGTATAGATCATTCCCCTGCAATTTCACTGCTCAGTTCACTGTCATTTAGGAGTTAAATCACTTTGTTTCTGTTTATGCAGCCCTAGCCACACCTCCCCTGGCTATGATTGACAGAGCCTGCATGAAAAAAAAAACTGGTTTCACTTTCAAACAGATGTAATTTACCTTAAATAATCGTATCTCAATCTCTAAATTGAACTTTAATCACATAAAGGAGGCTCTTGCGGGGTCTAGCAAGCTATTAACATGGCAGGGGATAAGAAAATCTTAATTAAACAGAACTTGCAATAAAGAAAGCCTAAATAGGGCTCTCTATACAGGAAGTGTTTATGGAAGGCTGTGCAAGTCACATGCAGGGAGGTGTGACTAGGGTTCACAAACAAAGGGATTTAACTCCTAAATGGCAGAGGATTGAGCAGTGAGGCTGTAGGGGCACGTTCTATACACCAAAACTGCTTCATTAAGCTAAAGTTGTTCCGGTGACTATAGTGTCCCTTTTAACCCCTTAAGGACACATGACGTGTGTGACACGTCATGATTCCCTTTTATTCCAGAAGTTTGGTCCTTAAGGGGTTAAAGCAGCACTGTCACACTGTACTTACGTTTTTACAGCCGCTTCCTCTTTCCTACTCTGCCTTTCTTTTCTTCTATTTCTAAACAAAAACACAAGACAAAATAGGAATTACTTTGTCTTATGTATTTTTTCTCTACCTGATACTTCGTGACACTGGGCAGAGCTACATCAAGAAGTGTCAATCAACCAGCTGTCACCAGTGACAGCTACATGGAATTATCATCCATCTCGAGCTTGCGGGATTCTCCATAGACCTCAATGCTTTACTTTTACGCATGTGTGAGAGTACAGCAGTGGAGTTGACCAGCCGGTAGAATATGGCGGTGTCCACAAGGGACAGGTTCAGGTAAGAAGAACTCACCTTTCCTTGGTACCGGACCCCCAGCAGGAATGTCACCATCAAGGGTTCCAAGGCAGTGACAGTGCCGCTCTAAAAAAACAAAAACATGCACTTGTCACCCTCCCCACTGCCCCCAACAACTCATCAAATCCTAATTATAGTAAAAGGTGTGAAGAACTGACTTTTTACAATTGTAGCAAGCAAGGTGTCTGCCACACACAGATACAACAAAAATGATAAAGGTCATATTCACCTATAATGGCTTCACTGGCCTATTGATCTAGTATCACATGACATATCAGCTAGTATTGAGAGTATACTATTTAGTATACACATGCCAAGTGTAAAGATCCATAATGAGTGAAAATGTATGTGGTTTTGTGAAACCCATTTACAAGCACTCATAAGATATTCTAGGAAGGTAGCTCATCACTGGAAGCAATTTAGTTTCAATTTCTGTGTGTTTGTGTGTGTGTGTGGTTTTTTTATTTTTTTTATTTGTGTTAACCCCTTAAAGACTGAGCCAAATGTACACGTTGTGATCAAAACAAAGCGTAAACAAAAACTTGAAATGTTAGTGTTAATATTTGTCTGTGTGTGAAAAATGCAAAAAGATAATTTAAACGCCAATTATGGCCAGCGTTTGTGACCAAGTGGCTACTAAAAAAGACTGGACATACCCCATTTGCAAAACCTTGGGTTGTCTACTTTTGCAAATGGTATGCCATCATGGGGGTAATTCCTATTCCTGGGCTACCATATGGTCTCGAAGTCAACGTAACCAATCTGGCAAATTTCAATGTGAAAAAACTGAAACGCAAGCCTTATATTTGACTTTGTAAACCACCATAAAACCTGTACATGAAGGGTACTGTTATACTCAGGAGACTTCGCTGAACACAAATATTAGTGTTTTCAAAACAGTAAAACGTATCACAACAATTATATCGTCCGTGTAAGTGCCATTTGTGTGTGAAAAATGCAAAAAATTTCACTTTCACTGACGATATCATGTAATACATTTTACGGTTTTGAAACACTAATATTTGTGTTCAGCAAAGTCTTCCGAGTAAAACAGTACCCCCCATGTACAGGTTTTATGGTGTCATTATGCGTTTCCACACTATGCATGGAGGAGCTAAACGTTCACCTTAGAGATGCATTGATTCAATTCATCTCTGTGAGGAGATGCTGATTGGTGCAGAGTTTTGCCGCGCATGTGCAATAGCCTCTTAATGCTTTTCTATAGGAATTGGAGATCATCAAGATGGAGAGGGGGGCCCGGCACCTAAATACTTATTTTTGCACCATAGTGTCAGGGATACATGTTTGTGTTCCTGACAGTAGTGTTTCTTTAAGCTGCTCCCCACCACCACTACATCAACCGACGTGCTCTGGCTCAGCTAACGCACTGATCTTCTGGCTCTTTGGCTGATGGACTGAAGGCAGGGCCAGGCAAGGAGTGGGGGGCATCACTGTGCAATGTAGTGGTAATGGTGCTTGAAATGTCTCTTTCGTGAAATGTACATTTTGAGCTATGCTTTAACAGGTTTATTCATAAAAATGTAAATGTTGGGGAAATCAAAGTGAATTTCACAATATCTAAACAGGGAAAACACCCCAATTTAACCAGTTGCAAGTTTGGCTATTTTGACCTTAACCCCTTAAGGACCAAACTTCTGGAATAAAAGGGAATCATGACATGTCACACATGTCATGTGTCCTTAAGGGGTTAAAGGGAGACCATATGCACCAGTACCACTGTAGCTTGTTTCTTTAGCATTGGCAAGTTATTATCTACTATTCTAAATAGACTTAATTGCAACATATAACACTTTTGATGAATGCAAATGTTAAAAAAGGTGGGGCATTGTGATGTAACATCGTGGGCAGAGCAGCAAAAAAATGTTTTTGCCTAGGGTGGCAAAAATCCTTGCACCGGCCCTGGATTTGAAATAAATCAAAGATTAAGATGATAAAGTGCAGATTGTCATACTTAAATTAAATGATGAGTTGTGCAGGAAATACATTTTACCTATACATAATTCCTCTATTGCAGGGGACATATGTCACATTAAAGGGATACTACCATGCTGGATCCCCACTGGGGTTGAGCATACACCATAAACCCCTGAAGATAAGCACTTTGCATCAATTTAATTAGCACATATATTGTGTGTACACAGTACAGATATTTTTGTAGGCAGACTAGGAAGAATAGGCACAGAGAAACAAGCCTGTGCATAAACTCCCACTACTACTGGGCAGAATCAATGGCTATAACTTAATAAGTATAGCTGCCTCCTTTAATGTTTGACACCGAGGGGCTTGTAGCTGCTGCAATCTTTGCACATTGCTGCAGCTGCAAGCAAATACGTGCCAGTTTGTCGGAACCTCCTGGCACCTTAAACTATGCCTGGAGCATACATTAAGGGCCCTTTAACAATTTTTTGTGCAGTGCAAACAGTTATACAAATATGGCAACATACTGTAGTATCTGTGGATGTGTTATGTAATAATATTTTGAAGAAATGAAAAAACAAAACAATTAATCAACAAAATGACCTACAAAAATTTATTCATATACCAAGTAGTGGTTTTACAGTTTTCCCCAGAAAATAAGACTGGGTCTTATATTCATTTGTGCTCCAAAAAACGCACTAGGGCTTATTTTTGGGGGACGTCTTAATTTTCGGGAAAAAACCCCGGTAATAAAGCAAGCAGGTCTTCGTTTGGGGGCATTCCCCCAAACACAGATTAGTTCACTAGGGCATGAAATCCCACGAATCTATGTTTACTGTGTGGATGCCTAGCAAGGGGATATATGGGTCCAAGTTTGGACAAAAAAAGTGTGTGTTTTGGTCTCCAGGGTAGTTAAAGTGTCTTAGTTACTCTATTTGATAGAGGAAGTGTTACCGTAATCAATTGCAGAAGCCAAACATAGAGAGATGGACACAAGTCTATTCAGGAAGTAACAGGTCTTTTATTTACACACCGATCGGGTCTCAGATGAACTCCTGTTCCAAAAAAATCTGAGAGACAGAAAGCATGGTGCAGAGGCCTTTTGTTAGCAGCCTTTTCCACTCACATACAGCATAACCCCTCCTATATTCCTCAGACCAATCAGCACGCAGGATATTCAGGATCACCTTATATGGGCAGACCACATGGCACTTACAGACAAAGGAATGTGCTCTCCACTTACGACTCATCCAACTGTTTGTAATCAGATACTAATTAGCATATGCCATGTGGAGATTTCGGCCTACTAAATTTTGACCATGCTGGAATCCCATCACAGAAGCACATATTATCTTTGTACAATTGAAGTAAAACACAAACTTCGTCTGCACTCACAGTCTTAGATAGAATAAATTCCTTTATTCAAAAGTTGTGATCCATAGATCGACGTTTCAGTCCTCTCTGGGACTTTCCTCAGGATCAAGATACTCATCTTTGAACAATTGTATGGAGAATGACAATGGACTCATTCAGATATGTAGCATAGTTTTTCTAGCAAATTCAGATAGAACCAACATTTAATATGCTTGTTTGATGAAGAGGTTGGTATCTCAAATATGGTGTAGTCAGCAGTTACTGTAAGTCTGGTTAGGAGAATTTCAGGAACTGTAAATACTCTAGTAAATGTTTCTAGAATGTTTGTATAATTGGACAAGGCAATGCATAGACAACGTAAGATGGCTCATTAAGGATGTGACATTGGTCCCATCAAGAACAGTGAGTGAAAGCAGTGGTTTTTAGATTAGGAAGAAGTGTGGTCATTTGTGAATTACTTGTTTTACATGATTCTGAAGGGACGGTTAGCTCGTACTGAGAAAAGTATGAGTATGTCCAATGGATTTATTCAGTCTCAGTCTCAGTCTGTTAAAGTAATAGGGCAAAGTTGCATATTTGCAAATAGGACTATGTGCAGGAGGAAGATTTTAGTTTTGTGTTTGGAAATGTGTATACAATTGGTGAGACAAGTCACTGTATGCTATGGCATTGGGGGTCGGAAAAGGAGTGGGGTCACTTAAGTGAATGTCCAACTGGGGTCTGCTATAACTCTCGATGCATTAGGTGCACTAAGTAGAGGGTTACATCAATTGGAATCAGGAAGGATAAGTGCTACGGTAGTGGGGGCTGCTATCTCTATGGGGCATAATAATATGACAGCACCTAATTTTCAGCTTATTAAAGGAACATTATCAGGACCCAGACCACTTCAACTCATTGAAGGTCTGGGTACAGTGTCCCCATTGCACTTAGCGCTGCAATGTAAAACATTGCAGTTTGAGAGTACTATGTTTGTCTCCAGTGGTTGTCTACGAGACAGCCACTAGAGGCGCTTCCAGAATGTTACTGGACTTTTGGTCCGCTGACGCTGGACATCCTCACGCTGTGCATGAGGACATCCAGTGTCAGCTATTTGCTATTTCCCCATAGGAAAGCATCTTGTTTGGTCAGTGAAAATAGCCTCTAGGTATAGGGTTTATTAAAGTAATCAAGATAATTGATAGATTTTGCTAATGGCATAATATTATATAAAATAACAAAGAAATACAACATATATATATATAGTTATGAATGGGAAAGAGTGTCTAGGCACTAAGGCCTCTAATTTAGACAAGTTAAACAGCTATTTATTGAATTCCACAAAGAGGAAGCACATAAGCACAGGTAGAGATGTAGCGGGATCTTGAACCAGAGGCAAATGTTATTGTTTTATAAGTGGTAGAGCCCAACATGATCTGAATATGCAGGGAGGGTTTCTAAGTGGCGAACCAGAGAATCAAAAGTGCACTGAAGTAAAGTGGGAGCATTCCTGTGACACCCATTGCTTTAGCTTTAATATTATCTTAAACATGCCAGAGTTAGTACTTAGTTACAACTAATTTGCATTTGGTAATTCCTAAATAAACACATGTTCCCAGGGGATTCTCTGCTAGGCAGATATGGCAACCATCTTCAGCTCTTGAGACTCTCAGTTACTACTGCTACGGCACCTAAATTATACTGATTGCCCCACCCTGTGAGTGAATTTGGGGGGCAGGGCATTACCTGCTGGGAGTCAAATTATTTTTTGGAGTTTTTGCCAGTGCCATAAAACTAGAATCAGACAGTAAATAAATAAATGATTAAATGATACAATCAAATATATGCAATACATAGGATAGTGTATAGAGGAAGTTCTATGCTCTCTTTTGACAGGTATACGTCAACAAAATTCATGAATGTTTTTGTACTGTTTTCTTTGGAACGGGTGTGCATGCACACACCTAATATAGCTCTATTTTTTCAGGCATCATTTGTTCCTTTAGTCTGTCCCTAATTCACCTTTAAGCTATCAATAAATCTGTCATTGTCATTGGTAAAAGTAGTAAAGGGCTGACAGCCCATATAAATGACCTGGCTGAGAATTTCCCAGGCTGCACTCAAGAATCATTTAGTGATTTGCGTCATTTGATTTCATAGACTGCATGACACAGATCACCGTGGTAACCACTTGGATCTTTTGGATAAGGGAGGAGAACTCTCTCTCTGCCTCATTGACAGCACAAGTGTGTTTTTTTCCCCTCAGTATTTTACTAGCTATATTTTGTTTCCAGCTTTACATTTAAATGTTCACCTTAAAGTTGTATTCAAAGCTGGAATCGACAACTTCTATTATAAAGAATTGTACATATAAAGTACTAAAATATGCAAAAAAAACAACCAACCGGCGTTTGTCTGCTCCTATCACTGTGCTAGTCCCCCAGCAATCGATTCTCACACATGCATGAAGTTATAGAATATTCTAGTGTTGATATTCTAAAAGTTAAGTCAGCGTATTGGCATCATCAGTGAGAACTGCCCGCTTGGTGGAGAGGCCACAGACCCAGCCAATCACTACAGAAAGGGGTGGCAGTGACGGGTAGGTGGTACAATAGTGTAACTTCCACAGACCCTCTGGGACTGGAAGCACTGGAGTAAGGAACACCAGGTAAGTAATGCACCAAAGTTAAATAACTTATCTTTATGATAAATTATATATTTACTACCTTGGGAGCTGTTATAGCTAAGGTTGAACTTAAGGTTGAACGTTAAGCAGTGGCCCTGGCACCTTGACTGTGACATTTCAAACTCCACACAAATTAAATTCCTTAATGTTCGCCTAGTAGTATTCTCAGTAACTGTGAAGGTTTGGTATAGTGTATTGTTTGTGTTATTTAAGATATAAATCCCTACGTCCCTAGGTACAATAAAGCACATAATTATTTTATAAACATAAATAACTGTCTGCTTGCCCTTAGCTTTATGTAAAAAGAACTAACCCACAACATGTAGTTCAGTGAATTATGTTTAAACCTGTAACAGTGAACTGGAAACATTTCGACCCAAATGAGAACTTGTGTAAAATCACTAAAGATATTTCAAGACTAATTAGCAATTAGCCTTGGCTAAGACACTGACATATTCAGAATGTTGCAAGATCACTTTTATAAGACTGGATATATACCGTGAAGTGTCACTACATGGCATTATGACCTAATTATGTAATAATTGGTATCTAGAGTTTAGATCTCGAGTTTGAACTCCAGTGCCTATTACATATGGAGTCCGCTGCTGTGGTGTTGGATTGACAGACATATGGAAATAAATTATTAACATGTCAGATTTCCCATTTAGATAAGTGCAGTTTTGCCATCTCTGCCATTCTCGTGTTAATGTTAATGGTTTTACTGGTGTGTGGCAGTAGCAGCTGTTTCAAGCCTTTATTATTTTCACACTTGATGTTTTTAAAATTGAGCTACTACACTGACTCCCAAAAACCTAATCTGACTTCTAACGCAACCTACCTGGTTCGGGAGCCTGCTGAGAAGCTCTGTGTTGTTTTTGGGGTTCTCCAGCGCTGCCTGGCGGGAGAGGCAGCCAAACTCCTGTTCTGCACAGGCTGTGCCCTTGAGGCAACTCCTTGCAGCCCCATCTCCCCTCCCCCACCTTTAGACCGATGGGGGTTATTCGCCCATATCCCACAAGTACACACATTATAAACCTATGCAGCCCAGGCAGGACTGTTCTAGCATGTTGGAGCGGTCCTTAGAGAGTGACAACCAGGAGAGCAGCAACCGGGAGGTGAGTGGAGCCCCTTCGGGCATAGCAAATATACAGCCACCTGTGTTCACCAAAGCTCGCCCACCTAGGCTGACGGCCATCAGGGGTTGTCCTTTAAAGCATTGCCCACGCAGACAGAAGACAAACCGCCATCGGCGGCTACGCAACATCAGGGTCTCCTGTTACCCTTAAGTGGAAAAGACTTGGACTCACAGAGACTCAGAGGCCGTGGTTACAAGATGCCAGCCCACACACAGGCTTGGGGCTGGAAGGGGCCTCTACCTTACTCCCCTCCTGGACATTCCTGCCCACATGCCAACTATGCCACTTGCAGGGATAGGCTGCTTCTGACACCAGAGAAGCAGCCTAAAAGCTAATTGGCACTTAACCATGCGACTAGTTGAGGTCTGTTCTCTGCACAGCTGTCACACCTCTCTGTTTATGATGACCTGTTGTTTTTTCTTTTATTAACTCATAGCTAAGCCAAACAAAAACTGAGCGCAGTTCCAGTGGTCTATCAGGTTCATAATTAGCATGTAAATTCATACTCATAGCCTTTATCTCCTGTCTAGCTAGCCTTATGTGTAGCCAAAACAAAGAGAGCATTACCTGCGCTCTGGCCCAAATCCCTATGTACATTTAAACAAAATGGAGGCTCTTTAGTTTTATTCCAATGGCCATTTGAATATAATCTCACCTGCTGCGTCAAAGCAAGCCCCAAAAGGTGAGTCCTACACTAGCTATTAGATTTTCTGATATCAGCCAAGAATCTCCAATGAGACAGGAAGGGGTATTTTATAAACCCTATCACAATTAACCCTTTATAGGGCTTCTAAGCATACAATAAACTTTGATGGTATCAGACGAAGTGTAAACATCTCTAATGAGACATGAAGGGGTGTTTTATAAACCCCTACATATTTATTAACCCTAAATAGGGCTATAAAACTTACATATCACCTTGCCAGTATCAGCAAAAAGGTAAATTTCTCTGTTGAGACAGGAAGGGGTCTCTACATACTTCTTAACTCTTAATAAGACAAACATGGGGTGTACAAATTATGTGTAGCCAGCCTGTTATAAACTTTATGTCTAGCCAGTTTTAAGCATTTTAACCTTCTTAGAGCTTTATCACAAATGGGTAGCTTGTGTTCCTTGATTATTCTGACCAATAGAATGTATCCTAAGTCTAGACATATTCGCTTAGCCTATCCTTATGTTATGTTGTTATAAAATTGTGCTGAAATGTCATACAAATGTTTCTCTCATATTTTTTGTCCTACTTGCTCTGGCTGTCGTGGCATTGCAAGCTTGCCTGTATTTTCATTGCACAACAAAAATAAAGAATTTAAAAAAACAAAAAACACTGCCTTTTACCCGCTTCATTTGCAGTCATAACTATTGTTCTAGGTCAGGGCTTAAATGTTAAAGTCTTAAACTACTACTTGCCTAAGCAAGCCAGGACGACACTCACTATGAGTGAATTTCTACTCGCAGTGCTAAATTCTCAGTCGCCAATGGCTAATGGTAAGTGGAATATTAAAGCCCTCTTTTGGGTAACCGCAAGCCTGCAGGGATAAATCGGGTGAATAGAGAAATCCACTGGAAATGTGCCTCCCAGAGACGTTCGAAAGAGATGAGGTTATATATTATTGCAGCATAAACAGAAAATATAAGAACTTTGAGAACGGTCAAAATCAAAGAAACTTACCCTTTGGTAATCCTAGCTCAGGTCTCAAAAAGTTTTTTCTCACATGTGCCACTGCAGAGAACCTATACTATTTGCATATCAGACTGATCCCATCTATAAGGGTAGTCCAGATATGTCATGCTGGTTAGTTTGAGAGATACAGCAAGCCCAGATATTACCTTCTTTGGGCCTTGTCAGCGAAGTGTAGCTGAAACACCTCTATGCACAGTGAGCATGTGATATATATCTGGATTCTAAGCAAATGCACTTCAGGAAAAACAGATCAAAAGCTCAGAGAAACCTCAATAGGTTGCCCTGCGGTAAATTCTTGCTCACATGTGCCATTACAGAGAGAACCTATATCACATGCAAATCAGACTGAACCCATGGGGGTGTCTGGGCTTGTTGGATCTCACATGCATAGGAAACTTGCCAGGATCCTTTTGGCAAAAACATTTTCGAGACCTAAGCAGGGACTAAATAGGGGAAGCTACTGAGGTTTCTCTGAGCTTTTGCCGGTTCTCAGAGTTCTCATATTATCTGGTTTTGTTGCAATGCATTTACTTAAAGAGACACTATACAAAACAACTTTAGATTAATGAAGCAATTTTGGTGTATAGATCATGCACCTGCAGTCTCACCGCTCAATTCTCTGCCACTTAGAAGTTAAAACGCTTTGTTTATGCAGCTCTAGTCACACCTCCCTGCATGTGACTTGCACAACCTTCCTAAACACTTCCTGTAAAGCAAGATCTGTTTACACTTTATTGCAAATTCTGTTTAATTTAGAAGGTATTATCCCCTGCACTGTTAATAGTGTATTACACCTTGCAGGAGCCTCCTGTATATGATTAAAGTAAATTTCACAGCGCAGGAGGTAAAAACGTTTATAGCAGGTTATAACAATGAAAATTAAACCATGCGAGTAAAAAATGGGTCGCAAGAGAATACTGAGAACGGGCAGCAGCAGAATTAGCCTGCCCTTCGGTCAGTCACCGCTCAGTTCTCAAGCTGTTTTTTTGCTCATCTTGTGCCATTACAGAGAGTACTTCTCTGAAACATATCAGACTGGTCCCACCCATACAGGCAGTCCAGATCCGAAATGCCAGCAAGTTCCCTCTGCACGAGAGACACAGCAACCCCAGACGATCGTTTCAGCCTTGTTAGGCATCATCAGTGAGACATAGCTGATATCTCCCTAGGCACCGTGAGTAAGGGGTCCACGTCTGGATTATCCCTTAAACTTGTGGAGAGTAAAAAATGGGTCGCAAGAGAATACGGAGAACGGGCAGCAGCTGAAATAGCCTGCCCTTCGGTCAGTCACCGCTCAGTTCTCAAGCTGTTTTTTGCTCATCTTGTGCCATTACAGAGAGAACTTCTCTGAAACATATCAGACTGGTCCCACCCATACGGGCAGTCCAGATCCGAAATGCCAGCAAGTTCCCTCTGCACGAGAGACACAGCAACCCCAGACGATGTTTTTTCATGCAGGCTCTGTTAGTCACAGCTAAGGGGTGTGTGGCTAGAAGGAAAAGTGATATAACTATTAAATAGCAGGGAACTGAGCAGTGAAACTTTAGGGGCCTGGTCTATACACCAAAACTGCTTCATTAAGCTAAAGTTGCTTTGGTGACTATAGTGTAAGCTAAACTATACGGCAATTGAGATGTGAACCCTGTGCTCACTGTGCCTAGAGGTTTATCAGCTACACTTCGCTAACGAGGTCCAAAGAAGGCCAAAATGATCATCCACGATTGCTGCATCTTACATGCAGACATGTATTTTGGATCTGAACTGCCTTTATGGATAGGATCGGTCTGATATGCACATTATATAGGTTCTCTCTGTAATGCCACAAGTGAGCAAAAGGTTTTTGAGATCTGACCAATGACTAACTGAAGGGCAAACCTATGAGGTTTTGCACATTTTCAGAGTTCTCACATTCTCTGTTTTAGTAATATATTAGTCCCTTGATTTGTATCAGATATTTAACACAGATCATTTCTAACTGGGGCCTTTGTTACTAATGTACTTTTTTTAAATACACTTATTTTTCAGGGTTTTATTATGTTGCAGACAGATCTACAGGGGTGTTGATTTCTTATGTTGACAGATATAACATCAATTCATTGCTGTTAACATGAATTCAAAACAACCTTCATTCTTTGTGCGTTTTCTCCCAAAGAATGTCCCATTCAGTCTCTTTGGGGTCTTACTGATGGTTCAAAATGATTAATAATTTTAATGAAATCATAACTTACGATTAATTTCAACACTGCAGCCAGATATGTACTCTACATTTCTCTGCCTTAGTACTGAAGGATTAAGTTACTCATACTTTAGAATAACTGATACTTGTTTTTACTTTGATGAGGAGCTCTATTTAACCTAGATTAAACCCATCGCTGACATTAAGAGGTAGTAAATATGTGGTAATTGTATGTACCTTGCTATAAACAGTGCATAAAAAAGGCACGGAAGCAAACATGTTCCTTTAAAACACAAGCTTTAGTCTACAACATAAATGCATTGTGTGTAATGTGTGAGAGCAGTAAATTAAAAGCCTGGTATCACACCTCAGAGCCCAAACAGAGGTGGTTAGAAACTTGCCTAGCAGTGAATGAGCAACACTTGCAGGCCTCTCAGAATATGGATGCACTCTACACAAAGCGAACATCATCTATTCTTTCGAGAACAATAACTGTGCTAATTTGTTATTCCACTAGGTCATGCCTTGAGGCCTGTCTGACACAAAGGAAAGCCTACAGTCTTACAGAAACACAAGGAAGTTGAAACAAGGGCTTTCACACAATAACTAGCTAATTAAAATTAATGTCAGGTAGGAAACAAGATACACACATAGAATCTAAGTGAAAAGAAGAACGACCTAT
Source organism: Pelobates fuscus (assembly GCF_036172605.1). Taxonomy (NCBI): domain Eukaryota; kingdom Metazoa; phylum Chordata; class Amphibia; order Anura; family Pelobatidae; genus Pelobates; species Pelobates fuscus. The sequence continues at coordinate 143,040,427 of NC_086322.1, read as the reverse complement.
CCCACAGGACGCATGCATGCTCTACCACATGACCTGCATGAACGAGTTCATATGCTAAGCGTGTGTATACATAATGAATAATATGCATGTCCACTTTGTTTCTGCATTTGTTCTTTACTCAGATTTTATTGGGTTGTTGGTATCTTCACTACAGTTTACCCCTCATGTATTTTACCTTCTTGTCAACGATCTGCACTCTTAATGCTATAGACAGCAGAGATCCCATACCCTTACAGCAAGCATGTCAAACTCAAAGTCTAGCGCGTTACACATAAACAAGGTTTAGGTTTATGTGGGCCGCAAAAACAAAAAAAACCTTACATTTTTATAGAAACGTAGGTTTATTTAGAAAATTACAGTATTAAAAAAAACCAAAAAAAACCAGCATCCCCCTTTACTAAATCCCAGTCCCCCCCCCCCCCATATTCTTAATCCCAGTCCTCCCACTTTACTAAATCCCAGCACCCCCCTCTAGCCAACAAGCAGACCCCACTCACATTGCCGCTGCCAGTATGCGACTCCGGAGTACGGCCTCTGGTATACCCCAAATGGCGATGTGGAGTTGCGTGCCTCCATGCACCTCCAAGTACTCCACTGTCCAGTCGCAGCCAATGCAACACTGACCCACACACAGACACACACACACACACACACTGACAGACAGACAGACACACATACATACTTTACTTTATTGCTCCCTACCTTTTAGAGCTGATGTGGGGCATCTCCCTGGGGTCATTCTATCTGCTCGTCACTGCTCCCTCACGCGGTTTAGTGGTGCCGGGTGCTGGAATATGACGTCATATTCTGGCGCCCGGCTGCACTACAGATGGCGTGCGCGAGGGAGCAGTGAGGAGCCGGAACACTGAGATCCATCGCTGGCCCTTCTCCACGGCCAGGAAAGTTTTAGCAGAGTAGGCACCTGCAATGTGGGGAAAGCATGTGCCTACTCTGCTATAACACTCAGCATGTACTCGCGGCTCGCCGGGCCGCAAAGATGTCCCTTGTGGGCTGCAGGCGGTCCGCGGGCTTGACATGCTTGCCTTACAGTGTCGCTGTTTAGGAGGAACAGTCCCTATTTTAGCCTAAATCCCCATCCCTCTTTTCTAAGAGCTCCATATTGTTGGTAAGTATGATTAATTCTGTGTAAAACAAAACTCCAAAGTAATAATAATGTAATGTGTCTCTAAACTACAATAAATGTGTTTAGAAATCATTTTGTGTAAAAAAAGATACATAGCACTTGTTTTAAATTACATTTTAGTTAAATACATTGTTATTAGCAAGTTATCTAAAATGTTAAATTAATTTTAAATTCCAATTCTCGCTTTAGTGAATACCACTTCAACTGAAAACATAGGAAAGGAGTTGATCTATAAATGGTACATACAGTTGTAATCAGAATTATTCAACACTAGCGATGTCGCAAACATAAAATTTTCCGTTCGCAAACGGCGAACGCGAACTTCCGCAAATGTTCGTGAACGAGCGAACCGGGCGAACCGCCATAGACTTCAATAGGCAGGCGAATTTTAAAACCCACAGGGACTCTTTCTGGCCACAATAGTGATGGAAAAGTTGTTTCAAGGGGACTAACACCTGGACTGTGGCATGCCGGAGGGGGAACCATGGCAAAACTCCCATGGAAAATTACATAGTTGATGCAGAGTCTGGTTTTAATCCATAAAGGGCATAAATCACCTAACATTCCTAAATTGTTTGGAATAATGTGCTTTAAAACATCAGGTATGATGTTGTATCGATCAGGTAGTGTACGGGTTACGCCCGCTTCACAGTGACAGACCAAACTCCCTGTTTAACACACCACAAACAACCGCAAACAGTCCATTTGCACAATCGCAAACTCCCCATTTGCACAAGGTTGGATACCAAGCTAGCCATGTCCCGTTCCTTGTCCTCACTGATGTCATTGAAGGTCTCTTCCTCCACCCAGCCACGTACAACACCAAGGGTCCCCGAAAGGTGACAACAAGCCCCCTGTATTTTTTTTTTTTAAATGTACACTACTGTTACACCAGATATGAGTTGCACTGGTGTGACACTGTGCCCTGGCAGGCCCTGAAACGCACACGTGTGAAGGAAACTGACTGCTATTATATTACAGTCAAAAAAGTTTTTTTTATTTTTTTAAGCTATTGTGACACCAGATATGAGTGGTGGCACTGGGCAAGTGGGCACAGTATACGCTGTGAGCCTGACACACACGCTGGCAGGCAGGCAACTGCAATTAGATTACACAGGAAAAAAAAAAAGCAGACTGATGTTCTAGCCCTAAAAAGGGCTTTTTGGGGTGCTGTCCTTACAGCAGAGATCAGATGAGTCCTTCAGGACTGTAGTGGACACTGAATACACTAGCCTAGCTATCGATTTCCCTATTAAATCAGCAGCAGCTACACTGTCCCTCCTCTCACTAAGAATGCAGCTTCCGGGGGGCGGGGCCTAGCTGTCATGGAGGAAAGACGCACTTCGTGTGAGCTCTCTCAATATCTCACTTTAAGCAGCTATCAGCAAACAAATTTCACCCCAGAAGGGGATGACCCAGCAATGTTGCTCCTACCTGACCGACCCAACATGCTTAATAGCGGTCAGCAACTCGACAGAGTCTTACTTACCTTCGCATGGCAAGTGTGGCCTGGTGCTCACCGGGTGGGAGAGGCGGCCGATCTCCCGATCCTGGGATGCCCAGGAGCAGCTACTTCCCGGCAGGAGCTCCGTTACCCCCCCCCCCTCGGACCGGTGGGGGTTATCCCGGTCCACCCCTGAGAGGCTGTCTGGAGCTAATGGACGCACAGAGCACAGCCGCGCAGGCTGACATACTCATCTGCGACTCTCCCAATATGGCGGCAGCCGCGTGTCCTCCTGGTACCAGCAAAGCATGGCAGGATATTGAGTCTAAGCTGGACAGACTCTTTAATCATTTTTGGAAGCAAATAACAAGCAGGAAGCCCCAACAAGCTCCACCACAGCCCCAACAAGCTCCACTACAGCTAAGCGAAGCAGTTCCCATTAAAATCCACCAACGCAAAAGGCGTCGAAGACGGGACCGGAGGCACAAACAGAAATGCAGAGCCTGCCCCATGTCAAGCACTCGCCTCCACCTTAAGCCACCACAATCCCGCACCGGACGTGAAGCACCACCGGGACAGATCCGACCACCCGACAAAACAAGCTTCCACCACCTCAAGCCGCGAACCCGGCACCCAGGTAACAGGGACTCCCAGGGTCTGCACCTGGCGCCCAGAAGGGATCGGATTAGAACAAACAGTAAACAGTAGCCTGCCAAGCATGTCCCACTATAGCTGATCCTCCACACCATGCCTTTGATCACATGAACTGCTCTCTGCACATTAACTAATCGTAAAGTAGCAAGCGTTTAAACATGTCATTATTTCACCTCCTAAAGAGTTTATTGTCGTAGTTCCTTACATGCCTTTACCTTAACCGTTCATGTATTATGTTATTCACTAGTCTCATCTCATGGGGTGACTCACACTTGATTTACAACTAGTGGTGGAGCTGCTGATATAAATACACAGTTGATAACGTGCAAGCTACACCCTAAACATGACAGCCATCTTTCACAACAATGTACTGCTATATACTCATACCCTCAGTGCAACTAGCCATGATATACGCACGTTCAGCCTAGCATGCTCAAATATAACACACTTCTGTCTAAAAAAAAAAAAAATTATAAAAAAAAAAAAAAAAAAGAATGCAGTTTCCGAATGAATCTAAAATGGATGCTGTCCAGGAGGTGGGAGGGTCTGCTGCTGATTGGCTGGAATGTGTCTGCTGACCGTGAGGTACAGGGTCAAAGCTTACTCAATGATGACGAATAGGGGGCGGACCGAACATAAGCTATGTTCGCCAGGAACTATTCGCCAGCGAACCGTTCGGGACATCTCTATTCAACACCCATTAAAATCAGGTTTATTGTCACAATTTACACTTTTAGCTGTTTGCAATGAACAAGTCAAACAAAAGCAAATGAAATAGCTCAATACAACAAATGCTTTAAGTGGTTTGCCCAAATTCAACTGAAATGCAACTTATAATGACTTCTCTAGTCTCAAAAATCTTCAATCCACTGAAAATTATCTGTCACAACAGCACAAATATGCAAAACAGGTGAGGTCTCAAGCACACCTGATGCAACTAATCAAGGGCGTCATTAGTTGCACCAGGTGTGCTTGAGTTGAAACACTTGAAATACCTTAACTGGCTAGGGGTTTGTTGTGTGTCATGTTTGAATGCATGTTAGAAATATGGCCAAGTCAAAAGAATGGTTCACAAACAAGCACATGTTCATTGCCCTTCACAAACAAGGAACAGGATACAAAAAAAAATAGCGAAGTCACTGAATGTTCCTAGAAACACCACTGGAAGCATAGTTCAAAGTTGAATGAACAGTGGTTACACTACCTGGAATAGAAAAAGGAAGCTATCCATTGCTGCAACCAGATTTCTGAGAAGGCAGGTTGTGAAAAACTCTTGAGTGACTGCAAAAGTCCCGCACTTGAAGCATTTGTTGTGTTGAGCTACTTCAAATGCTTTTGTTTGATTTGTTCATTGCAAACAGCTGAAAGGCTGTACATTTTGACAATAAACCTGATTTTTGATGGGGGCTGAATATTTTTGATTACAATTGTAAAGCAGAGATTGTTGACACTTTAGATAGATACATATTAACATAGGGCAGTGAGGTTAATTCAATAAAACAAATAAAAAATATCAATATATGCATAGTGTGTGTTTGTTTCTCAGTAGACTGTTTTTGTATTTTGAAATGTTTGGGTGTACTCTTTCTACTTGATATTAGGTTTGATATCCCCAAAATAATCTAAAGAGCACATGTTTTATTCATATTTATAAGGAAAAGAACTTAGAAATTAAAAAATCCTCAAATATTGGAGTATTGGAGAACAGGTATGGGAATAATCACTTTATAAAACAAACTACTAAATATCTAAGCAAGAACATCAGTTAGCTCAGTGGTTGAAGGTGATCAGAGCTATCAGCGAGCTGTGGTGGTTGTAGTGCTTGGAGTGTTTCTCTAATATGATGAAAGTATTGTTTGATTAGCATTACACAATTCCATTGGCTCATGATTGATTTGTTAGTAATTTTAAGGTTGTTTAAGGCTCAACAATATCTTCTGGTGCATCCACACAATGTCTGGAAGATTCCTATTTTAGGTGGAAACTGTCTCAGAATAATAAATGCAGAGAATCCCAGGAGATGACTAAAAAATACATTACTAGGGATGGTGTTTAAATAGCTCTCTTTTTGTGTAATTTAATGCGTGGATCATTTGTCTACCATTGCTATAAAAGGCATATCACTAACATCATCTGAAGAGTTTTACAACTTAGCAAGCACTATTGAAGACTACTCAAATATCCACTCAATGGTTCATGACTGACAGTGGACTAAGGTTTCCAGATTCATCATAATTCCCTGCACTCCTATTACTTATTTTTGCAGACAGGGACCATATGAAAATTACTGCTGTGCAGTATGCAGCAGAACACATGCTTCTGGAGGTCGGTCAATTCATCAAAACAATGACTTTTTCTCCTGCAGTGTATGTATCCTACACATTGCAAGACAGACAACATGACCGGGAACAAAATGGCTAAATTCTATAGTAGGCTCCAGCTTCCCCAGCCCGGTCTTTTTGCTACTGTTCTCCAGGTTAGGTCATTGGCCTGTTTTATTAAAAGGCTTATACATTGTTCTATTTTTCTTCTCACTAGCTCATTTATTTATTTAGTTTTATTTCCACTTCACTGAAATGGTCATGGTGCTTGGAGTAAACCTCTACTATGACCTCCTTGGAATCTTCCTCTCTGTAAAAGGTCTGTTGGTTCAGGGTCGACCAGATTCCCTACTCTTAACAGCATGAAGACAAAGAAGAGAAAAATCTGAGCACAAAGTTCTCACAGCATCAGTAGTCACGGCACTTCTAAAAATAAGAAAACATTCCACGTCAAATTCCGAATCTGTGCAACATTCTCAATTTTCTTCAGGCAGGTCTAGATAAAGTACTCATATTCCAATCTCAACTAGTCCTGATATTATAGAAACAAGTTAGGCAAGGGACACATCTGTCATTCCTTTTTAAGAGTGATAATTCTGATAAGCCCCCCTTTTAAGATCAGTATTGCCTTCTCAATGCAGCCATGTGAACCAGTGTACTCAATTCCACAAATGATGCTTACCTTAAAGACTATTCTTTTCTTGGCTCTTAACCTTGCTTGGTGAATGTTTAAAGTACATGTCTTTTCACATGATCCTCCATTCACAGAGAGGGCAGTGATCAGATCAGTTCCAGGCTTCTCATGGAACTGGATTGATCTCATGGTTATGAAGATTCACCTAAACCAAGAGGCCAATTTTACCCTCTCCTACCACACAGGAAGAACGAAACTGGCACAATTTGGATGTTACGCAATACCTAGGCACATATTTAAAAAAGACTAAGAAACTCAGAAAATCATCTAGATTTCAAGATGGATAGTTACCCATATCTAATGCTTATCAAGTCCAAGGTAAGGCTCCTCTTCGAGGGATAAAGCCTCAATCTATCAGGCCAGTGTCCAGTTTGGACTTCTTTGGCCAACGCCTCTCCAGTTACTGTTGGCAGATCAGGTATCTGGTCATCATCTAAAACTTTATGGCAAGCGTTATCAAGATGTAAAGTCACAGAAAAGACTAATTCTGGACACAAAGTCCTTATGCATGTTTCGTAAATTAACATATTTTCTATTTTTGCATATACAGTGGTTGCTGTTTTTTCTTATCCATCTGTTGAGCTTGGGTATTAACCATCAGTATATGCTGCTATAATCTGGGAATAAGGCTTCTTGAGCTAAACCCTAATGAGACAACGCAAGTTCATGCCTTGGGACTTCTGGCTCTCCAGTGATAGTAGTGAATGCACGGAGCAGTGCCCAATTGATCCAGGTAACAAGTCAAACTCTTCAAAAGGGTTTGACTCCTCACAATGGGGGGTTGAGAGGGGGTGTCCAGAGCAATGCTGGCAATATAACCAAGATAGCAAGCTGTAGTGCTTTTTGGTTCTTGAAGTGTTCCTTTAACATTACAAGTAAATCTGTTATACAGGGTTAATTATTCCTCTCTTACCTTGTATTTCTACCAATGAAATTAATTTACAATGTTAGCATTCACTACTTACCTTGTGCAGCCTGCACTTGACACAGTAAATAAAAAGGCATATATTTGTGCTTTATTGTTGAAGAATCAAATGTGTATCTTCTGACTGAGGTATAAATCAAATCAATCTGCATGATGGGCCCACAAGAGGATGTTTGAACCACTTATTCTAAATCTTACAAGAAATAAGTTTTCTTCTTGACAAGAGTACAAAAGACTACAGCAAAATACAAATGTCAAATCTAAAGCTGCATATTTATTCTGTACATGAGGATTTCTTTTACTATAGGTACAAGAGCAGAAATAATAATAAAACAACTCCTCCATTTGGATCCAATCAATGCTTTGAAACTTACATTTTATGAAACCTTAATCTCCACTGCAGTTTTCTTATTTCCACAGCTTTAACATTTAAGGATTGCAGTGTCGCTTCAATATGTGAAAACTGCCTGCAATCAGTGTCGCATGACAACCCTATCTAGAACGAAAAAGCCTTGACAGATTCCCTAGCTCTAGCAGCAACTGGAGAATTTTCTTCTATATGGGTGCGATCTCCTAATACTGGTCATAAATCCAGGTAGATGCACATGTGACTTATTTCGTTATCCAAATAAACCCATCTGTCTCTTGAACCACAACGCCCCATTTTGATCAGTAAAGGTCTTCTAATAAACAATGGGATTTGCATTTTTTCAATGACTTTATCAAACCCTGTTTTCTCTCCGGTAGCGCACCTAAAATAAGATGCCATTAAACGAACACTCCAAGCAGCAGTCTCACATACAGAACAAAGACATTTGCAACATTAAGCAGATTCTGAAATCTCAGATGCTCTGGACTTAACTTTTAGGCTCTTTGATTATTAGAGTTGTACCAAACAAATACAGAACTGCCACAGACTGTGTGTCCATGAGATCTTAACATTAATAAAGAGTTTAGATGCTGCAAAGCATATACGTATGTGGTGCTGTATGCCCTAAGAACAAAGCACTTGTGAATTTTGACACAGATGCTTAAGGGTACTCCCAAGGCTCTATAAAAACTTAATATAATCACCCCTCTTTATAATCATCCACAACAGAGTACCAAACTGCTTCTGGAAGTCACATCAGCATAACAACTGTGAGTAGGGAGCTTCATAAAAAGTGTTTCCATTGGCGAGCAGCTGTAAACAAGCCTCACATAAACATGAACAATGCCAAGCTCCGGCTGTAGTGGTATAATGCACGGCGCCACTGGAATTTGGAGTAATGGAAATATGTTCCGTGGAGGGAAGAATTTTTCTTCACAATCAGCAATCTGATGGAAGAATTTAGGTGTGGGAGATGCCAGGTGAGTGCCACCTACAGTAATGTACAGTGCTTACTGTATAGTTTGGGGGAGGAGGAATAATAGTCTGGGGCTGTTTTTCAGGTTTGGGCTAGGCCACTTAGTTCCAGTGAAGGACCATCTTAATGATATTGGATACAAATACATTTCAGATATTTAAGTGCTTCTAACTTGGTGGCAAAGGTTTGTGGAAGCCTTTTTCTGCATGATTGTATTCCTGTTCACAAACTACAGTCCATGAAGACATGGTTTGACGAGTTTAGTGTGGCTAATGGTTAATAGGCTATTTGTATGGATGTATAATTGACATGTAAGGGGCCCATAGACTACGTTTGACTGAAGGGCCCAGACTGCAGTCAGTATACCTCCAAAGCTCTATTTAGGTGGGACAGTCCTTATTTTAAGTGGAAATCCCTCTGTCCCTATTTCCCATCCTAAATGCCTTCTCTTTTGAAAGAGCACCTTATTGTTGGTTTGTCAGAGTTTATAACAGAGTTCTACCGCAATAATACACACAGTAATGTGTCTTTAAAATACAATAAATGTGTTTAGAAATCAGTTTGTGTAAACAAGATTCAGCGTTCTTGTTCTAAATTACATTTTAGTTATAATATTTGTTATTAGTAAGTCATCTATAATTTTTCAGAACAGTCCTGCCCGTGGCCAAACTTCCAGTCACCACCTTATAATTAAAGTGTCCCTCTCTGTTCATTTGAAATGTTGGGAGGTATGAGTAAATGATAATCATTAGAACTGCTGTTCTACAATGGTGGCATACTGGTTGGATACCATTGCTAATGACATTTTATAATTATAGAAATCGGGACTAAAAATGGCCACTTGCCCACTACAATAGCCAAGTGAAAATTCCGTCATAGCGAATAGAAATGTACCCCCGGTTATTGTGCTATGGACCCTGCAGTGATAACTTTTAAGTTTGTACAAAAGCAGAAGACTTCAATTTGATGGAAATGGCCCTGCAGCATGACCTAATATCTACATAATCTTTGGTATTGACATCACACCTAGGTCATACTTGCCTTTCCAAGAATGAGTGTTTCAGTGTGATTCGGGGGAAATTAGCCTAGCATACGAAAATTAAGCTTACAGGAGTTTAACGTTGACACATTTTACTTTTTCTTTTGCCAATATCAGACTGATTTTTAAGCATCTCAATATTGTTTTATTTCTTTATTATTGTGAAATATGTTTTGAGTCAGGTTATATTATAAACACAATATTATAAGAAATCTTGAATACCTTTTATTATATCCATATACAATTGATCTAGCACTTATATACACACTGGAATCCCCTAGATATTGTATAAAATAATTCTGTCTTATATAAGTGCTTAATAAAGGCTTGCCATTTTCCATCTGCAAACACAGACATAAAGACATTGTCCAGTGCATTTGTCTGACAGGAACATCTGAAAAACACATCTATTCTTATCTTCCTATGGCATTAATGCGATAAAAAAGACCTACTTTTGTGGGATTGTAGTCTTTAGTGACGTGCAATGTCTCGCACATGTTCAACATTAATTCATCATTACAATGTTATGACCAGGGCCTCCAGAGTAACTTATGTTTCTAGGTGAACAGCGTGCCATAAAGGTGAGGGTGATAAAACATGTTTAGGTATAGTCTGACAGACAATGTGGATTATTTATACCAATATCAATTCACAGGAGCCAAGTCAGCACATGCAGTAATATTTAGTAGTGACAGGCGCACAGTTAAAACTAGAATCATCATGTCAGCTCATAATTTACTGGGAAACTTAATATTCTTATTACGGCACACAGCACTTTAGCCTAGGTTAACTAAAGTGTGCTCTGTGTAAACCTGACATAAAATTAGATCTTTGAAATTCTAACAAAATTAAAAAATACTGTACATGTGACAGAATATGGGCTACATTTTCTGATGTAAGTGCTGATCTTTGCCATCAAATTGTGCCATTTCCTATCAGCAATCAGCTGGTAGGAACAGGGACTATCTTGCATATTTAGCAACAGATAAAGATGGCACTTTATTGTGCAAGTGTGAGACTATCTATGGAAGATCCTGCAGGATATTCCATAGATTCCGATTTGTATTACCTACATGCAGGTGAGGCCGGTAGAAGATTAAAAAGCATGTTGGACACCCAATCAGTACCCTATAAGATGACTTGTCACCTGTTAAGTGTCTGTACGGCTTTAGACAACATTTTTAAAACAGGCTTCTTCTCATATTATTATTATTATTACTGGTATTTATAGAGCGCCAGCATATTCCGTAGCGCTTTATAATATTATCAAAGGGGGAGATTTAACAATAAATGAGACAAATACAAAAAGTTACAGGAACAATAGGTTGAAGAGGGCCAGCTTAAACGAGCTTACAGTCTATACCCATAAAAGAGTAAGGAAAGTTTAAACATATGGTCTGGTTATATAAACGAGCATGCTTTTCAGTTCTCTCAAAATTAAGGAACTTGCTTTTTTTTTTTTTTTTTTTTTAAGACTTAAAAGAATTTTATTGAGAAGCTGGGAGTATAAATACAGGTAGAAAAAAAAATGAAAGGACAAAGAAGTAGTTAAAAAAAAGCCTAACCAAACAGATACATTTTATCAATAGAGAGCAATACCAAAACAAAAAAAGAAGAATACACATGGGCAAAATTACATAAAATAATTCATAGCAACATAGAATTATAACTATTCAGAAACAAGCTGAAGTGACTGAGAAAAACTAACGGGAGAATTACTTCAATACATAAGGCCACCACTTGCAGTATGAGCTTAGAGAAGAAACGATTTTTTATTTTAAATGATCCAAAATTAATTCATTTCTAGCAAACAAGACGCATTAGTTAACCCCTTCAGGACGGAGTCAATAGTGCACGTTCTGATCAAAACAAAACGTAAACAAAAACTAGAATTTGCGCTATATGTCTGTTCACCCGTAGTTCCCCTCTTTCATATTATATGCACCCACACTTATTATATATCATTTTGTTCAGCAGAAACAGGACTTTAATTTAACATTAACTATTCATATATGGAACATAATTTATTATGAATAAAATTTTAAAAAAATGTGAGAAAATAAGATTTTTTTTTAAATTTGCATTTCCGTCTGACATTTTAACTGTGAATGTCATAATACAGTTAGGTTTTACTGCAAAAAAATGCACATATTTGTAATCAGCGATGTCCCACCGAGTACAACAGTCCCCCCTTCTAACAGTTTTTTTTGTTGTTTTGGAAAGTTACAGGGTCAAATATAGAACATTCCATTTTCAAATTGAAATTTGCCAGATTAGTAATGTTACCTTTGAGACGGTGTGGTAGCCCAGGAATGTGAATTACCCCCATAATGGCCTAGCATTTGAAAAAGTAGACAAGCCAAGGTATTGAAAGTGGGATATGTTTAGTCTTTTTTAGTAGCCACTTAGTCACAAACACTGGCCAAAGTTAGCGTTCATATTTGTTTTTGTGTGAAAAAAAGCAAAAGACTAATATTTGGCCAGTGTTTGTGACTAAGTGGCTACTAAGAAAGACTGGACATACCCCACTTGCAATACCTCGGGTTCTCTACTTTTGCAAATGGTATGCCATCATGGGGGTAATTATCATTCCTGGGCTACCATACGCTCTCAAAGGCAACATAACCAATCTGGCAAATTTCAATGTGAAAAAAAAAAAAAATGCAAGCCTTATATGTGACTCTCTAACTTTCCAAAACACCATAAAACCTGTACATGGGGGGTACTGTTATTCTCGGGAGACTTCACTAAACACAAATATTAGTGTTTTAAAACAGTAAAACATATTACAACAATAATATAGAACATAAAAGTGCAGTTCGTTTGTAAAAAATGCAAAAAACTTCACTTTTACTTAAAATATCATCGTTGTAATACAATTTACCAGTTTGAAACACTAATATTTGAGTTCAGCGAAGTCTCCCGAGTAAAACAGTACCCCCTATGTACAGGTTTTATGGTGTCTTGGAGAGTTACAGGGTCAAATATAGTGCTTGCGAATTAAATTCTCTGCACTTTCTCCCTGTGTTGTCAGGCATGTCAATCAAATTTTAATTAATCAAATCACATAATTATATTAAAAGATTATTTAAATATACACGTAGAATTTTAATATTGCATTTATAGGTATTTAAATTCTACGTGTATACTAATGTAATCTTTTATGTAATTATATGTATTTATCTATATATATATTTGCGGTTATTTGTATTTATATATATATATATATATATATATATATATATATATATATATATATATATATATATATATATATATATAGAATGTCATTCTAAGTGTATTTTGTTACCGATATATATATATATTAATAACAAAATACAGTTAGAATGAAATTACATATGCATATATAATTTATATTAAATTTTGTTTCAATATTTTATTTATTTAATTATTTTATTTATTTATTATTTTAATTATACGTATTTATATATAATATATATATATAAATAATTTTAAAGGACCACTATAGTGCCAGGAAAACATACTTGTTTTCCTGGCACTATATTGCCCTGAGGGTGCCCCCACCCTCAGGGACCCCCTCCCGCCGGGCTCTGGAGAAAGGAAGGGGTTAAACTTACCTCTTTTTCCAGCGCCGGGTGGGGTGCTTTCCTCCTCCTCTCCTTCTTCCTTGCGACGTCATCGGCTGAATGCGCATGCGCGGCAGGAGCCGCACGCGCATTCAGCCGGTCGCATAGGAAAGCATTTACAATGCTTTCCTATGGACGCTTGCGTGCTCTCACTGTGATTTTCACAGTGAGAATCACGCAAGCGCCTCTAGCGGCTGTCAATGAGACAGCCACTAGAGGTTTTGGAGGCTGGATTAACCCTCAGTATAAACATAGCAGTTTCTCTGAAACTGCTATGTTTATAAAAAAAAAAAGGGGTTAATCCTAGAGGGACCTGGCACCCAGACCACCTCATTAAGCTGAAGTGGTCTGGGTGCCTAGAGTGGTCCTTTAATTTATTTTTACACATGTTTAGTTTTTTTTTTTTTATTCTTCCTACCAGCAGGGGGACTGTCTGATATTTTAGACAGCGCCCCTGCTGGCAGATCCATAGCTATTAAAGTGTCAGCATGACTATGCATAATGACATAAAATATTAAAATGCATGAAAATACATAATAAACATATAGGAACGCCCACAAATATGATATCCCTGGATAGCCTGGATCTGAGTGCCCAAGTTGTCCAAATAGCGCTCAGATCTCACGTATACAGTCGAATCGCCACCGGGGTAAAGTTTTGACTGACCGCTCATGAGGCGTATGCCCAAATTAGTTCCATAGTTTCAGTGGTAGCGGTCGGTCAATTTCGGGAGTTCCAAAACGAACAAAAGGACGAACGGCTCCCCTGGCTCATAGGTAGTGTTTGTTCGTTCATACTAACAAACCTACAGAACAGCGCTCTCCTGGCTTGTCACGGAAAGAAGCAGGCGTTTGTATGGTTTAACCAGTGTTTGCGGGGTCGAGTGTCCGACTTAGAGTTCCAGACACTCAACGACCAAGTACCGATGCCTGCGTTCATGCGACAAGATGGCCGCCGTTTTCTCCAACACGTGGAATTCGGTTATACGGCCACACAGAGAGAGCACTTGATCCTGTGGTTTGCTTGTAGTTAATGAGCCAGGGGGTGGTTGGTGTTCGGTTTTATACCAAATGCAGAGAAAACATGAATAGGGTTCAGGAACCTGTTCGTGAACTTGGGAGGTGGACATCTCCTATGTAAGCAAAATAGTGGGTTTTGTCACAGGTTATATCTACAGCTTGCAGGGGGGGGCGGAGGCAAGCAACTGACCTGAGCGGACGCACAATCGCTGAGCTCCAGGCTAAGATAACCAAACCCTCCTTAATGAAGCTCCACAGCCCCAGACAAACATGGGCAGGAAGACTAAAAAGTTGAGACCCGAGAAACCCAAACCAGGCATGAGTATTGGTGATCTCCTCTGTCAAGCGCATGGCGCATGTGGGCCCAAGATGGCTGCTAACCTGGACGATGAAGACGGCGGCCATGTGCTGGCATTACAACCTCCACCTAAGCCCAAGACCGGAGACTCTAGTCCGGCGAAATGCTCTAGAACATGCTAGGTGCCCTCCAGAAAATCATACAGGCAGATGTGGCGCTGCTGCGCACTGACATCACGGGCCTGGTAGAGCGCATTGGCAAAGTGGAAATTGTCTCAGAGCAGTACATCCAAACCGTAGCGCAACTCCAGTGGGACATCCAAATACTCACCAAAAAACAAGCTGCCTCCGACATGCGATTTGCCGAGCTAGAAGACATGTGACGCCGCACCAACTTGAAAATCCAGGGAATACAGGAGGGTGTACCCGCAGCAGATCTCCCACATCTACTCTCAAGACTACTAGCCCAACTACTGGAGCCCAAGCCGACCAGAACTGTAGACCTGGACGGCGCCTTCCGGGTGCCGAAACCTAGGGGAGCACCTGACACAGCGTCAAGGGATCTGATTGTGAGGTTCCGCAGTGGAGCAGACAAGGCATTGGTTCAGGCGGCACTGAAGGGGACTACCAGACTCAATTTTGAGAACATGGCATTATCCTTCTTCGCGGACTTATCCGGTAAGACACTTCACTGGCGCAAAATGATGAAACCCCCCACGGCCCTGCTCCGCAACCATAGCATAGAATACCGCTGGAGATCCCCACACGCATTGCAAGTAAGACAGGGAGAAGTGGTACACACTACCTCGGACATATGCGAAGCCCCCACACTCCTCACCAAACTAGGCCTTCCAGGGGACGCCCTATTCCAGCCTAGAACCCAACCAACAACACCAGTGGCCCACCACTGGGACATGGCAGAAATCACGTAATTCATCCCAAAGAGAGCTATATCAGCAGCACCCGCCGCTGCAACTTCTGACAGTGGACAGTAGGAGACTGGCACCTTCCTCCCTAAATACAAGAGATTTACCCAAGTTGCGGCTCGAAGTTGGTCAGATTTTGCTTTCCAAACTATTTTTCTTTTTTTTTTTTCTCAACTAACAGGCCCACCGAGCCAAACCACAGGTCAGACCCGTAAAGGTCATAGCCGGCCCTCAGCCAGAGCCTCATATCTCACTCCCCCGCCTCCGACACCACGGACCCCAGAGACCGCTTACCATAGAGCGACGGAGGTGTAAGCCAACATATGCCTCAAGATTATTTTAATGTTCATCTCTTCTATTGGGTTCCTAAAATGTCTCTAGAAATTGCATTGTTTATGTACATGCGTATGTCACTTATAATCCTTGCTTCAAAAAAAAAAAAAAAAAAAAATGCACATGTTTAATAAGTGCCACAACACTGTCATAACCGGCTTAATTTTTCATTGTTTACTAGATATGATGTGGCTCTGCAAGCCTGCTGTACTCAAATGCACAAAAACAAAACAAACAAAAAAACAGCTTGCAAAAGTTGCAGATATTCTGACTGCAGCCTTTGCAAGCACCCATTCTACACCCAGACTTTCTGTGGCTACCCAATCACAAAATTACCAGTGCAGCTCAGTGAGAAGTCTTTGCAAAACAGGTGTTCTGATCAATTGCTGCTTCGAGTTAGCCAAACCAGAAAGTAACAGGCCTGGTTGTCTGAGCAAGGCAGCAAGGTTGACCTATAAAAGTGCCAATTTCTATTTACGTTGGCATTTTTTTAAAAAATAGAAAAAGAGGATATACTAGTCAAACATCAAGCACTTCAGCAAGCTGAAGTGCTCGAGGGATCTAAAGTGTGCCTTTCATATATAAAATCTAGTACAGGTGGTCCTCACTTCACAACCGACCTGTTTTAAGACTGCTCGCACTTACGACCAGCTCTCTAGCGTGGGGATTCGGGGGATTCCACATGTTAGAGAGCTAGTATATGTTCAGGGAATTTTCCCAAAATATAGATTTCAGCGATTCGCTAGTGAACTGGTCTGTGTATTTGGGGGAATTTCCCTGAAAGTAGACCTGCTTCTTTCTTTTGCGCTTACTCACCAGCGCATCCCCACTTACTGATCAATTCATTTTGCGAGTCATAAGAATGAAACCCAGTCGGTAAGTGAGGAATGCCTGTACATTATTCAGCAACTTAAAATTGCACTGCTGCTGTAATTTGATTGCTTTAAAAAAAAGAAAAAGAAAAAAGCTATCACAATACCGTACAGCTTTTATCTAGTGAGAAATAATATATATATATATATATATATATTGTATATATAGACTTATATTAGTATTTTTTTGAAGTTTACTACAGCATGGGAATTCACAAAATTGCCAGACAGAGAGTGTGATCTGGACTGTCATGATAAGATTCCTTTCCATGAATGATGTAATCCCTTTTCACGGATGAGTAATTACAAAGCTCTTGGTAAATGTCATGTTTATCAAAAAAACACTACTTTCAATTAGTTGACAGAAAAGTGAAATGTGTGTTCCCTGTAGTCATACCTCAGTCACTTTTATAGTATAGGAGGCAGCTGATTGTCAATCTGAACATCACATTGAGGGATTCACTGTC
This sequence comes from Pelobates fuscus, assembly GCF_036172605.1. Lineage (NCBI taxonomy): Eukaryota > Metazoa > Chordata > Amphibia > Anura > Pelobatidae > Pelobates > Pelobates fuscus. The sequence goes on along the minus strand of NC_086322.1, from coordinate 143,023,338 downwards.
CCTCAATAAGGCCAAGACACGCCCCAACCTAATGAGACAAGATGAAGAAATGTCGAACCACATTCAAGTAATATTACCAAAATGTTAAGAAATGTGGTCTAACTGGCAATGAAGCACCAAATCAAGATATAGTAGACAGGCACTCCCCTCTCCTACCCCACTAGTCAACCCTCATCAGTAACCTTGTTCCTGCAGCACCCCTGCCCCATCTCACCCTAGTTCACATACCCATACTTTAACATTAATGTTCTGTGCTTGAAAATGGTTTAAACCACAGTTTTCAATGTTCAATGTATGTATGGCACAAAAACACTGAATAAACATATTCTTAGAGGTGAATACTTTTTTTTTATCAGTACATTACTGTTCGACTCATGATTGCATCTTTTGCAATATGACATTAAAGCAATTAAATAAAAACAATAAACATGGGGGGAGTGGGGGGGGGGGGGGGGGGAATAACAAAAACTTCTATTAAAAATCTGATGCATAAGACAATGATACCCAGTGCTGATATATTGGGGAAAATATCAAAAGATAAACCAATAAAAAAAAACAAAAATCTTAATAAATGGGGCTATAAGACATTGTAATTACACAGGTACTTCAAACAATGAAAATGCTGCATATAGTTTAGTCCACCAATAGTACATAGCAATGCTGATGGTTGAAAAATGATGAAATATCAGAAAGCCATAGTGCACACTGTAAAATATCTTAATTCTCACACAAACATTTAATTGGACTAACTTATATGTAGAATCTACTGATGGATTAACTTATAAGCAGCCTTTGTATTGATTAAAATAACTGTGCAATTATTTTGTAGTATATCCCCATTGATTGAGATATATTTATTCTTTTACTATACAAAGTATGAATTTATGTTATATGCATGCTCAATGGCCTTCCAATGATTTCACTGTTCTCAGCCACGGTGTGCGGATTTATTATCCATTATATAAAAAAGTTATATATGATGTCTCTCAGAGAATCCTGAATAGCTGGCTAATGGCTTCATTTTTCTCCCGTCATGAGCACCCAAAAGTTGAGTAATATGCACCCTTACTTGAGTAGAAATCTCTACCAAAACAGCAACCAGTCTGGTGTCTGAATAACTTCACTAAAAAGCGAGTTCCATCATTCAGTGAATAACAAAGAACAGCATCTGATCTTACAGCATCTGATGCAATTTCTGGACAAATACAGAGTAAATCATGTGACCTGATTTGGATTTAAAAATAATTAGTGTTAAAAAGTAAAAACACACAGTTTTCGGGTGTCGATTTAGCAGAACTCATATTTCCTATCTGGACATCCTGCTGTGAATGTTAACCCAATTTAAAAAGATCTAAAGTTTCACACCTAGTTTATATATATATATATATATTTTCTTCTCTAACATGATCACATGATAGTATATCCTGCTGTCCGGAAATGAATATAACCTGGTCATGTATCTCTTAAGCTAACTTTGATTTGGCTGCCATTTTTAGTCTATGTACACAAAATCAAAATGAAATATACCAGCTTTGCCAGAAATAATACTTCTAATTTCCTCTGCACACTTTAGAGAGAGCTGGAGTTGGGACATTCTGACTTTACAAAACTTATACTGTGTCCTTAGGTCAAGGAATTCTGCTTTGTCGCAGCTGAGCACAGCTTCTCAGAAGCTCCTTCCTGAAAGCCTGCAGGCAACGCACCTTTCAGATTGCAACATTAAATCCATAGCAAAACAGATGTCTGCATGTAGTGTAACACATAACATTAATATATGCTTTACATTATTAGCTACAGCTGGCATTTTTTAACCACCTAACGACCACATGAGGGTCTATGCCGTCATGAAGTGCAGGGCTTTAATTAATTCCCAGTGACGGCATAGATTGTCATGCAGTAAAGGTACCAGCACAGATATAACCTGGGGGTACCCTCTGTCAGCTGGGGTCACACTTAGTGGCCCCAGACTGACACATGAGCTATGAGAAGCGCTCAAAGTGAGTGCTGCTCATAACTCTTTAAATACTGCAGCTGAGCGATATTGCTCAGCTACCTTATTTCTTTCACTGTACCCTCAGGGCACTATAGTGTCAGGAAAACCGCTTTGGTTTCCTAACACAATAGTGATCCTATAAATGAAAAGTGTCAAAATCTTTAAACAGTCACCTGATTCCAGTATTGATGTCCCTCTGTGCTGGGACTTGCTACACATCTTCCAACATCAGTTAATGGTGGGGAACTAATGTGCATGCACGGAGGTTTCCGTGCAGGTTGGGCCTACCATGTATGAAAGCATTGCCTCCTTGCTTTTCTATAGGGTTTTCCCTGATTCTGGATGTCGTCATGCAGAGCTTGAGGACATCCGGCATCGCTGCACGGAGACTGCCTCTAGTGTCTGTCTGACAGAGTGCCACTAGAGGCAGTCTTAGTGCTGCAATGTAAACATGTAAAATGTTTTACATTGAAGGATTAAGGGGGAAAGGGACCATGCACACAGATCTGTTTAATGAGATGAAAAGGTCTGGGTGACTATAGTGTCCTTTTAAGTGGTTAAGAAACTTTTGTAAAGGAAGTAACTATCAACATGGTCAAGACAACTGAAAACTCTGTTATACTATCTACCTGTGAGTCTAGAATCTTAGAATATTTAACAGGCGTATATCATGCAAACTGCTGCCAGAATCATCATGTTTCAATAATATGCCCTGCTGTTCAGTAAAATTAGGCATTATACAAGTAAAGATGGCATAATCAGACAGAGAGTAACCAAAATAAAACCGCCACATTCTTTACATTGTATGGGATGACAATTCACAGCTCTGGGAGGTATGTCCGTGTGAACAGGGCAACAGGGCACACGGACATACCTCCTAGAGCTGTGAATTGTTAGCTCCTGCGCCAAGAAAGTGATCATTTGTTTCACAAGGAGCTGTGGGACACTGTGCAGCCATCGCTCGCAGTGACAAGTGGTTAAGAGAGAAGAAAATCAAGCTCCTTCCATCCTTAAGATATTTTATATATTAAAAAAAGCATTGAAAGTCATGTTTCAGTGTTTGCAGATGACACAAAACTCTGTAAAGTAATACAATGTGAGCAAGATATTACTTTGCTGCAGAGGGATTTAGATAGACTGGGGGACTGCGCACTCAAATGGCAGATGAAATTTAATGATGAAAAATGCAAAGTTATGCACTTTGGCGTAAAGAATGCACAAGCAACGTATACCCTTAATGGAAGCAAATTAGAGATTAAACAACACACGAAAAGGATTTGGGAATTGTTATAGACAACAAACTATGCAACAATGTGCAATGTCAATCAGCAGTGGCCAAGGCCAGTAGGGTATTGTCATGCATGAAAAAGGGCATTCATTCTCGGGATGAGAATATAATTTTGCCTCTTTATAAATCACTGGTAAGATCACATATTGAATATGCTGTGCAATTTTGGGCAGCTGTTCTAAAGAAGAATATTACGGCAATAGAAAAAGTGCAGAGGCGGGCTACAAAATTAATAAAAGGAATATAACATATCAAGTATAAAGAAAGGTTAACACATTTAAACCTCTTTAGTTTAGAAAAACGCCGCCTGAGAGGGGATATGATAACATTATACAAATAAATTCAGGGCCCATATAAACCATTGTGTGGAAAACTATTCACAAACCAGACTTTAGATAGGACACGAGGTCATGCATTTAGGCTGGAAGAAAGAAGATTTTGTCTAAGGCAAAGAAAAGGTTTTTTTTTACATTAAGAACAATAAGGATGTGGAATTCTCTTCCTAAAAAATAGGTTTTATCAGAGTCCATACAGATATTCAAACAACAACTAGATGCATACTTGCAAAAACAGAATATTCAAGGATATAATTTTTCAATGTAGGTTAATAGCTGCTTGATCCAAGGATAAATCTGACTGCCATTCTGGGGTCAGGAAGTAATATCATCCTAGTTTTTAGCAAAATTGGAAGTGCTTCAAACTGCTTTTTTTAGCCTTCTCTTGGATCAACAGCAAAAAACAAATGTGTGGAAGGCTGAACTTAAAGGACGCAAGTCTCTTTTCAGCTATGTAACTATGTAACTATATGCCTGCAATCAATTACCATCTTGTGAGTGCATTTTAGCCTCCAGCGCAGATTTGGTGTTTTAATATACTACACTATTATTTGTTTTCATATTTCGAGATTGTATTTCTTAAGTTTCAGTATACATATGCAAGCAGGAGTGCTATGAACAGTGTCACATGTACACACCTGAACGTGGACTGTTCCTTATTTACTATCCCTAGTCTGTGCAGGCAGTGACAAGCAGCATCATGGCATTGTTCACTCACATCATCTGAGAGATTTGCCATTGTATGACCTGTGGATGTGCAAACTAACACACATCATTCCCATGTTTGCATGTTTCTTGTCTGGCTCTGGTTTGGTGCCAGTGTGATGTAGCATTGTCCCATTGGCTCATTGCCCATTTTTCTTGTTTGACTGTATTACTTCTATTCAATCAAGCCGTGCTTTACTCTCACTTTTGCATAGGTTTGCATCTTAAATTTCACTTCAATTTTGGCCTGAACTTTCAGATTCACTTTCAATTTCTGACAATTCTCAGTTTAAATAACATGCTCGGTATTCATAAACGCTATCACAAATGAGCTATACATTCAATAGAAAAGTAAAGGGCTGGCTTACCAGGAAGGTCTGAAAACAGAAGGATACATTCATTGAATCCATTTGCTAGAAGCCGGACTCTCAGCTGTTGCAAAATAGCAACTCCAATGCAGAATGGGAATGAAGCGTTTCCTAAAAGCAATGTGTCCCACAGGTGGAATATCTTGTGCAGTGGAAAAACATCTGCAAAGCAAAAAAGAAAATTGTGTACATAGTGAAAATACATGTTGGTGAGCGAATACAATTCATAGGGGTCTAGAACATATTTATAACTTGGGGTTTACCTGGGACATTTAAGCATCATAGCCTGTACAGCTAACTACAGCTAGTGGATATGGGGCTGTCAGGAACGGGGAGGAATCTAAACGTACAGACCTAAGTAACAAACAAATGGACTTTCTATGGCCAGACTAATGGTGGACAGTGTCAGAGAGAATGCCAAGGTCGAGAACAGCAGAGATACAGATAAACGATAAAATTAGCCAAGGTCAACGCAGTACAGAGATGAGGAGGAATGTAAATAGTCAATATCAGGTAGCAGCCACTCTTCCACTGCAACTACTTTGTCATGTGATGTCCTCACGCATTGTATGTCATCAAATGCAGCTTATAGGGAAGGATTTATTAAGTCCATATGAGAAGCATTCCATAGGAAGTGTGTGCATGCCAAATGCTTCTCTATTAAAAGCACTGGATTTAATGATCATCAAGGAAGTGATGCTTCCAGGATGACGTGGTGGGGAAAGTAAGAGGGTCAGCATCAAGTGAGTGTCAGCGCTGGAGTAAGGTAAGTAAAAACCTTTTCTTTTTCACTAATTTTTACAGCTCAAAAAGGGTGTGCCCTTAATCTAAATAGTGATAAGGATTCTATAGCTTTAGACATACATGTATGTATTCTTAAAGCTATAGTCTTCCTTGAAACTCTAATTCCTATATGTTAGTCCTATAAAAAGTGAATACTGTAGGAAAACTTGGTACTATTAAAATATATGCATTATGCCTCACTTTTAGACTCCAATGAACCACTTACACAAGATGATGAGCAATATCAAATTGATTAAAAAAAAAAAAAAAATTACAGAGGTTCAGGTAGAGCTAAATATTCAGAAAAGGAGAAAAATGTGGTGAACCCCAACTTTTCTGAATGCAAGAGACTCTCAAGTCCGTACAAAAGATGCTTGCTTTAATATTCTGTAAATGACAAGAAGAAAAGCCAGTGGCCAAAGGCAACCAGCCTGTAAGTGTGTCTGGGGAATCCTAAAAGGGGGTAACCCTTACATACGTGTAGAAAGAAAAAGAGAAAAGGAAAATCCAAAGAGTAATGGAGAAACTCCACACCCTTATGTAGGATAAACCTATCGAGGAAACCCCGTCCTAGATGTAATGCTAAAACTTAACTTTTAATGATAATAGCATAAAACAATGTAAACACAAAATGAAAAATATATTAAACAAAAAATGGAAAATAGGAGTGCTACCACAAAAAAAAGAAAGTTTAGCTAGGTGCTGCTCCACTCATGGAGATCTTAGTCAGTCTAGTTTTCTATACTAGCTCTGGGACTCTGGTGGTTTATTAGGAGGGGATTTTTTGATTCATTTAGTAATCTGGGCGAGTGATTTAGCCGAGTTTGGTTCTTACAGATATATTTTGCTCTATGTGGGTGGTCTCCTCCATTTACACTTCTGGGGGGGTCGTTTGATTAACCATCCTAGTTTGGAGTGCATTCAGTTACAAGTGCAACTTTGTTGCCCTATGCACCAGATATTCTGTTACCTCTAGGCTGATAGCCTAGGATCTGTTCTCAGTGACCTAGAGGATTACCCAGGCTGTTTCCTCTTTCCCCTCCCCTTCTAGTCACCAGTTGTGACGTTTTGATCTCTGTATATAGGTGGTTCTATTGGACAAATTTATGTTTTTTCTTTATTATTTTCACTGTCCATATCCACACATTTTTTGTGGTAGCACTCCTATTTTCCATTTTTTGTTTAATATATTTTTCATTTTGTGTTTACATTGTTTTATGCTATTATCATTAAAAGTTAAGTTTTAGCATTACATCTAGGACGGGGTTTCCTCGATAGGTTTATCCTACATAAGGGTGTGGAGTTTCTCCATTACTCTTTGGATTTTCCTTTTCTCTTTTTCTTTAATATTCTGTACCAATATGAAAATTACTGCTGCATACTTAGGTGTTGTACTGCAACATACCACACACACAAGTAGAAAAATAAACAAAAAATTATGAAAAAAATGTTTTTGCACTGCTCCACTTTTCCATTTATTGATTATAAAATTAATTTGCCAAACTGCTTCTTATAGATTATGAAGGTAATAGAAAGCAAATTTGAAAGTTTCACTAAGCTGAAGTTAAAAGACACACCATAATGATTTTTTTTTTTTTAAGAAAATAACCTCCTGCCAGGTTCTAAAACAGGGCAGCTGATCGGCGGGAGGTGGAATTCAACAAAAAGCTTGCAAATGTTAGCAAGGTTTGAGGTCTAATAAAGTAAATTAAAAAGCTTTGGGATTTACATTAAACACAACTTACAAAATGTTCCCAAAAAATATGCCAACAGATCTAATTTAAGATATACAAAGAATATAAGATCGTCTGCTTTTACTGTGAAAAATGTCTCTCAAATAATCTCCCAGGGAAGACACATTTATATTTCTCCAGTTTTTACATAAGTCATGGGTTCTAAGCAGCTCAATAAGTCTAATTGTATTGGCTTACAAAGGATGAAATGATGGGGTTTGTACAGCAACCAGAGATATTGCAACTGGTTACCAACTGAGTAAACATTCCACCAAATATTACATATTTTTATAATTATCTGTGCATCAGCGTAAATGTAAAACTTTAACAGTAATGGGTGAAAGAAAAGCCTCAGTACATATAAACATGACTATAAAGTTTACCAAAAACACATATAATGGATCGGTTTCTATTTCAGGGTCAGATTCCGAGGGACTTCCCTATCCTATATTCACAGGCAAAACAAATATATTAATAGCAAATTTAATGCTCAATAGTATAACCCTATACCAATATATTTTATTCTTCATCTAACACGTCTTGTCCAATTTCAAGGACAATACACCAGTGTCTGCTGCAACATGATCTGTTGCTTCCCGAAACACTCAAAAGGGAAAGTGCCTTTTATCTTCTAATATGAATATAGCCGATTCTCCACTTGCACATGTACAGATAAATAAAGAGGTTAAAGGCCAATGTCAGAGTTCAGTAAAACTTCCCCTTTAGCAAAAACACTTTATTTCACTAACCTCCTGACTATCAGCGGCTAAGGATGAAGCTGTAATTATTATGTTTGTATTCAATTATTAATGGCTGGAATTCCTTGAAGTGAAAACTGCTTTCCCAAACCATTTGCACGTTTAAAAATCCCGATCAGCGTTGGGAGATTAGCAGTCAGATGAAAATGTCCTTTTCATGTAGATCGTCTTTTTGTGCAGTCCCCACTGCTTCAATAATTAAATGAGAGGCTAAGAGATAAGCCTGCTAACCAGTCTGTACAGAAAAGGCTTGCGCTGCTCTGCAAATTGTGCATGCTAATGAACAGAAAATAAATAAAAAAACCTGAAAGTTACATAGTTTGCGGTTTCTCAAATGTCGCAGTATTCAAGTAAGAGTATATACAAACCTTATTAAGGGTTACCGCAACCACCATGACAACTTCTGATTTTCAGAAGTGGTCATGGTGCAACCAATCTGTATGTGCAGAGTAACAGCTTGAAACAATGCTTATACAAAGAAAACTGTTGTGTGCCGCGTTATAATCACATCTCAGGTACACGTCACTTAAGCAGCTTGGGGACTCTTCCACTGCAACCAATCTGCCTAATGTGAGTTCTGTACAGAAAATATATCTAAAGTCAAAATGTATTGCGCTTGAATGACAAAATAAATCAGCTTCTTCAGGCTGTGCTGTGAGTGTGCCTGCAATATGTAGCCTGTAGGACTCCATGCATGCGGCTCATGTGCACACAGTCCAATATTCTGCTTGTTCCCTCCACCCCCCCTTGATAACTTCCTCTGTCCAGCCCTTAATGCCTTTTAAAATAGAACTATTACTTCCTCCCCTTTTTTGGCACTGCCTCCAGTCATACCTCCCACTGTCTAGAATGAATACCTCCCATTGTCTAGAATTAATTGCAGATTACACTTTGAGTGCAGTGCATCCCATGCATGAGCCAGACTGGGCTGCCATCAGAAATGTTAGGGCTTTTTACACAGTTTTAGGCTTAGGTCCCCCAAGAATCGACACTGAGTCCACCCACAGAGCCAACCCTGAGATCTTCCTCAAGTATAAGTAAAGTGGATGCAGAGAGAGAGTGTGTGTATATGGTGGATGCAGAGTGTGTGTGTATAGTAGATACAGTGTGCATAGTGGATGTCAAGCAGTGTGCGTAGTGGATGCAGTGTGTGTTTGTGTAGTGGATGCAGTGTGTGTAGTAGCTATAGTGTGTGTTTGTGTAGTGAATGCAGTGTCTGTGTTCGTGTAGTGGATGTATTGTGTGTGTTCGCGGTGCAGGATAGGGGCTATAGGTGGATGAGCAGTTAAAAAAAAATAGATTATTGAGCCCAGCTTGCGTTGCCATGGCAACCTGTGGCACGCTTTGACACCTGTGGCAACGCTTTGACACCTGTGGCAACGCTTTGACACCTGTGGCAACGCTTTGACACCTGTGGCAACGCTTTGACACCTGTGGCGTGCAAGAAGACACTGCGGTAGGTGATGCCAGAGGTCCATCAAAACTTCTCTATGAAAATAATCTAACTGAACTTTGGGCCAAAAATGGATGATGCAGCGTGATAGATAAGTGGGCGGGGAACACTTTCAGATTTCAGGAAGGTTTGTATCTTTTTTTTTTTTTATTTAAAGGGGGGGGGGGAGGCAGTAAAGGTCAGTAGTCTTCATCCATATAGAGCAGAATTCTAGTAAATCTATAGATTAAAAAATACATAACCTGTCATATTTTTATTTTTATTTTAATTCTTTATTTTAGTAGTGCATAACAAGGTAACATACTTGCGCGAGGTACCCCGACGGCAATCCTCTTGCATTGTCAAAGAATACATAACAGTGGGGTTATCAATAATACATGCACAATTTTTATATTTATAAATGAACAACTGCTCCGTAGGAACCTTCAGTTAAATTACATTGAGTATGCTTGGCATGGTTAGGTAATCAGGCTTGGAAAACATTTTTAAAAGTGACAATAGTGAGATTGGGGTAGGCTTGCTAGGCTGCATACAAGTACAATTCACTATGATAGCAAGGTCGTTTAGTCGTTGCAGGAAGGATTTCTTTAAGTTAGGTCAGTGCCCTATGGCCCTGAGTTAAACTCCCCTTTCCCTGTATTACCTGTTGCTTCAAGTAGATTTGTGGGTCTATGCCCCCATTGATTTTCAGTGTGCTGCTGATAGCAGGACCTGGCTCAGTTGCATTTAAAGAAAATCGTGTTGCCTACAGGGGGTTTACCACTTGGGACCGCTTATACAATCTTAAATAATGCAGGCAGGGATGCGTTATCTATGGGTCGTCACAAGATGAATCATATCATGTACAATCTTATGTGAATCAAATTAAACCAGGCGAGCATATGGCCACGCTGAAATGTGGATCAACGTGGCAGATATTAACATTGTATGACCAGAGCTGTCTGATTGATTACACGTTAAACTTTTTAGCAACACATTTCTAGTCTGACTAGGCATAGTGTGTGTGATTACATGTTGCGCTAAACTTAATCTTGACAGTTACCTATTCTAACTAATAACAGATTATACAAATATGCATTGGGACTTAGCCTTGCAGGAGACCATAATCACAGGATACATGAGGGTATTACCACCCAGAGAAAGTCCACCGGCTGCAGAATATGTGTGCTTATTAGCGGGCTTAGCCTTGTGCCCAGAGTCCTGTGGTCATCCATTTCTCGTCGCCAGCAGGTCACACTATGGCCAGTTGTTAGAGTCTTGCGGCGGGGGTTCGAAGCGGTGGATCTCTGGGCGTGATGGGAGTTGTTGAGGTGGGTCTTCAAGCCGGGGTATGGCTGCTTTCTGGCTCTTTGTTTCGGCTGCAGTGTTTGTGCCGGTCGAAGGGCAGTTCGATTCTCCGCCGTCTTCCCGGGCTGTTGCAGGGTTGGAGGTCCTTGCTGTAGGTCGTGCGGTAAGCGGCGGCGTGTATGACTCGAGGCAGGCTTCCGTTTAGGCCTCCGCTGCTGCTCGCTTGTTTCGTGGCGTGTGCAGTTTTGAGATTGCCTGTTGGGCAGCGGTGAGGTAGAGCCACCAGCTCCTCTGATCCCATGCGCCCCTGCTTAGCAGTCTCGCTGAGTGTTTCGAACTCCGCCGAAAGGTAGGCCCCTCTGAGGACTCCGGCGCACGCGGCAGCCGCCATCTTAGGTGATGCAGTCGGGCCCTCGAGTTTGGTTGCGGCACCTTTGAGCTCCAGTGGTCAGATCTCCGGGTGGGGACCGGGATCACCCCCCCGGTCCATGGGGGGGGAAACGGGGCCGGGTCCGCCCAGGTTCATGTCCCAGGCTAGGCGCTGTATCGCAGGATAGTGGGGCGGCGGCCGTCCGCCCCACTCACCGCCGGAGAAGGCCCCAAATGGGACCACAAAGTTTTCTCTGCCAGGGGACTGCAGTTTGATAAGCCAGCCTCACCCTGGTTTCAGCCGGCCTTCTGCTTTGGGCAGTGTTGCTGTCGGTCGGTTTTGTTGGTGGAAGAAATCGCTTTTTAATCGTTTTTGGAGTTTTGTAGCAGGAGCTCCTTTTGCCTGCGACCGTCCAGCCAGGCGGTCCGGCCCCGCCCCACCTGTCATATTTTACTGTCATATTATGCGTAGAGCAGTGTTTCATAACCCCTAGGTCGGAACCCAAAATTGGGTTGATAGCTATTTCATGGATCCACACCGATTGGAGTAGGCATATCACACATTTCCAAAGCTCCAGGCAATCAGGGCTGGATTTCCCATTGGGCAGAGTACACACCTGTCTACAGCGCCTGTCTTCTAAGTACCAGGAGCATAGATCAGTGTCCTCTTCAGTCTAGTCAGCCTCCTATGCGTTATAGCAGAACTACAGGAACATTAATAGAGGGCGTAACACTTTTCTTGTTCCAGGTCTTCCAGCGTCTGTGTGTGAGGCTGGACAGAAAGTGGAAGAGACCACTTCTCATTTTCCCACTATCACAGGACGTGTATTGCAAGAGCAGCAGGGAAGGCATTGAGTGATGCACACTGTAAAACTGCTACTTCAGATCAACAATCTATCTTAGAAGGGTGACTGGACTACAGGGCAAGTACTTTGAAAATAATTCTTCATACTCAACATGCACTAAGCAACCCTTTTCCCTAACCTTAATTGAATCCCCCCTACCCCCCCCCCCCCAAAAAAAAAAGAAAACAAACACTTTCCTTAGACCCAAATGTCACCCAAATTTGAAGAAAAAACCCTTTACCTTTAACACTAGTTTTAACTCCCCATGTACCCCAATACTACATTTAACACAATTTGCACTCTAAACTCAAAAATTCTAAACACCCCCTATACCCAAATATGACAATTAACCCCACTCTATCCCTAAAACTCTTATAGTACAATGGTACTCTCAAGCTCGCCAAATCTACACTAACAGTGACGTTAATCCCTTTCAAACCTTAAATTCCCTTTACCCTAGTAACTTATCTTTAGCCCTGTGCGCATCTACACAGCTGCATACATTCACTGTGATCACAGATTCACACACTATACATTACAAGCAGATAAATACACATGCATACATATATACATATGCAGTTTTCAAATACTAATATATGTTTTTTATGCCTGGAATGTCAATGTAATAAATCCATTAAACGTATTTGATCTGCTTGTGTTTGTGTGTGTGTGTGTGTGTGTGTGTGTTTGGGGGGGGGGGGGAGGGGGGTCCTTAGAATTCTGCGAGGCACCTTGCATGTAAAACCAGCCCTGCAATAAGTATTGTATTATAGTGACACTGCCTTCCTAGTGGCTCTAGAAAGCATACTAATAATAATATTATTTCACTTTATTATAATAGCATTTTAATAGTAATACATATTAATTTGGCTGGACATATGGGAGCTAATTTTACAATTCAAGAAAGGGTGGCAGTGCTTATGATATGTACAATATTTGGGTCCATGCCAAAACTAGTAAGAACCACTGGCATAGAGGTAAAAACTAGAGGTTAAAAATAGCCAAGAAAGGTGCAATCTCACAATGCTTTGTGTAATCCCGGATACTAGGCATTACTATTTGTGTACAAATGCTTCTGCTGACGTGTATATGTCATCAATATTAAATATAGAAGGCATATGTAAAGTTCATATATGTGATAGGATAATATTTGCCTTTAATCTTTATTATTCTGTGACTGCTGTCTTTTTAAATAACCCCTTACCAGAACTAAAATACTGCATGACTAAGAAATTCTAACTTACAAAACAGATTGTGAGCTTGTTTGAGCAGGGTCCTCAACTACCTATTGTTCCGGTTACATTTTGTTATGGTCTTATTTGGTAAATTCCCCTCTTATTGTAAAGCGCTGTGGAATAAGCTGGCTCTATATAAATACCAAAAATGTTAATAATAATAATAACTGTACACTGCAGAGATTTCACGGTGCCATTAAATCACTTCGGGTCTAGAAACCTCTAGTGACTTGCACTTACAGTTGGGAAGCATTTGTCCTGATTTTTGTTTAACCTATTAAAGGTTCACAGTCAGCATCACCAATTGAAATGCCATTCAGAGAATAATAAATTGCTTTCCAAAGCAGAGTTTTGGCTAATGTGAAATGAACAGGAGAGAGAAGATCCTCTTTGTGCACGGGTACTGTGAGGGGCTGCATGATTTACTTGCAAATTTGGCTCTCGAGTCTCTGCCTGGATGACGCAAGTCATTTTCACATTGAGAAATTAATTGTTTAATCAAACCTGACAGGAGTTCTTCACTCAACCTGCTCACAGTACGAGAAAGGTAGTTATAAGACAAGATGCCTGCTGAAAGAACCCGCTACATCAGCAGGCACGAAAATGGCCCTGTAGGCTTTAATCTTCCACCTTCACTGAACTCCTATTACACCAAAGTCCACATTCCGCAGAGATCCAGTTTATCCCTATTCTACTATAATCTGCTGCTCTGTTTCAATTACACATCCACTTTCATTTGTCTACAACCTTCTAACCCTTCCATAGCACGGTGGAACTGCCCCTAACTAAAACCAAAATGACATTTATTATTTGCCATTCACAGAACAAAATGAAATTCAACAAGATGCAACCGTAGAGAATACCGGTAATTGGCAAAAGAGACACAGGAGAAAAGCAATGTACAGTGTAAAGCAAAATAATAGAACTTACGTGTAAACATTGTAAGAAACCACGGGATTGCGTAGAGCTGGAACAGAAAAGTAGAAACAAAGAAATAACAGTTAGCTCTTGGTACCCAACATGCTATGCATTTACTGTATTTTCTATGCCGTTTGTTGCAGTTTGAAAATGTACAAGATGTTTAACCAAGGTTTCTATGGAAAGTAATCATTTTTGGCTTATCAAAAATAGATATGATTAGAAATAGGTGACATCTTGTTAATGTAACAGTGGGAGTTATAGCTCTTAAATGAGATAACGAATTACCTAAATAATTAGGTCTTAAATCAGACTGAAAATTAACAGTGTGCTAAAAACGGTTGATTTAAACATTTAGATCTCCAGGTCAGTTAAATTTCCAGCTCTGGCCTAAACTTTCCAATTAATGGGGCACTATCATTTTGAAATGTCACAATGTAAACTGGAAATTCTGTAGTTGAGTGGTGCCCTTTAAGACAGTTTTCCCCTTTTCCTTCTAATAAAAATAAAATCTGTATAATATGCTTTCTTTGTCCTACAATGCCATCTAGAGGGAAGAATAAGGAAACTCCTGTCCACATGGTAACCCTTTCTTCTGCAAACATGCCTATTAGATGTGAGAATGCAATTACAGTAGCAGACTACAGAATGATATGGTAACAATGTGTAAGCTTTTGAGTGCCACAGGACTGTGTTGATGTAGCATAAATTTGCGTGATCACTGGATTTTTACATACATATGGTCACTGATACAATTCTGGATTCAGCATCCACTTTAAGGATTGGTTTAATGTCTGGACTACATCAGGTTGACCATGCAGACTCTTTATTGGTATTTTTATTACCAATCAGTAATAAGAGAACACTGTGCTATTTTCTGCAGTGCTGGTGGAACAAACAATGGCACCTGGTTTGCATCATGGTTAACCAGAGATTATTGGGAAAAAAATTATGATAAATTAGGTTTATTGATATGTAAACATAATTTTATCAACAGCAATAAACATGTTTTATTTTCTGTTTGTCTTTCTATGTACTGTAAACATAACAAATATATATATATATATATATATATATATATATATATATTAGAGATCTTTAGATTACAGATCTATCCACCAGTCCTTGATGTTCACTATAATAAATACACTTATTGCACTAAGGGTGATAGAGGCAAAAGACTGAAAAAAGTAAAACAAAATTGGATTAGCACTTTTGATTACCCAATTGGTAAATCATCCATAAAAAAAAAAAAAAAATGTTCAGTTACAAGCACTCAAACTGGATACGGGTTAAATAAAAGCTAGCTTATCTTCCTTTCCTAATTCCTACAACAGGCCGAACTCCGCAGGAGCATTAAGCCAACTCAGCCATGTAAATATATCAAAATGTTGAAAAGATGTGCTTTCATGGACCAGGAATAGCTACAAAAGAATCTATTCCTGGTTAAAGAGATGATGTGCAGGAGCTTGGGAGAGAATATCGCTTAGTAAAGGGCTCAGCTGGCGCTTGAGACTCACTTTACCCTGCTCTTTTCTCCTCTTTCCTTCCATGCTCACTGACCTATAACAGGGTGTAAATTGGATGCATCTGAAGGAGATGAGCTGGAATGAAAAACATGCAAGAAATGTGTATCATCAAAACATGTTCGGAGGTTCTCCTTCCCAATCTATTGTGCTACTGACAGCAAGGTGCTGGCGGTCATAACAAGCGATAGGTAACGATCCACAATAATAATCAGATTTCACAGTCTGATCTCAGCTACAGCAAAGTAATTTTACGCAGGCACTGTAGGAGAATGTTTTCGAAAATGTGGCCTGCTGTCAATTTGTTATGTAGGACTGAGCACCAGGAGGTAATGGATAAGAACGATTTTATGAAAGGGGAAATGTAGGGGTGAGGATAAAGGGAAATAAAAGATTTCATCTTTCTAAATTAGCTGAATTTGGAAGTTATCTAAATGCTATTTACATGACAGTCTTGCCCATTTGTAAGTAGTAGCTCAGTTAGGTTTTGGGCACAAATGTTAATCTAAAAATGAAGCTAGTACTTACCTGTAATCCAGCATTGAGATGGCATTGGGAGGCAGCGTGCATGCGTGATAGTTACTGCACTATGCAACCAATGCTTCTCATAGAGAAGCCTCAAATACACTGTGAGAAAGCGCTCTAACTGTGTGAAGAAGAGTACCTCCTGGGTGACAGCTTGGATAGTGCAAGAGCTTTTTATAACATTATTAAAGTAAGACTGAGGGTTTTTCACAAAAAAACAGCACTTTTGGCATTTTTAAAGTGTATCTGCAGTACACAAATTATTACTGTATACATTTGAATTGTAAGCACTGTATACATTCTGTAAGCACAATGAATAGATTAAATTTCCTCCCACTATAAACTGTATCTTACATTTTTTATAAATCAAAACAATTGTATGTCAATCCATAGAGGGCTAGCTTACACAGTGTAGTTGCTGTGAGGATTAAACTATCAAGCACATCTTGTGCTCTCATAGGATAGTAGAACTTAATCATAGATGTCACTCAGTTCTAATGTGATGAAACTGGGGTAAGCTTGGAAGGAACATTTATTTTATACCCATCAATGCTGCATTATAGCAGAGTGGAGAGCAAAAAATTAAATGAACAGCTCCTAATGCAATCAATATAAAGTTTATCATATATTCATTATTTAAAAAGCTGTAATCAGTTAAGATGAACCTGTCCTGGAAGTAAGGCTCAAGTCTTCTATAAAAAGGTACCAAGGCAGAAACGTAGATCTCACCATTACCCTTTAGATTAAGTTCTCACTATCTATCTTTAAATTTTTTTTTTTTTTTTAATTCTTTATTTATTGCGTGCAGGGACATTTTACGTTATGTTCACTATGTGCCAACATGTTTCTAACCCTATAACACTGATCAGCACTGTGAAACATGTTGGCGATTTATAAATAAATAATAAAATATTTTAGCAATCTTACTGAGTCCACTGGTTTTGGAGATACATTAGGTCATTGATTGATGACTTGGTTTTAAGAATGATTTTTTGCAAAATGTAAAGTAATGCAGGGTGGCACTATTTGGATAAATTGCAAAAAATAAGAAAGTCACCTGTGTCACCCCAAACAACTATTTTAAATAACAGTTTCTTGAATCACTGTACAGCTGTGAAGTATCAAGTAAAACGTCTTAAGGAATCAGAATTTACTGACTTTATGGACCATGTCAAGCACCATAACCACAACAGTGTGATGTAGTGAGGTTTTGGTGTCAGAAGCGCCCTGTCGTCCCACCATTTAAAAAGACAAACTGTTTGAGAATGATTGGACTTCATATTTAGTGCCTGCCCCTGCCTCCACTACTTCTGACAGAGAGAGTTCTCTAGAGCGAAGTCCGGCACTGTTGTGCTTAGCTCAGACAGAGTGTTTTTGCTCTCTGCTGAAAGTAGTGGAGGCGGGGAGCAGCACCCAGCAGACCCCACATTCCATTGGTTACCAAAGTGCCAGCTTTCCAATGTGTTAGTGTGGCCTCTGACACTAAAACAAACGAATGCTGACATTAAAACATCATTAAGCAATACAGACTTATTTGTGTAGTTATCAATTACATGTATGTAACTTCAAGGCAGCATTCCATTGATATTGTAATACATGATTTTGGAATAACTAAACATGTAGCGGAAGATGTATAGCAAGAATAATTTGTGTTCCCTGCAATGCAGCCTGCAGCCACTGTGATACAACGTGAATAAATACACATCCACATGGGATAAACGTCTGTTATCCGCTGTGGTGACTCCAAACAACAGCCAGATCCTGGGGGATTATGTAATGCCCATCTTTTTCTGCTCAGACGATTACTCAGCTCCCTTTTCTGCTCAGGGCTCCCCTAATAATAGTTTTCTCTCGGCTCATCTGTGATTGATCCTTACTGCAATCCCCTCCCTGGGTTCTAATCTCAGCCTTTCCAGTTTTCCTTATTACAGGTCTCACTGTAATAATGAATATGTAAAAAAAAAAAAAAAAAAAGAGTCCCTTCTAATGACAAGACAAGGGAAAGGTATCAAAGCTGGCATGGGCCTATAATCACAGAGAATGCAAATGTGACATATATAATCTGTTTAATATATAATCTATTGTATAACGTAGCGAGCCAGGCACTTTCCACAAATATAATAAATGCTACGGGACCTGGGTATGATTTGAAACCTACAACTATACATAGAGGTGGAATAAACACAGCTAATGTAGTGGTTCTGGAGTATATAGCCTGTCCGGGCAGGTTGAGTAGTGTGGATGCTATCTTCTCTAAGAAAAGACAGTGTTTGCAATGCTCCATAATGCCACCTCTATGGCAGTCACTTGCACAGCCACTAAAAACACTTCCTGGTTTCAGTCTGAAAATATTGCAGGACCGTCATTTGGCACCTCCACGCCCTGCATGGACACTGAACGCTCCCCGATGTACTGACTTAAAGGACCACTCTAGTGCCAGGAAAGCATACTCGTTTTCCTGGCACTAGAGTGCCCTGAGGGTGCCCCCACCCTCAGGGACCCCCTCCCGCCCGGCTCTGGAAAGGGGAAAGGGGTAAAAACTTACCTTTTTCCAGCGCTGGGCGGAGAGCTCTCCTCCTCCTCTCCGCCTCCGTTCCTCCCCGTCGGCTGAATGCGCACGCGCGGCAAGAGCTGCGCGCGCATTCAGCCGGTCACATAGGAAAGCATTTATAATGCTTTCCTATGGACGCTTGCGTGCTCTCACTGTGATTTTCACAGTGAGAATCACGCAAGCGCCTCTAGCGGCTGTCAGTGAGACAGCCACTAGAGAATTAGGGGGAAGGCTTAACTAATTGATAAACATAGCAGTTTCTCTGAAACTGCTATGTTTATAAAACAATTAGTTAACCCTAGCTGGACCTGGCACCCAGACCACTTCATTAAGCTGAAGTGGTATGGGTGCCTAGAGTGGTCCTTTAATGCATCTGTATGAGGAGATGCAGATTGGCACAGCGCGGTGAACATACACTAGCCTCCCAATGTATCCCTACGGGGAAGCATTGGACTGGCTGAGACCATCAAGACTAATGATCTCAGCTGGGAAGGTGTGGCAGTCGTGGCGAAAACAGCGCGGCGAGGGAGTAAAGATAAGTAAAACTACCTTTTTAATTCAGGGGGAAGATCTAAATATAAATATTTAGGCTAACACTATAGTGTTTGGTATATGTGTTTGTATTTTAGCATTTAGAATGCATGTTTATGTTTTCTTGAACATATTCATAACTATATTCTGTGGTGCTTTACTCGGGACAAGTATTACTTTATTGATTATGTATATGTATGATACAAATGTATGCACAGAAATAATGGAGCATTAATCTGTGCATTTTAGTTAACAATATTCTCACAAATCACAGTCAGTTTAATAATTTTAATATTGAGATACAAGCACATTCTGATTTATCTGGTATTAGAGGAATATACAAAAGCTACCTAATAAAATGGAATTTATTTAAATCAAACTGATAAACGAATGAATATCCTTTTCCCTTAAAAAATATGTAAATAAAACAATATTTAAATTTGCAAAAAATGAAATAATTATTTTTCTAAATAATTGTTTTTGGTCACACTGCAGCTACAAAGAAGTGGATTTGCAGATGCAAGGTAATTTACAGATCTGAACTCTAGCCTGAAGAATACTTTCCATCTTCCGGTGTCTAACAGGTTAATAAATGCGCCAGTGTTTTTGCCATCAAGCAATCGTTTACTAAAGAAATAGCTTGGGTTGAAAACAAAAGTCCTATATTCATGCTGCCAAGCAAAATAAGAGGAAAGAATAACTGTGATTTAATGCATACTGCTCTTCCTTTCAAGCGAAGGGGCAGGTCAGCGCTCAGTATTCAGGCTGCTCGCGGCTTTAACAGAATTCAGTATTCTGAGAGTTTTTACTGACCCTGAGCAAATGTAAGGTTGCCAGGGAACACAATCCTTCCTACGGCAAGATGCTGCGTTAGGGTGATGAAAGATTAATCAGGGTTTACCAATACAGGATTACTGCTCAAACATGAAAATCAGGTTTTGGCCCTGTTATCAGCCAGCTCATACGTTACTGTGATCAGACAGAGGCCATCCTGTCTGTAACGAACAGCATCTCTCTTGCATATTAGTGTTTTGTTTTACCCCGTAGCGACAATAGGCACCAAGCATCCACAGGTGAAATTGCTGTAACATATGTGCATTCACAGAATTCAAAGACTGGGATGATGCCCTTTGCCTCAGGACCAGAAACAAACTGTTAAAGTAAAGAATACTGTTTCACATCACACACACAATCAGAACACTCAGCTGCCACCACACTCCATGAAATGCGTCTCATTTCCTGAATCAGACTAAAAATGGATATATGAACTTTCCATTTCAGTTTCACCCCTTTATGATAAAACGTTGGGCAAATCCCACTATATCATGACATACAGAGTATATTATTCTTTAATAAGTGGTTAACCTGTGCATAGAAGAAGGCAGAAATTAAATAAGTATATGGTTAAAGAAACTCCAGCTACATGGTTTTCTTGAAATACAGAGTGATGTTTCAGTGCACAACCTTTTTCAAAACTCTGAATGAACCCCTACTACCCTATAACTGCAATCACCTGACAGGGAGAGCTCCCTTTAACCATGGAACATGAGTAAAAAAGAAAAATGATAAAGATGACAATTTTATTTGGTAAAAATCATAAACTACTTAAAGCGTCTCTGACAACATTTTGAGTATTTCATAACAATATAATCTTTATGAAATACTCATAGTGACTCTGTTGGAATGTCCTTTTTTTTTTTAAGTCAACCATTATTTAGCAAAGTCTTCAAAAACAGTATGCGATCAACAAAGGTACGCATGCAGGTAATAGGAAAAAAAAAGTAGGAACATAATTTTAGGTTATGTCCACTTTTCTAATGTCCCATCCTGTATCTCATATCTCTATAAAAATAAGATTAAAGTAAAAACACTATTAGCTAAAGGAGCACTATAGTACCAGGAAAACATACTAGTTTTCCTGGCACTATAGGGTCTCTAGGTCCCCCCCACCCTTAGTGTCCCCTTCCCGCCGGACTCTAGGGTGAGGAAGTGATACCGGAGAAACTGACGGAAGCCAAGCACAGAGAGATGGACACAGGTTTCTTCAGGAAGGAAGAGATTCTTTATTCGGTTCACCGATCGGGACTCAGAGGGACTAATGTCACCAGAATATAACATACCCCAGTAACATCGTCTTTTACAAATAGCGGTTACAGTACGGTTAGCATAGGTCAAAGTACAATTTAAGGTCACAATACAATTATTAGTGGTTATGGTGTTAGACATGCAATAGACGACAATTATTAGTACTTATATACAGTATCAGTAAATATACAGGGTTATGGTACCGTGCACTATAATACAGCAACACACTATTAACACTCTCGCTAGACGGCAGAGCTCACGCTATCTAACAAGATATACACGTTACTAAACAATCTTTATCACATATACAATCCCAACTAATCTATTGGCCAGTACCTTGATGGACTACCTAAAACTATCTACATCCGTTTTGGTTAGCCACACTGCCCAAGCACCACATATAGCGAACTAGAGGGCGGAATTTACAACAGAACCCTTTTAGTCTTTCTACTCTATCAATAGTCTAGTGGGTTCCAAATGTACACGCCTTCCCACTTAGCCAAGATAGGTTGAGAGCTAGCGGACCGAATTTACACAGACGCCGCTTAGTCTCCCGGTCCCTCCGACCTAGCGAACAAATTGTACACCCTAGAATGCTAGTCTAGACAAGACACCGGTGTCCGGCTAGGGCTATTTACACAGAACCCCGCCTGACTCCAAACCAAATCAAACGGTCTTACTAAAGAGCGTTCGATTGAGCGGTGCGCCTTCGCTCCTTCCCTCCGACAGAGGGGGCAGATTCCATACACAGATTAACCCCTTATGGGCCTACCGCACAATCGGTATACCCCTAGTGGGTCCGCCGTCTAAAACAGCGGTCGTCTTACCTCCTCGTTCCTGAACCTGAGTTCACACTCATCGACGGGGACACCCCAGCACTTACTACGTAGAGGCCGATGATCTCCTGGACAACAGACCAGTGGCGCCGAGACGAAGGGAGGTCCACGCAGAAGTTCAGGGGTGCAGCCGTGAGAACGTGGGCAAAGATAGACCGTCTCACGCCTCTGCTTCTCAGCTACCGTTGAACGATGAGCTTCCCGGCCAATGCACCAAATGATACCGGAGAAACTGACGGAAGCCAAGCACAGAGAGATGGACACAGGTTTCTTCAGGAAGGAAGAGATTCTTTATTCGGTTCACCGATCGGGACTCAGAGGGACTAATGTCACCAGAATACAACAAGTTCTGAGCCCCGGACAATAGTGCAGGCTCCTTATATAGGCACATAACTCCTCCCATATTAAGCTCCACCCGCACATTCTCTTAACCAATCAAAACAAATAAGAATTAACTTCCTGCTTGACTGCATGGCTTGTCCAGCACAATGGAGGAGGGGAATACTACATCCTGTATTCTCGCACATGCTCCGTACACTACTGATCGTATCTTGCCACGTGCAACCAACCGACCGATACGTCAGCATATGCACGTACACATGCCACGTGGTAATCTCGGCCTACTAAATTTATTTTTACCGAGATTCCACCACAGAAGGGGTTAAACACATACCAAATGAGATTTTAATAATTGAGCAAAACTTCACTTTGCTCTCTTTTTGTGAGTGTACCTTATCCATATAGAGAGCACACTTTTCTGTTTTTTATATTTATCTGCTGGTGTACCTTTGCTGCTGAAATACAACACACTAAAAGAAAACATCCCCAGCAACTGGTAAATGCTGTCCATCGCTGACAGGCCTGAGGATATCTCCTAACAGAGGACTAGGACCTATACCCGCATATCCATAGACGGGGATCATATCGTCCAAGCGAATACATCTGGAGCTGATTTTAAGCTCCAGAAAAGTGTAAGTGTTTTTCTTTTGTTTCATCTAATATTCCCAGCAATGAAAATACTGCACTAGATTTTGTTTTATGGTCTTTTTATCATTTCATATCACCCTAAATTCAATTTGATTTGAAGACATTACTGAAGGCGCTGCTTCCCTACATCACCTTTTCACATTTATCTACAGCCAGAACGAAGAGACTCTGGTTTGGGAAGTCTGAGCAGCCATTGCACAAGCGCAAGAAATCTTTTTTTTTTCTATCCATGGATTTAAAGTAGCCTACTCATCCTATCCCATCTGTATACTCCTTTTCACTTACCTACCGTATATTTATAATGTCGATTATCTTTTCTTCCTTGTGCACAATCTCAATATCTGTGCGTAGCCATTTTGTTCTCATCTACACATGATGTCTGCTATTTGCCTTTCTGTGGGGTTCCTTTTACTAATGGATTGTGGGGAAATTTGACTAGCAACTCAACCAGAATCTCCCTTAAAGAGAAACGCCTGGCACCAATGCAACCTTAATGCATTTGATTTTGTTCTGGCCTCATTAATATGCAATATTAATCCATATGCACACAGTTCTGTGTACATACACTGATTAGGAAGAATTTCTGGCATGAGGGGCATAACCAAGGAGGAAGGCTTATGGTGCAACATTCATGGTGCAAAACAATGTTTCCTCTCTAGTCGGTCCTCTCTCACTTCACCGCATTGTCAGTCCTTACATTGGCTTCCTGTATTCTATAGGAGTCAATTCAAAATGCTAACCAATACCTATAAAGCATTGACCAATTCTAGCCCCTCCTATATCTCTTCACAGATCCATAGGTATGTCCCTTCTCGGTCTCTCCGCTCTGCCCGTGACCTTCTCCTGTCCGCCTCTCGAGCCCGTACGGCCAACTCATGCTTGCAGGACTTCTCGCGGGCGGCTCCCTTCCTATGGAACAGCCTGGCTGCCGCCATCAGATTCTCCCCTAGTATTTAATCGTTTAAGAAGTGCCTTAGAACCCATCTTTTTAGGAAAGCTTATGGCCTCCCAAACTAACCTCTACCTCACATACCTGTCTCTTGCTCTCTCCTGAAGGACAGCACTCTACTCTCTCCTCCAGCTCTGCTTGACTCCCACCAATTTTGATTGCTATTCCCTGTCCTATTGCATTTTACACCCCACCTCCTATAGACTGTAAGCTTGTTTGAGTAGGGTCCTCTTCAACCTATTGTTCCTGTAAGTTTTCTGGTAATTGTCTTATTATAGCAAAATCCCCCCTCTCAGAATATTGTAAAGTGCTACGGAATCTGTTGGGGCTATGTAAATGGCAATAATAATAATAATGTGTTTTTTTTTGTAAAAAAAAAATGAGCATGCAAAATACAGAATAGTAATAAGGCCCTAAATTCTTTAGAAGTGTTTTGCTGTCCATATATCTGTCCAGTGCCAAATTCTGTCAACTTGACTGCGATATATAAAGAAAAACTGTTCCTAATTTTCCTTAAGTATTTTAAGAAAACTTGAGTGCTCAGGTTAAAAAAAAAAAAAAAAAAAAAGAGATTCTGATACAGAGCGCTATAAAGCAAATAAGATCTAGTTTATTTTTGGTGACAGAGCCAATTTAAATTTGTGTTCTGTAGTGAGAAGTATTTAGCCAGGACATCAAGTCTGTCCTTTATATACTACAATCATAACCTGAAAAGGAACATGATTATGCATATTCGGATAGCTTAAAGCAATCAGCATTACAATTGCCTATATCGTGCCATTTGATTGCATTATCCTATTACTTGGTCTTGTCTAATCTTGTATATTATTGTATTGACAACAGGGAAATGGTCCGTGCAAGGACAGGAAAATGTGTAATTATGTCTACCTTTAAAAAGTGAAAACCAACAATATTTTCTGCTTAATGATTTGGCACTAATCCTCAAAATGGGCATGTCATCAGGATACATTATATACATTATAAACCGATCACTGTGCTACACATTCAGCATGAAAGAACGATGGAAACTATGTAAGGAAAAAGAGGAAAAGAAAAAACACAACACGACACAGAAAATGTAAATTACTGCAGGGTCAGGCTGGTTTTGGATTCACTGCATCTTAGAGGGAGATTGCCACACATAGATCATATTTTGAGCAAATTATTACTATTAGTGGTAGTAAAATTTATACACCATCAACATATCCCACAGCACTTTACAAATAGAGAAAGGGGTGAGGAATCCCTTGCATAAAAGAGCTTACAATCTCTGGTAGGCGGAAATGTATCATTAGGTTCTTGCCTAATAACAGTTACAGACAAGGTGATCTGACCGGCATTTGATCAGATTTCCAGGTTCTAAGGCAGTGATGTTACCACTGTTCTAACCACCCGATAAAAATAGAACTTTAGCATACCTTAAAAGACGCGGTACAGAAAGCACATAGTAAGTGCATACACAGTATTCAACAATAAATACAATAATAAATAAGGTAATCCTACAACTTCCTATTCCTGTCTGCTTATGTCTATGTTTTGCCATCCATGTAAATGACATCTTCTCTCCAATCGAGATGAAGGCTGGGTAAACTTGACTGTGCTGTGATACAGCATTGATCTGGTGGATTCCTTCTCCAGATGGAGGTACGCTGCCGATGGTGCATCCATGACTTCCTCCATGAGTAAGGTAATGTGCAATCTAAATCCAGAACTGGGGAGTATTAAAAAAAAACTCATGCTACAAACCTGCAGACAATCAACACATGAGTCACTGACGCAGTACACAAAGATACTGAAAAAGATAATTCTACACAAGCATTTGATGGACCCCTTCCTGTTTTAAGCTAAATTACATTAGAAATGTCTGCATTTGCTTCAAATCTACAGATTGTACAGCTTCTGCAGGGAGCTCTAATCAAACCAGAATCGCCTCAGGAACGCACAATTCTCATTTCAATTTCAACAAGATCTGCTGAATTTATGTTATAATTATTACTTTATGAGCACAGCAAGAGTGTTTGTCAATTCTAGTTCTGTTTTAAAAACTTTCTGCTATAAAAAGCTTATCAGCTAAACTAAGTTTCCCAAAAACCATGACATGCAGTTTATAAAAAAAGTGTTAACATAATCTGTAGCACTGTGCAAGAAGAAAAACACACAGTGAATAATTTAAAACATGTTTATACACACTGTAACCAAATAATTAAAGACCGTTATGTCCTATGACAATAAATTAATTACATTTTCACAGCAGCATGAAGACATGTAACCCTGACATTCAATTTTAAATTCCATTTAGACAACTGTAGCTGGGCTCTGCAGTAGTTTTACCAGAATATTAAATATAAAATATGTTATCGCTTTCATCAAAAAGACAAATATGGGGGGGCTGGGCCGGACCGCCGATCTGGACAGTCGCAAGCTAGGGAAGCTCCTGCAACACATAGCCACAAAACGCTAATCCACCATGCCTTATAACTTCAAAGCAGACCGACAGCAATGGTGCCCAAAGCAAGGGGAATACTGGATCCAGGGAGAGGCTGGCTCACCGAGCTTCAGTCCCCTGGAGGAGAAATTTTTGTTACCCCAACAGAGGCCTTCTCCGGCGGTGAGTGGGGCTGACGGCCGCAGCCCCACTATCCTGCAACACAGCACCCAGCCAGAGGCACGAACCCGAGCGGACCCGGCCCTGTTCCCCCCCTTTGGACCGGTGGGGGTGATCCCGGTCCTCACCCTGTGGCCCTGACCGAGCTGCCGCAGACTGTGTCGGAGAGCCCGACAGCTGTGCCCAAGATGGAGGGCACCATGTGCGCGGGAGGTAAGGGGAATATCAGCTCTCTCCCCGCGCTCACAATTACCATCGCAGCTCCTGCCTTCCGACCCTGCCATACAGGGAGGCGGGACAACTCTTGCCTACCCCCGCAGCCATCCAAACCAGCGGCGACAGCAGCTGCACCGAGGGGATGGCGCTACTACACCGAACATCAACATTCCTGCCTGGAAGGACTGAGCCTACCGCCAAGCGAGAAACTCCAGCACACCACCCGACCTCTTATTCCCAACCAGCTTGCACTGAGGCGACACAGAAACCAGCATACCCGAGCAGCCGTCACCAAACCCTCTACAATGGCGGTCACCAGCTCCCGGATGAACAAGAGAGGCAAGCGCAACAAGCTACAGCGGAAACCCAAGAGATCCCAGCAAGCAACATGGTGGGACTGTGCCCTGATGCCTGCTCTGATGGACACTCACTCCCAGCTACTCAGAAACAGCAGAGCAGGTATCTGGTAGTGGCGGGACTCCCCCAGTCTGTGAGGTCTCGGTACCACCATGATGGCAGCCCTCTCCACTGGGCCAATTAACCAGGGTGAAATCCCACTAAAGTGACCTAGACACAGCCTGAATATAGCGTTATCATTTCAAAGCACTAGCCTGTTAATATAGCTAGCGATGTGTTCCTGCGTCACTATGTTTTGCCTTGTCTTTGCCTTAACTTTGCAGACTTATAATACATTCGCAACTCAAGCTATGTAAGCATGGTCCTTTAACCCCTTAAGGACACATGACATGTGTGACATGTCATGATTCCCTTTTATTCCAGAAGTTTGGTCCTTAAGGGGTTAAGCATAGTGTCGCAAATAGTAAGCTCGGTAAAAACTATAAAGCTGCAATGTATAATTGGATATAGGCACTTACCTGCCATTAGCAAGTATACAGCACTACATGTCTCAATCCTGCAGCACATAGTCTATATGCATGTACCTGAAAATGTTGTAAACTCATCCTTAATTCTACACTTAGCTTATATGCACATATTAGCTCTTGACACAGCATAATAATATCATAACTAGATAGTAAAGCGCTGTTGCATTGTGCTATGAGAATACCTAAGCACCCTAAGCGACGAAAACATATATTGTTTAGCACCCATCCTATCCCTATATAAAAAAAAATGTGCTAGATCTACCATGTACCTCTATGTTCAACTGTTAATTATCAGCTGCAGGATTGCCTTTGGGGTACTTCACATGCATCTGTTCAAAGCTTATGCACTACAAAAAAAAAGAATAAAAAAAAAAAGACAAATATGCACCCACCCAATTTACATATTTTAACTGTCAAGAAGATTTTCCAAGCTGCACATTATGAGCACTCCTCTCCCACTTGTGCTCTTAACTCCAATAAACTGGATTTACAATTGCCGCAGGTACTTACATCTGGAATAAAGCCAATCTCGTTGAGATGGTTGCTCAGTTCAGGGTCATGAAATGCAATCATCTGAGAGAACACGGTCAGATACTCTGAAATAACAGCAACATTGCAGACAGTTATGATCAAAGAGGAATAAACACTTTGGTTCTTCTGCCGTATTCTGGCAGTGTAAGCCGGCATTATGTATATAGTGGAAACTGCATTTAGGGATTCATGAACATTTGATAATGGGAATCTATCATCACAATTCTATATAATCAGATCCCGATTTAAACATACCCCTGTGTGGCCTGTACCATTTGCATAACATTTAATGTTTTATACAGCTCTGTTCCTGGTTGCAAGCATGAATGAGTCTTCTATTTTATTTTTACAAGTCTTAAATACACAACTCTGCAGGATTACTTTACAGCTCAGACACACACTAACCATGTGCAAATTAGTTTGAATAAAATGTTATTCTCAACATAAAATGTATTTATTCCATAATACAAAACTACACAAAGTAGAAAAATATAATAATCAAATTCATTTAACATTAGCCATTTAGTAATTCAATACAATATAGACAGAAGTGTGCATGATTATCAAAAGAAGGGTATCATGGAATCATTGGTTAGTCAATGGGTAGAAAGGGGAGGGTGACATGATGGTAGGGAACCCGGATAGGAAAAAAAATGGTTGGTGTGGAGAGAAAGAGATGACACATGAGTCTGATCCTCAGATGGTTACAGGGAGAGTAAGGGTAATAGCACTGAAAGTGGAAAACGCAATGAGGGGAGTCTAGAAATGTAAGTTAGCAAAACCATAATTTGGTATACTGTTCAAAGGTAAATGCATACCATTTGTTAAAGTAGACATCACGGGATATGTCATATGGTATATTTTGAGACTTATACAGTAATGTTTGCATTAATTTCATTCAAAGTTTATGGTATTTTATCTTTAAAATTTTTTACATGCACATGAATTAGCTGTATATTTTGTAAACGTGATATTGATGCAAATATGCTAAAAATCACTAAATTGTGCTCAACTATATCTCTCTTGAGTACAGAATGACCCCTTCATATACATTTATCAAGGTTTTGCTTTTTAAATTACAGAGTTGAATTTATAATCTGTCTATTGCAGGTTTTTTGGTTGTGATTTAAATGGCAAATTGAAGATGGGTATATGGTGCATAATGCATACCATTTGCAAAAGTGGACACCATGGGCACTACCACATGGTAATATTTTTAGCTTTATTGAGGTGTCCTTTTTCACATTTGTTTTCAAAGTTTGTGGTATTAATTTTTATTTTTACATTTTTACATGCACATTGTATTTTTCTTTGCTTATTTTTTATTTATTTTATGTATCCCACTGTAATAAAATTATCTTAACTATACCCAGCAACATCTTCTGAGTACAATGATACTCCACTTGTATACCTTTAGTAACAATCCTAATCCTAGTCTAAATCCTTAACCAAACTAATTCTAAATCAAATCCTAATCCCAAATTTACCCAATATCTACTCATAGACCTCACCTAAATCCTAACCAATAACCTAATCCTATACCTAACCCTAAGTATTACCTTAATGCTAACCCTAGTAACAGTGTTAGAAGTATTCCTCCTGCTGATTTTAGCAAAAGGATTCCCTTGCTGACCCTAATCCGAAACATAATCCTAATACTACAATTAATTCTAAACCTAATCTCAAACATAAACTTATTTATAAACCTAACATGTATTATTCAAAACTGAATTGTAATAATTAATTCAATCTATATTTTAAATATTCCCCTCTGCTTATTATCAGTACTGATATTAGTAAAGGGATTCTAAGATAAAACAGAGAGCGTTATGTTGTTGCCTTTCTACACTCCTAGTGGAGTACAATGAATATGTAATCAATTGTACATGATGTGGAAACGCACACACCAGTCTATGTAAGATCTCACAGCTGTGAAAGCATGTCATGAGGTAAAAGGAACAGCCAGCATAGGTAAGAGATAGGATTGTGTCAGGTTACAGAACTGGGGAAGGATACAAAAAAAATTATTCTGCATTATTGGTTCAAAAGATAACAGCAACCTCCGTAACTCTTAAATGGAAGAAGTTAGGACACTTCAAAGAGCTGGCCGTCTAGCCAAACTAAGCAATCGGTGGAGTAGAGCTATAGTAAAACAGGTGACAAAGAACCAGATGGTGACTCTAAGTGTGCTTCAGATATCATGTGTGGAGATAAAAGAAACATGCGAAAGACAACCATCACTGAAACATTCCAAGAATATGGCCTTAATGACAAAATGGAAGCCTCTCCTCACTGAATGACACATGAAAACCGGCGTGGGATTTGCAAAAAAAGCACCTAAAGAACTCTCAGACTGTGAAAAACAATATCCCCTGGTCTTATGACACGAAGACTGAACTGCTTAGCCTTAATTCAAAGCGCCATGTCTGGAGGAAAACAGGCACTGCTCATCATCTGCACATTACCATTGTAGCATCATGCTTGGGGGTGTTTTTCAGCGAGCGGTCAGATTTAAAGGGGAAAAAATACAGAGATATCTTTAAATAAAACCTGTTTCAGAGTGCTTAGGACATCAGACTAGCCAAAGATTCACTTTCCTACAGAATAATGCGCAACTATAAGCACACAGCCAAGACAACACAAGAGTGGCTTAGGGACAACTCTTTGAAAGTCCTTGAATGGCCGTACCGGTGCAGGTCTTGAACCTAATCGAACATCTCTGGAGAAACCTAAAAATAGCTGTCCACTAACGCTCCCTATGCAAACTACCAGAACTTGAGAGGATCTGTAGAGATTAAAGGCTGAAACTATACAAAATCCAGATGTGCAAAGCTTGTCACATCATATCCAATAAGACCTGAGGAAGTAATTGCTACCAAAGGTGCTTCCACTCAGTACTGAGTTCATGGTCTAAATACTGATGTTGATGTAATATTTCCATTTTTTGTTTGCAATGGTGTAAAAACAAACAAAAAAAATCTATATATATTTTTGCTTTGCCATTATGGGGTTTATCAGTGTAGATTGTAGTAAAATAAAATACTAACCATAACAATTGTAACATAAGGTTGCAACATTAAAACAAATTGAAAAATAGAACTTTCTGAATGAACTGTATGTATCACATATCCTAAAATCATTAAAGAGGAGGGGGGCACGCTCACAGAACTAACGTTTCTATTATATAAAATATCCAGGTAAAAAGTCTCATTTATTCTACTTAATCTTATTTCCATGAGTATATGCCATTTGCCTTACACATTGATACCGTTTGGCTGGAAGCCTGAACATGTAGATTCTAGAAGCGGAATATGTCTCAGTCTTTTCTTATTGTCTCATTCTTTGTAAAGAAAGCATTCTCCTCTTGCTTATTCTGTAAAAAGGAAATTGTTCTGCATTGTGTACTTATGAGACAATTAGCAGCCTGGGTCTGAAATAAATGATAGTTCTTAGCAACCTCTGTCAGAGGAGGACTATTAACGGGCACTTAGGACATGCTACGCTTTGGCAGGGAAGTAATAACAGTCTGCACATGGATTTACATTAGGCCAATGAACAGTGAAAAGTTATTGCTTAAACCCCAGGCTTAATTACTGCAATTAGAACTACCAGACTGGCCCTTTATAGAAACCTCAAGATGGGTTCTTGAGGCTTATAGAAATGTACACAAGCACAATCCAAGACACAACATAATTATGCTCTGTGTGTGTCTGTGTGCATTACTTCTGCAGCCATATTCAAATCTGCGTTATAGGCATGTTAAATGTGAAACCAATAT
The DNA here is from genome assembly GCF_036172605.1 of Pelobates fuscus. Lineage (NCBI taxonomy): Eukaryota > Metazoa > Chordata > Amphibia > Anura > Pelobatidae > Pelobates > Pelobates fuscus. The sequence goes on along the minus strand of NC_086322.1, from coordinate 142,991,264 downwards.
GGAAAAAATGATTCACATATGATTACACCGAATTTTCCAATCTAACCATGTTCTATAAGTACGGTATGTTAAAAGACAACGATCATCGTATTTTTACTTATCATTTGTTTAAATAAGTTTATTGCATTTAATGAAACTTAATTACTTTTCTTTGATACATGATTTACATTGATTTTTTTTTGGGGGGTGAGGGGCGGGGGGTATGTCACTTGTTTAATCTTATTGAGCAGCCATGTTGAGTCAGATAATATTGTTATTTAAACAAACTGCTGCTGGATAACGTCATACTGGCAGAGACATTTGATAAACACAGCTAAATTGTAAGTGCAAGCTCTCTGGGAATGACTGTAAGCTCCTATCAAACAACAGTGGTTTTCCAGGATACAGAAAATAAAGGCACATGAAGCATTGCTTGGTAGTAATTCTGGCAATGAGGCAAAACACTCTGAGGTACCTATGGAACTCGTTAATTTCCAAACACAGAGGAGCTTAGTGGTGGAGGGGCATTTTTAGGGAGGTATGTTCAGACCAGGGGTGGATCTCATAAGCCTCCATTCTCTTGGGGGAGAATCTGGTGGCCAGGAGAGAGGAGTAAGATGTGGTACATTACCCATACTTTCTTTTCTCTCCAACACTCGCTTATTAGACGCATAGAGAGCTGATTGGCTTCATATCAGGGGGGTAGCTAGACAGGCCCTAAGGGCACAGTGTGTATGAATATTCTCGTAGCTTATATCTCCCTACATGAAAATAGTCCAAGTACTGAGCAATACGGATGAGGGTTATGAGATTATGTCAGAGTGTTGAGATTTTGTATTTTATCTTGCTCTCCTTCTTTTGGACAACTGTGAGATTTTATAAGGCCCTGACGAGAATATTTGAGGACTGTGGATAATGTCTACCTGATAATCACATTTCTCTTAACTCGCCTTTTCATGTAATTATTTAGAATGTACTTTCTGGCTTTTTTCTATGCCAAATGCAAAATTCTAAAAGAAATAATGTAAAAAAAAAAAAGATGTACAAATTTGATGAGATTTGTCCTTTCATAAAGAACTTTCAAAGCAAGCAACTCATATAAATAAAGGACCACGAAAGGCACCCAGACATCACATTGCAGTGAAATTTAAACCAGATTGCACAATTTGAGAGAAAGTGCTGATTTAGAAAAAAAATTAAAAATCACCGTTACTTACTGTTTTGAGATTAGCCCCCCCCCTACCCCCGCAGCATATTTCAAGATGACTGATGAAACAAATGAAATGACCGTAAATAGGAACTGTCACATGTCATTCATTCATTTACATAATTTTGTTGTGTTTTATCAATTAGTCAATTAACAAGCAGGAAAAGGTGAAAATGAAATCAACTTATCTACTTGCTGACTAAACCGGTTAAACAGATCCCAAATTCTCACTAATTAATGTTAACATGATTTCACTTGTTTTGCAAATCAACTTATTTTCAAACAAATATTCCAAAACCACCTTTGTTCCAATTGGGTTTATCAACACATGACATGAGATAAGGCCACACTTGCTTCAATGGGAACTCATCTCTGTAATTTATTAAATAATACGATCAGTCAGTTTGCCAGCGATGGACAAGAAGTGAATGACAGGACACACGAATCATGGAAATATAATTTGATTCGCATTGCACATGCAATTACTTACCAGGAAGATGAATAATTAGATCAAAATTTAAATTCGTATATAAAACAAAACAAATACTTTTCTTTGCTGGATCAAAAAAATATTTAAAAAAAAAAAGCATGCTGAAAGAAATGTGTCTTTCAAAGCTTGATGCAACTTTGTTTTGTTTAGCATATAATACTTAACATTTGACACAGGGGAATGTTAAAACAGCTTATGTGTCTGATGTGTCTGAGCTGCCACAGCCAGTAAAGTTGTTGCGTTTATTGACTCTCCTGATTATCCATATGAAGCCCTCAGTATTGAATGGCTTTTCATAGCAGTAGTGGTGGTGCTTGGGATATTCCAGAGATGTAAAGTTTGACACAAACATACATTTAATGAGTGGGTACGTAAAGCAAAAAAATTGAATTGAACATTGTGCTATAAATAAAATAATTGCTTCAGTTGAATAGATATTCTATTATAACAAAAAAGTCACAGTACCTTGTATAACGTGGGAATTGTCTTTCAGAAAGAAATTGTAGAGGTACTTGGGTATAAAAGCAGACATGCATGCATAGGCCAGGGCTGGGAGAATGAAAAAAAGTATTAGCAAAGAAAACAATTCATTAAAATATCATCATGTATGCATACAAGGAATCCGGAGACAGCATTATTAACTGTGATGGAGACTGTATAACAATCTGGTTGTCTCAATTGCCTCAACTTAGGTGGTTCGCTAAGACTAATTAGTTAATAAGCTACAGTCAAAACTGAACTGGATGAACAACTTATAATGCATCTCCCAATGCATGATCAGAATTTTTTAGGTTTTATACAGGTCAATAGACACTAGTGTAGTGTCAACACTGCCGGTTTAGAGAATTGTCCTTAGTTTTATTATTATTTTAAAATGTCAATATATCCCTGCAGCACTGTATAATAAGTGAGCTAACAAACAAGTAGTTGCATGAAGTCAGACGCACAGGAACTGGTGATACTGCGACCATGATCCAATGCACTTACAATCTAAATTGAGTGGGGTATAAGTACTGGATTGGCTGAGATCATCATAATTGATGATCTCAGTCAATCCAATGCTTTCCTGTAGGAAAGCAATGGGAGGCTATTGTGTATGCCTAGTTAAACGCTGTGCTAATCAGCATCTTCTCTTAGAGATGCATTGAATCTATGCATCTCTATAGGGAACGTACACCATTTCCATTCAGAGCATGTAGAGATGCGGAACATAGGTGCTCACACTTTGCAGCACTGAGATAGAAAGCGCCTCTAGTGGCCATCTTAATAACTGCACCTGGAGGTGTTAACAGGCAGCAATGTTTGCATGAAGGGAAAGGCTATAGAGACCAGAAGAACTACCGTATTTTTCGCTCCATAAGACGCACTTTTTTTCCCCTCAAAAGTGAGGGGAAATGTCTGTGCGTCTTATGGAGCGAATATGAAGTTTTACTTACCTGTCTTGCAGCGTTGGCCGGCAGCACAGGGCGCACCGCGGTAGTGGAACTTGAATTTCATGTTCCGGTTTCCGGCGGGACTGAAAGGAAGTGTGCACAAGCTGAGTGCGCACTTCCTTTCATTCCCGCCGGAAACCGGAACATGAAATTCAAGTTCCACTACCGCGGTGCGCCCTGTGCTGCCGGCCAACGCTACAAGACAGGTAAGTAATTATGGGACAAGGGGAGGGGGACAGTATGGGAGAGAAGAATATGGGGAGGGGGATGAAGTCTATGGGGAGGGAGGGGGGGGGATGAAGTCTATGGGGAGGGGGGGGGATGAAGTCTATGGGGAGGGGGGGATGAAGTCTATGGGGAGGGGGGGGATGAAGTCTATGGGGAGGGGGGGGATGAAGTCTATGGGGAGGGGGGGGATGAAGTCTATGGGGAGGGGGGGGATGAAGTCTATGGGGAGGGGGGGATGAAGTCTATGGGGGGGGTGAAGTCTATGGGGAGGGGGGGATGAAGTCTATGGGGAGGGGGGGATGAAGTCTATGGGGAGGGGGGGATGAAGTCTATGGGGAGGGGGGGGATGAAGTCTATGGGGAGGGGGGGATGAAGTCTATGGGGAGGGGGGGGATGAAGTCTATGGGGAGGGGGGGATGAAGTCTATGGGGAGGGGGGGGATGAAGTCTATGGGGAGGGGGGGATGAAGTCTATGGGGAGGGGGGGGATGAAGTCTATGGGGAGGGGGGGGATGAAGTCTATGGGGAGGGGGGGGATGAAGTCTATGGGGAGGGGGGGGATGAAGTCTATGGGGAGGGGGGGATGAAGTCTATGGGGAGGGGGGGGATGAAGTCTATGGGGGGGGGGGGGATGAAGTCTATGGGGAGGAAGTGGGTGAAGACTATGGGAGGGGGGGACACTATGGGACAGGGGAGAAAAAAAATATTCTGTACAAACTGTCCCATAGTAAGAAACACTATGGGACAGTTTGTTAAGAATATTTTTTTTCTGGGTTTCTTCCTCTAAAAACTAGGTGCGTCTTATGGTGAGGTGCGTCTTATGGAGCGAAAAATACGGTACATTAAGATGTAGTGATTCTGGTTACTATAGTGCCCCTATAAGTGGATAATTACCCAACTCAGAAACATAATTGTATTAATCAATTACTTGAACAATTTGAATAATCAGTAGAGTACTAGCGTCCGATACTGATGAGTGATAGCAATCATTATGCTGAAAGCAGTGTGCCTTCCTAACATTTGCCAGGCAACCTATAATTACAATAAATAGGGTTGCTGACTAACACACATTTTCTAAAGCAGCAATAAATTTGAGGGGTGTTCCTATTATAATTGAGCCACTCAGCAAGTAGCTCACAAGCACACCAGTAAAATAAACAGTTGACAAGCTGCATTTTGCTAGCCCTGGCCTAAAGTGTAAGAAAAAGCACAAAACAAAACAAAAACAGGGAACATAATGGGATTTATTAACTTACCAATGCATTACACAGAATGGTAAATTAAATTGCAAGATTAAGCCAACAAAAGTTGTTTTGGAAAATTTCGGATTTTATAATCATGTAATGTAATCATTGAATTTCAGTTTTGAATTCATCAATTGCTTCTTATGATTAAACTCCCTAAGGTTTTTTAGCTTGCAAACTAATAACTTACGGACAGAAATGATTTTGGTATCAAGTATCCATTGACAAGAACATACATTCAACATTGAAATAAAACATGTGTTTTCAACCATCAAATTGTATTCAAAACACTTGCATGATGTTTAAAGAAGTGGAGGCGGCAATATTTGATGTTCATTTAAATCAATGCTTCGTTTTGATGGTACTTTCCGTCGGATATCCTCCGTACATGAAACCAGTTGATTGAACAAGCAGGAAAATTTAAAATGTGCTGCGAAGTGTCGACATTCAGGAACTATTGATAATTAATACAGGAAATACGTTGCAAGGCTCCCTTTACATATAAACTGCAATCGAAAAAATATAACTAAATTGCAAAATCCACTTACCTTCATTATTAAAATTCAAATAAAGGAATGGTGCGCATAAAGAGTCCAAGCCTAGTGAAAAAAAATACATGGATGCATTATGCAAAACAAGAGGGCCTTTAAAATTAGTTTTACATCTTTCTGAAGACATTCAACAGAATGACCTTTAAAAGTACTCCCTACAACAAATAATCAAGAAAACAGTCTATTACCCCCTGGGTGAGGATATCACAACAGGGGTGGTCAGTACGAGTGGAACCCCGTAGCCAAAGGGAGAACTAGTCTCTCTATAAATCTGTTGAAGGGTCTCAGATAATCTCTAGCAGAGGTAGCTGCAAATAGTATTTAGATATTACTCTTAGGACCACGTATAGCTAGGGGGAATTTACTATAACAGACATCCATGAAGATGTCTTAGGGCCCTAGAGTAAATCATTATTAGAAACTCTAGGCTGATTTGTAGAAGGTGTTCAATGCTACCGCCCATGTTTAAGCATATGACCTATAAGCAATGTTTGATGGATGTTTTTTTCACTCTATGATGTACTAGTATCTTGATATTTATGATATAAACCACCCCATATAGACTCTTATACTAAGCAACTGCTTAGTCGATCTCTCCCCATTCCCTCTACAAATAACAAGGTCCAGGTCTGTGAAAGTTAAGGCATATTATTTACCACAATGTATCTATTTAGAGATTCATCTCTTTAGACCTTTTTGTATCCACTCTCTTGGAATTGAGAGTTTTTCTGTCTGCCTCTGCTATATCAGCTTGCACAGAATTCTTGAAATATGCGGTCCAGGTTGGACACATGGGCGTGTTGCACCTCTTGGTTGTCTAAGGGCCGCGTGGTCTCCACCATCTTTGGTGTGCCTCTCATTTCTCCGGCTAACCTTTCTGTTGTTACCGCCGTGTCGAGGAGGACTCCCAGGGGTGGACCGGGATTACCCCCACCGGTCCGGGGGGAGGGTGATGCGGGGTGCCTGCTTGTAGCAGTCGGTCCTAAGGCAGCTCCAGACCGGGAGATCGGCTTCCTGTCCCATCCGTCGCCCGCCAGGCCGCACACTCTCGCGGGCATATCTGGCTGGCTGTTGTCCGCTCATGGGCCGCATCACCGGGTCACCACGGGGACTGAGGGCTGGTAAGTCGCTTAAGGTCTCAGTTGAGGGTTGTTTGTGGTCAAGAAATGCCATTTTAGCTTAGCATAGTGAGGAGCTCTAGCAAGGCACGTCTTCCCTCCATGACAGTCAGGCCCCGCCCCCCAGCTTGCACTTCTTATTTATATAGTTGGGATACTTTTTGGCTAATACATTTTTGGCAATTATAATGCAGCCTATTAGTTTATCCACTTCAATGATATTCTGTGCCTTGATATACATGATATATACTTTCCTTGTTATGTTTTAACTATTGCTTTACTTCAGCCTCTCATAAATTAGTATCCTAGAGGGATTTCCTTGATAAGGATTTCCTCACTTTGTTTTTATATTACTCACTACAACAGCTACATGGTATAGCCGTCTGTAGTGGTTATGGCACCTTGGGGTGCACTTGTGCAAGCCAATGGTTTGACAACTTACCAGGGCCCTGGGCGCTTGCTCTTCATTCTGTGCTCTCCAGCAGTAGATTGTGTGGATTAGCAGAGTGTTTTCAGCTAATTATTGAGTTACTGCATTGGTTTTGTTTTCTTCTAAACTGATATTCGACTTCTCCTGCTTAAGGAGACAGCATGCACTTGCACACTCGTGCTTGACAAGCTGTCATAGCTTTGTGTCAATGAGCCTGTTTTGTGTTTGCATGCCTATCTCTATGAGAAGTATTACATTGGACGTGATTGCAGAAGACATCAGCAAGCATGCTCACGTCTTTGTCAGCAGAGTGGGTGACTTCAGCGCAGGACACACAAAAGAAATTGAGTTGTGTGGAGTGAAAACATACCATTCAGTCCTAGAGGTAAGTACCCTAGGTACGCCTCTGCAAAACATCTCATTTTCCATGAAAAATAAAACAATCAAGAGTCTGGCTTGCATGAAACATAGCAATTGTGGGACTCCAACTGGCTCTACTAATACTGTATTAAAGTCTTAAATATCAATACTGTGATGCAAACTAGCATTCTACCCATAACAAAAGGCTGCTGTCAGAGTTACAATGACTTACACGAATGTTTAAAGGGACTTTATAGGTATGGGAAGCACTATGGCTTAATATAGTGTTAATATAGTTCTTGTGTCTAGAGCCTGTTCCTGCAGGGTAAGCAGTGTAATCACTGACCTTTTACAGAAAATTAAGTGTTTACATTTCTGCCTAATTACACCTTCTAGTGGCTGTCACTTAAAAAGCCACTAGAGGGGCTTCCTTTGTTTGGTCCTGCAAAGATTGCAGGACCAGCATTCAGCATCTACATGCTCTGCATAGAGATGCATGACTCATTCCATCTCATTGAGGCAATGCTCAATGGCGCAGCAGCACTGTGTAGGTGATCATATAATGATCATAAAGTACCTTGCCAGTAGACTAAGTTAGGGTGTGAGACCACCCAAGCTTTCAACACTCTTCGGAATTTTGAGTGTCCCTCTGGGGATGAGAGGAGTTCGTCATACTGATGGCAACGTGGGATATCAACTTCAATCTGGAAAAAAATTAAAAGGCAACACCAGCGGGTTAGGCAAACATAATAAGAAGCGATTCTTAATTTTTTTTTAATTTCTTTTTTTGACACAATTACTTATTTATATATTATTCTACTTATTTCCTAAGATTGGAAATAAGTCTCTTTACTTGTTCACGTTTATTACATTGTCTTTCTGGGTGTGGTTCTTTCTCACAGATCTGCCTACGAATAAATGCAATTTGCAGCTTTGAGCTTCAGATATTTTATAAATAATGAAATAAATAGTAATACTAAATATTACTTACCTGACGGTCTGTGGGTATTGGTGTGTCTTTGTCTGTTGAATCGTATTTTTCTTGGATGGCACCCTTGAAATTAATAATGCATCAGTTGAAAAATGGATTTTAGATCTGGTTTTGTACAGCTAGAGAAAAAAATGATTTCTTCAAACATGATCTGTAAAAGGGGATTTTTTTTTTTTTTTTTTTTACAAATCTTACTGACTGTGTAGCCTTACCTCAACACCCAAGAGTGCAGCCCACGTTAAGCCCCTCAAAAGTGGAGGAATGTCTACTCGAGCTTCTTTCCAAATTAGGTTTTTTTTGTATGGGTATGCCTATAATTAGAGCACATAAAAAGAAATATGAGCATTTAAAACGCAGAGAATTACGTAACTAAACTTTACACAGATTTGCTGACATCCACCAATACATGAAAAACCCATTAAAGGAACACTCTAGACACCCCAACCAGTGCTTATAGCACTGCCTAACACCACCTCTAGAGGATGTCACTCTGACATAGAGGGTTCAGTGTCTCCATGCTCTGCTCATGCTTGAGTCAAGGTGTCTCTAGGATAAGATTGTGATTAGCACAGGGCAGCAATTGCATGAACACTTGCCTCCCACTGCTTCCCTACGATCATGAGTATTGAGATTATTGAGATCAACATGCCAGGGAACAAGGTTAGATGAACTTTTCTTTAACTTAATTGAGTACCCGGATATCTAAATACATTGTAGCACTAGTTATACCGGTTTTCTACAGGCCTTCCTAAATATACACTTCACTTAAAAACTCACAGGGGTCCTATCACCACTTACTTGACCCGCCGTTCCCACTATGATCTCATTACGGAGGTTGGTGTTACACTTCTGTAACACCCTAGTCTGGTCTGCTCATGGTCCACCTGGTCTATTCACCTACTTGCCCTGCTTGGAAACAATTTCTAAGCAGGGAAAACCTCCTCCATGACGCCGACATTATGGCTTTGTTTTATTCAGCTAACAGTGCTGGCTGGGAAGTTGCCGCATGCTATGGTTGCTATGGTTGCAGAGCTCTCCTTTATCAATCAATTCCTCAGCATTGATTCTATGCTAAAGAATAGATGGACAAGTAAGAGAAAAACCTCTTTAATAAATAAATCCCAATGTACAGCGCTGTGGAACTTGTTGACAAATAATGATAATAATAAATAGCTTTTTCTCCCAAAAAAAACTGCTAGCACAATGTGTAGATTAAATGTGATGCTCTTGAATATCAAAAGTCGTTTTGGTCCAGTGCCCTTCAACAAATGTGATTTTCATGTTTTTTTTGTTTTTTTTTGTCTCTTTGGTGGAAGTAGCCAACTCCTGGAAACTGCATGAGTAGGGTTTCAAACCAATAGGAATGTGTGGTCAGACAGTATTTTTAGAAAAGGCAAAGCAATGAAATGAGGCAGAGTTTTGCAAGGTAAGCTATTGTCTAAAGAATCACTCTGCTAAATAAAGACTTATTAGATTGAGACATTGATGAGACAATATATATATGCACAATCTAAGTTAAAGGACCACTATAGTGTCAGAAAAACAAACTCGTTTTCCTGGCACTATAGTGTTAATAGGTCCCCCCCCAACCTCATGGCCCCCCTCCCGCCGGGCTCAAGAGGGGTTAAGGGGTTAAACACTTACCTTTCTCAAGCGGCGGGCTCCCTCTGCGCTGGGGACTCTCCCTCTTTCGACATCATCCGCCGAATGTGCATGCGCGGCAAGAGCCGTGCGCGCATTCAATCAGTCCATAGGAAAGCCTTTCTCAAGGCTTTCCTATGGACGGCAGCATCTTCTCACTGTAAAAATCACAGTAAGAAGCGCGGAAGCGCCTCTAGCGTCTGTCAATGGCTGGATTAACCCTAATGTAAACATAGCAGTTTCTATGAAACTGCTTTGTTTTCAGCTGCAGGGTTAACCCTAGATGGACCTGGCACCCAGACCACGTCATTGAGCTGAAGTGGTCTGGGTGCCAATAGTAGTCCTTTAATAGTTAATGCCAGGAGACCTATTTGAAAGCTGACTGGTCCTCAATAAATACCGGTGTTGTCCAGTACAGTCATTGAATTGCTGGTATATATGTCATTATAACAAACTATTCTTTAATGATCTTATAACAAAATGGCATGACTCACACATTCAGCGACAGCAGGGCTGTATAAAACGGCCTAGAGGTACGTTCCATTCAGGCACAGTCTTTAATGCAGAATAAGAAGGTGAAACCGTGTAACATTTGCAGGATGAATAATAAGTGAATAAAAGCCAAAACAGGAAACATTCTCTAAGTCAGTTATACTTCCAGTTCAGCTGCTTTGGCCTTAAATTTGAAATTCACTTTGAATTCTCACTTTAGTGAATAACCCTGTTTGTCTTCAAGGAGTAAAATACAGACATACTGCATGATTGTGGTTATTACACTGAAGGTAAGAAATTACTTCCTAAACAGCACATTTCTCATATTAAATAATCCAATTTAAGTTGGTCTTGGAGGTCTGCAGTCAGAGATTTGCAATGTCAGTTATCAAACCTTCGCATTATTTTCTTACAAGAGTACAGGTGGCTCTTGCATTAGAACTGGAGGATCTGTCAGACCGCTGAATACAATGATTGATCCGCTTAATTTGATGTATGTATTAAAGGGACACTATAGTCACCAGAACAACTACAGCTTATTGAATTTGTTCTGGTGAGTATAATCATTACCTTCAGGATTTTTGCTGTAAACACTGTCTTTTTAGAGAAAATGCAGTGTTTACATTACAGCCTAGTGATAACTTCACTGGCCACTCCTCAGATGGCTGTTAGAGATCCTTCCTGGGTCATGGCTGACTAAAATGCATCCAAACATTCAGTATCTCCTCCCTCTGCATGCAGACACTGACATTTCCTCATAGAGATTCATTGATTCAATTAATCTCTATGAGGAGATGCTGATTGGCCAGGGCTGTGTTTGGATTGTGCTGGCTCTGCCCCTGATCTGCCTCTTTGTCAGTCTCAGCCAATCCTATGGGGAAGCATTGTGATTGGATCAGGCCACCACTTCTGCTGATGTCAGCAGACAGCTTGCTTTTCTGAGGCAGCCTGCAGAGCTACAGCTTCAGGCTTGAATACAGTAAGATTGTGCTATATTTATGGAGGCTTGAGGGGCCCAGGACGGCTAGATGGTGGTTTTAACACTATAGGGTCAGGAATACATGTTTGTGTTTCTGACCCTATAGTGTTCCTTTAAGAAGCACATTGAAGAATAAAAAAATAAAGCGCTTATTGGAAATATGAGCTTTCACAAAAGATAGTTTAATTTCTTTGTAAATGTATGAATTTTTTTTGTAGTAACACCCAAAATGAAACTTCTTACTTTCTAATCGAATCCAATGTTACAGAGTCAAGATTAAGGCAAGGAATCTATAATCAGAAAACATTTATATATGGTAATATGATACCAATATCCCCATAAAGAGCAATAAAAAGTATTTCTCAAATGTCTCCTGGTTAATTAACAGCCTGACTTTCTAACTTAAGAAACCCACTGTATCTGAATGTCCACCTGTCATTTTTATTCACTATTTAATGTTCTATGGCAAGCGGAGAGTGCTGCTTCAAACATTACATAGTGTTGGGTGCAGTTATCCATCAGTATATACAGAAAATGTGTTTAATCTTCTAAACCTAGGTCAGTATTATTACTATTATCATTCTAGAGCACCAACATATTCTGCAGTGCTTTACAATAATAGAAAAGCTATTTTAGAGGTGAAGGCCCTGTTCAAACAAGCTTACAATCTATAAGGATTGGATGGGATGCCTAATGCTAAGAAAGTGACATTAGCACTGCTCTACCTAGCTTATATATATTATATTATATATGTAAATGATTTATTGAGGACTAATAGTAACAAACCTTTCAGAGTTTAGAAGTGATAATGTGAAGGAATACCCCATCACTTTCAGCTCCTTTTTGTTGTCTGGATTCAAGCCCAAGTTTTTTTCGTTTATTTTGTTCGGTTCCTGAACTGAGACCACCCCAGAGACCCATTAGAATGTGGAACGTTAAGTATCTTGCACGAAAACCACAACGGAACGAAGCAATTAAATGCTCCAGTGGGTGGCCATTTTGTCATCCAAACGCAGGCAGCGGAACTTGGAACTTGTTCGTCAAGTGCCTGGAACTCATTTCGGCCAGGCACTCCCGCAATCCCTGGTCATCATGGACCTGCTACCCGTTCCCGTTCACCTATACGAATGGCGTTCGGGAGATATATACTACCAAACACTGGGAACATTCTCTACTGATCTGCTTTCATCGAATTTGTGTGGTTTTAGTACAAAACCCCATGAGTGGAGACCGGTTCTTGATACAATTTTCCTGGAACTATTTTGGGCTTCATCCTCATGGTAGACCGGTCAAAACTTTCCAGCGATGGCGATCCAAACTACCAAACGGATATGGGTGATTTTTGGATATATTGTTCACCCAGATCCAGGCTATCCGGTGATGTGACTTTTGTGGGGTTTCCATGTATTTTGCTTTTACTTCTGGATTGTTCAGAAATTGTTATACTTTTCTTTTTGTCAATCTCTTTTTATGGAAATTTTATGTTTTTTATCGTACCCATGCGGGTCATGAAACACAGTAAACGTATAGTACACATAGTTATTAAACGTATTGCAGCATAAACAATAGCGCTATTACACAATTATGCACTAGGAGATATGGACCAGCAGTGGTACGTTATCAGGAGTGTGTGAACTGCTTCGGGAGAATGGGTGAGTGGCAACAATGGGCTTAGGGTAACCCTATCGGGTTTTTGAGATATGGCCTTCTTCTAGGTGTACCCAGAGCCCAGGAGGGCCTGGGGGGAGGTAAGTAGACGTGGAGCGGTCGCTCCCTCTTTTTAATGGGGGGAACGAGTGGGCTAGGTATGGCTCTAGGCCAACTGGTTATGTGTAGCTGTAACTGTGCAACATAGATCATGTTTGGTACAGTCTCTGTTGCTCCTAGGGAGGTCAGGTCTCTGGAGTGGATCGCTGGACGGTGTCCTGGGTGGGTGCGGGGATGCCCAAAGCATGATAGAATGTCGGGAACTCTGCAAGCGTGGAGAGTTTATGGACAGTTCCGTGACGTGTGACCACCAAGAATCTGGGAGACCTCCAATGGTATTCTATTCCCGCTTCTGGGTGCTGGTGACTTGGTTCAGCGATCTACGCCATCGTAGCGTGGATCTGGTGAGGTCTTGGTAGATGGTGAGCTGTGCGCCTTCAAATGTTAGTGGCGTCTTGCCCCGGGGAGCAGTCATCAGGATTCTCTTGTCTTGGGAGGTCGCACAACGAACAATCACATCTCGGACCAAGTTTGGAGCTGTTCTGCCTGAGGGTGGCAGGCGGTACATCCCGTCTGTGCTAAATTTCTTGGCATGTGTAGGTGGCAAGATGGCGGCCACGAGACGCCTCAGATAGTGAGGCAGTTTGTCGGATGAGACGGCGTCTGGCACTCCCCTTATCTTTATGTGGTTTCGCCTTGTTCTGTCGTCGAGGGCGACATAATGGAGAGAGAGTGCTTGTTGTTGGGTCTGGAGGGCCATTACGGTGTCTTGTAGGGTTGTTAGTCCCGGTTTGATGTTAGTGACATCGTTCTCCGTGGACTGCACCCTGTCAGCGATAGCCTGCACGTCAGTCTTAACGGCTGCTATGCTGGTCGCCAGGAGGTTTTTTATTTCCACAATTAAATGTTGGAAGTCCTGCTGGGTGACTGGGGCAGACCCATCTGAGGTTCCCTTGGGCGTTTGTGCCTGTTCTGGGGGTTGGTCAGGCGGTATGGGATCCCTTGGTACCTGCATGGTGTCATATTCCGCTGCTCCCGCCATTTTGGCTGGCGGCCGTTGTTGCTGCAGCATGGTACCTATGTCCCTGGACCCTGATGGCATCTCTGGTAGGGGTTTGTGGGACCGACGGCCCATTTCTGCCTGGTTAGGTAAAGGTGCCGTGTGGGGGTCTTCCACTGCCGGATCCTCAGGCTGTTCAAGTCCGTCCAGGAACGCCGACCAGTCGAGGGTTGCTACAGGTTTGTAGGCCGCGGGTCTGCGCTTCCGTCGGTTTACCCGTGCCGGACACACAAACGGCATGAGAGGCTGCAGGGCTGTGCACAGATGGTGCCCCTGGTCAGGAGTGGGTCAATTGGGGTTTTTATTCCCCTCTTGTCAGGCTTTGTTGCGGGTTTCGGTCGGGAGCTGTGCTGTGTTGCGACCGCTCCGGCTCGTGGTCAGGCTCCGCCCCCCGTTATACTTTTCTGTCCCTGGAGATAATGAAGTTTGTACAGTTCCTGACTCAATTATCTCTCAGGCACAGAGGAGGAGTTTACTGACTGTATAAATTTGATGCCTGTGCTTCCATTACAGTCTTCTTCCAGCATTAAGCCTCGGCTCATGTGTGGGGGGTTATGCTACATCAGTTATATTTTACCTGTGGAATTATTTGCTTGTCTATTTGGGAAAAAGGATATCCGTAGCAGTGATGCCTTGGCAGACCGCCACAGATAACTCATTGTAGTGCAATGTGCAGCTAGTTGTAGAATCTTACCTTTAGAAGTCTATCAAATAAAACAATCCTGTTAAGTTGATATTCTGTGTCTCTCTCTCGAATAATCAGAGGAAGGGCTGAGGTAGATAGCTCATTGTTGCTGCCTGAATGGGGTACATTGGACTGGCTGAAATAAACAACACAATATGTCAGATGATATTTGTACACCCAGTTATATTCACATCTTCCTAGTATTTCAGCTTGGCACTTTGTCTCACTACCAAATTTTACTTAAAGTTCACCCTCAGGGTTTGTGTCCAAAGATAACAGTAGCTAAACTTACGGCTGGTCATTTCCTGAGACACTGTGATAAATGTGTGCAAACCACGGCCAAATTAAAGTGTGTGTTAACGATGCAAATGGTGAAATTATTAATAACACATTGCAAACTTCACCCCAGTACATAAATTACTTCCTGCACAAACAGATATAAAATGCCTCCCTCAAACCTTGCCGCAAATATGTTGGAACTGTAAAGAACTTAGCAATCCCATATAAAAGAAAAAAATATGCTATGGTGTTTGCTTTTTCAGATAAATAAACTTGCATTAATCATTGTTTCAGCTTCTAAGATAATCCAAAAATAAGACTTTAGATATATTAAAGCGGCATAAACATATATACTTACTCTTCTCCCAGTAGTGGATAAAACACTTCTCCTGGGACATCTTTTAATCTCTATAAAGTACAAACAAATAGGTAAAGAAATTAAAGAAACTATATAGATCAGATATTGGTCAGTGTTGCAAAGATTTAAAAAAAAACCACAAAATATACCATTTTGATGCGAATTAAAAAAAAAAGTAATACATGTGGGATCCCTGGGAAGTTTGCGCCTATCTGAACACAACTGAAGGTACCTCATATGCTAACACACTAATCAGTTTCCCTTTTTTGATGCAGAATGGAGACTTCTGCTCAGTTAATTTACCTCTTGACTACTTATAGTCTCTGTCTGATATCTCCCGTCTCTTATTTCTTTTCCTCTCAGGAAACATTATCTACAATGTTTTCTGTTTATGCTGTTTTTGTATTGTATGCTCTTTTAGTACTTAGATCTCAATTTAATATGCTTTCGTAATGATTAAAAAATGTCAAAAGGCTATAATGGGTGACGTCTGTAGATAAATTATATGGAGAGGTTTTTTTTGTTTTTGTTTTTTAACAGCATTGAACCATTGGAAAGCTTATTAAATTGAAGCCTTAATTGGCTATTATTTTCAAAATAATACCAGTGTACAAGTGTAAAAAGCTATTTAAATCAGCCATAATGTGTCCAACTGATATGTTTCATAGTAAATAGATACAAATAACAGCTGCACAAATGTGACATATCCAATCTAGCTTGTAGAGCAAACAGGAGTGAAACTCAGAAAAAATAGCCAAGCAATATTCAGCAGATGGTTAGTTCATAGTATCAATTAGAATAGGCTCATGAGAAGGTTTTTCATAGGGATTTGTGCACGCCATAACTTTGACACAGGACTCTAACACAGTTTTCAAGTTTATAGGGACACTATAGTCACCAGAACAATTACAGCTTATTGAATTTGTTCTGGTGAGTAGAATCATTACCTTCAGGCTTTTTGCTGTAAACACTGTCTTTTCAGAGAAAATGCAGTGTTTACATTACAGCCTAGTGATAACTTCACTGGCCACTCCTCAGATGGTTGTTAGAGATCCTTCCTGGGTCATGGCTGCCTAAAATGCATCCAAACATTCAGTATCTCCTCCCTCTGCATGCAGACACTGACATTTCCTCATAGAGATTCATTGATTCAATTCATCTCTATGCGGAGATGCTGATTGGCCAGGGCTGTGTTTGAATCATGCTGGCTCTGCCCCTGATCTGCCTCCTTGTCAGTCCCAGCCAATCCTATGGGGAAGCATTGTGATTGGATCAGGCTACTACTTCTGCTGATGTCAGCAGGGTGTGGGCAGATCTAAAGGAAACAGGGACAAAGCATGCAGCTGCAGACTTGAATACAAGTCTGAGGGGACCAGGGTGGCTAGATGGTGGTTTTAAACCTATAGGGTAAGGAATACATGTTTGTGTTCCTGACCCTATAGTGTTCCTTTAAGAAGTGTTTTTTTTTTTTTTTTTCACCTTGCACCACTGTGTATTCTGCTTTTGTAATTTGTTTTGTGTTTTTAAAAGAAATCTTTCTTGACTAATATCAAGAGTAGTACCAAGACATCTTCTGTAGGTGCTGTAGAATGTTCTGAAACTTGACGGGCAACTACTTGCCTAGTATTGTCACTTTTGGGTGGGTAACTGCACATAAATACGTCTGTGTTGCACAAAGCACTTTTGAAACCCTCCACAGAACACTCCACTTACTCTGACTAGAGAGTGAACAAGTTTCATCTCTGCACCGGGGTCAGTCATGACATTTATTTATGTTCTCATTTAATTTTATCTAGTCAGCATTGCACCATAAAATGGGAGTATTCCTGTGCTATTACTCGTTATGTCTGCTGTTTGTAAATATACACACACACACACACACACAAAATGTCATATGTTACAACTCTAGGTTTTCCACCTGGCCTAATATGGGCAGGATGAGGTTTTGTATTTGGTAACCGGAAGCAAGGAGACCTAAACACTGAACTAGGTCATCCATAGTGGCTTGTGCACTTCAGTGAACATAAGTAACAGAAAACTAGAAAAAAGATTTGCAGTACAAATTCATGCACTTCAGACATTTAAATGCACAAAGCACTTCCTGACGTCACATTCCTCTCACCATAATTTTGTGGTTGGTAAGATTCAAATTTTTTTCAGAGCAACTACCAACTGCACTTATTATTTGGGTGTGGAGGGAGGGAGGGGGGAAACATTTTTACATTTGAAATTAATAGCATACATTCAGTGAAACAGTCAACAATTTAGGTTTCTGTTTCCCCATACAGGGGACAACAGAGACAGATTGCTTAAACAGCACAATGTGACTGCATCTTTAGACATGCTCATGCTACACAAGTTGAAATTAGGGCTCCTAAGACATGAGCAGAGTACTTTAACATCTCTCTCTGCATGTGTGCACATTTGTGGGACTGGCCAATGTGATGGCCAGTAAGCCTGGCAAGCTTTCATATCAGGCTTACATCCAAAAAGGCGCATCCCTTTCTTGGATGGGCTCACCCTCTTTGGACATTGTTAGTGATCCCAGCTATGTCACTAGCACACCCCTTAAAGGTCAACTTCTGCCACATTTGCAAAACTGCCAACGCTTGGGAGGTATGTAACACGACTGATCTGTTGTTGTGGTAAACTTTTAGTTACAATTTTAAGTATACGAGTCAGATTCCCATCAAAACACTTTTATTATGATTCTGATTTATGATTTATTGCAAAATTAGTTGTTTTAGCAGCTTCATATAATTTTGAATGGCTTTTTATCTAATACTTTTCTATTTTTCATATGTAGCTTCTGTCAATGATTTATCATTTGACAATTGTAGGGCACTGTCTCCTTAATTGCACTTTCTATTTTGTATTCATTTTAGTTGTCTATTTTAGCACTACCCAATATCAAAGAGGCAGTCTTACATTTCTTAGCTGACAGAGAGATAAATTCACAGTGGTGTCATCCAAAAGGAAACTTCTGTCTCTTCCTTGGCCAAAACTTTCACCATCTTCAAGCAGAAAGCTTTAATGAAAAGACATAGCAATTATCAATATCTTTCAAAATGTCTAATAATAACAGGTACCTTGCACCACAAATGTACAATTGCTATAAAGTTTTGGCACTATAAGATAAATGACATTACAGATCAGCTGACATATAATACTGATTGTGTAACGCTTACACTTTCTTAGTGCTAACAATATGTATGTGACATGTCGATTGTGTAACAATGTATATAACTGGTCAAATTTAATTTGCTTACAACATAGAAGTACAGACATGGACAAGGGCTTACTTACACTCGGGGACGGTTTTCTATCAGATTCCCCTACCCATGAAAATCCCCTACCCTCGTCACTTCCGGTGAGGGGAATCAGCTGGATCCTATGCTGCACACGCGTGCTAGCACTCCTGCTGGGGTAGGGAAATCTGATAGAGGTTTAGACCTTGACAGCACCCCTCCCTGGTCATACCCCTTAAAAAAGCCCTCACAATACTTTGTGATATGTACCAGTTCATCACAGAAATCAACAACAATACAGCTCCCAATAATGTGCCTATTTTTGTATCATAGACCACCCCAACTATAAAACACAGATTAATGTACATTTTGTATGATAGATCTCCACTGTAATAAATATCATAATAATATGATGTACTGTGTGTGTTGTCTGTGTGTGATAGGCATGATGGCTGTGTATGATGATTTTAATGGCTGTATTGACTGTGTGTGATACATGTGTTTATTGACTGTTTGTAATGGGTATTTAATTCAGACAAGCATATGCACGTGGCCCATATGCGAATACAGGTGTGTATTTTTTCAGAGTCACGTGCACACAGTCCCACAGTCAGATGCACACAATTATACACATACACTATCAAATACAGGCACATGTGCACAGTCTCAGGCACATAGTAACAAACACAGGTACAGGCAGACAATAACACACACTCACTGTCCTAACCCCTCACACCTCTATTTCAGAGCAAAGCGATGTGTTCCTCTTACTTAGGTAGGGTGCAGATGGGTGGCTTTGAACGAATAATTCCTTTACTGATGAGCTCTTTTTCCAAGTCACCTCCAGCCAGACACCAGAGATAGTATACCTCTTCAATCGATCGTTCTGCGAGGAAATCACTGTCCACCTCTAACAGAACAACAGTACACAAAAGCTACTATTACTTTTTACATAGTACTTGTAAATACTCTGTGCCAGTGACAATGAATCCTAAACTCTCTGTCATTCCTTGTTGACCTGTGGCCATCCTTTGAGGGTCACCGTACCTTTACATAGGAGACTGATGTCTTCAGGCAGAATTAAATCAGCACACCTCAGCGTTGATGAAAAAAGACTGGCAGGTTTGCGGTAAGGCACATATAGTGGAGAAATTTCACTGAACACACGGTCATGGAGCAAGTCTGTAGCAGTGGGCCTAAACAAACACAACAAATAGCATTAACAGCACAAGTCCCTGGCAACGAGCAACAAGAGACATGAAGCAACTATCGTTACATAAACTCTCTCTTTAAAAATATATGAAAGAACTGGCATTTGTAAAACACTAGTTTAATATAAAGACAAACTTGGAAAAAAAAAACTACACTCCTACTAGGGTGTATCTCATTAATAATGCTATGCTTATGGTTTGCTCATTGAGGAACATTACATTAATTTATAGTAAGTCCTATTATTATTACTATTAATATTCCCATTTATATAGCGACAACAGATTCCGTAGTGCTTTACACTATTATAAGAGGGGGGATTTAACAATAAATAGGAGAATTACAAGAAAACTTACAGGAACGATAGGTAAGAGGACCTTGCTCAAACAAGCTTACAGTCTATAGGAGGTGGGGTATAAAACACATTAGGACAGGAAATAGCAATCAAATAAGGTGGGAGTGAAGCAGAGCTGGAGATGAGAGTAGAGTGCTGCCCTTTAGGAGAGAGCAAGAGACAGGTATGCAAGGTAGAGGTTTCTGTGGGAGGCCATAAGCTTTCATAAAGAAGGTACTTCTTAAATTATTGAAGACTAGGGGAGAGTCTGATGGTGGTAGGCAGGCTATTCCATAGGAAGGGAGCTGCCCGCGAGAAGTCCTGCAAGCGTGAGTTGGCCGTATGGGTGCGAGCAGCGGACATGAGAAGGTCACGGGCAGAGCGGAGAGACCAAGAAGGAGCATACCTATGGATCTGTGAAGAGATCTAGGAGGAGCTAGAATTGTTAAGTGCTTTATAGGTATGGGTTAGCACTTTGCATTGACTCCTATAGGATACAGGAAGCCAATGTAAGGACTGACAGAGGGGTGAGATGTGAGAGGACCAACTAGAGAGGAAAATCAGTCTAGTGGTAGCATTCATTACAGACTGTAGCGGGGCAATATGGCTTTTGGGAAGACCAATTAGGAGAGGGTTACAGTAATCCATGTGGGAAATTACTAGAGCTTGGACAAGCTCCTTGGTTGTATCGTGCGTAAGAAAGGGGCAGATGGGGGCTATGTTTTTAAGATGGAATCTACAGGATTTGGCAACATACTGGATGTGAGGCTCAAAGGTGAGGCCAGAATCAAGTCTTAGAACTAGTCTCTTGAAAACTACTGGTAATAACATCTACAAGTCCAGCTACTTAATACTATCTTGTGTATGAACCTCCCCTGCTGAGAGTTGAAGATAGATTGTTGGCAGCATGGTGGTGGAAGAACCCTCTCCTGCATAATGTACAGAAAAAATATAAAACAAAAACATAATATATATATATATATATATATATATATATATTGAAAAAAAATTACTTCCTTACCTTTTTGATGGATGGAATGTGAGACATTTCCTCAATAAGGTTAATATAGATTCAGGGAGATCCTGTAAATCACATACATTCATGTATTAAAACACAAATATATAAAACCTAATATTCTGAATCAATGAAAATAACCCCTGTCTAAAATTTAAAAATATTATTTACTAATAGAGTACGTTTAGGATGTATGTGTTTCATTCACAGATAACGTGAATGAGCCACATGTTTTATTTGTCTACCCCAATCCACTCCCCATACAAATATTTAGCTAGACATTTTGGGATAAAAGTTTGGTCGATGGCCATCTCACATACTAAGGATATTAAAAAAAATAAAAAAAAGAGTGGCGTACCTACCACGGTCGCAGGGGTCACAGCTGCAACTGAGCCTGTTATTCCAGGGGGCCCGGCTGTACCTGCAAATCTCTACAACCGTAGAGGCTACCACATCATCAGTGCCGTGCTCCGGCTTGGCTCCCACGTTTGTCGGGTGATCGCCAGGAGGGAAGTGCTGTGATGCTCCCTTCCTGCCAGTCTCTGTGTGTAGCGCGGCTGAGCAAATCAGAGTCTCATGAAACGTGCTCATGAAGAGAGTACTTCTGGTTAGACCGGTTACCGCTCGGCCTCGCTACACAAAGTCAGAATGGGCGGGGGGTTGGGAGGGGGAGGAATGAGACAAATGATGGGGTTGGGAGGGTGAGAGAGAAATAATGAGGAGCTGGGGGAGAGGGAATGAGAGGAATGGAGGAGCTGGAGAGGGAGGAAATGAGACACATGGGGGGCCTGGGAATAAGACACAGAAGGGCTGGGAATGAGACACATAGAGGGGCTTGGGGGGATTGAGACACATGGAGGGACTGTGAAGGAAAATGAAATATGAGGAGGCAAATGAGGGAGGGCTTGGGGAGGGGGAAATAGGACAAATGGAAAGGAGGATGAATAAGACACATGGGGGAACTGGGGGGATGAGACACAAGAAGGGGCTTGGGGGGGAATGGGACACATGGAAGGGCTTGGGGGGGAATGGTACACCCGGAAGGGCTGGGGGCAGATCGGGAATAAAACAAATGGAGGGGGTTGGGGGGGGATGAAAAAAAGAGGGGCTGGAGGAATGAGACACATAGAGGGGCTGAGGTGGATGAGACACATGGAGAGTGAAGGAATGTGATGTAGAGGGGCTGGGGGGAATGAGACACTTAGCGGGGCTGGGGAGGGAACTGAGACACATGGAGGGACTGTCGGGGAAACGAGACACATGGTGGGTCCCTGGAAAATGTTCCCACCCGGGTCCGGAGGTTTCTAGTTACGCCTCTGATCCCAACCATGCAGTTTATTAATGATAATACATTGAAAAATTACCACAAAATGTATTAAAAGAAACATTATGTCCACAACAAAGTGTCCAGAATCCAAAATTCTTTTCAAAATTCAAATAATAAAATGTTAATAAGAGTTCCAATAACAGTGTGCATACCTTTATAATATCCTTACAGCCATGCTCCTCACCAAGAACAGTCACAATGTCATCAACACAGCCTGAGGGACCAGAGAAAACATCAAGGGAGTGAGCAGTATACATAAAAAGACAACAACAACCACCATGTAACAACTATCTTCAACTGAAAGAAAAAATAAACAGGAACTGGTAGAAAAGGAGGTCTGGCTTTATATACATCTCAATAAGGAACCTGTAAAAAAATAAAATGCCAACAAATTTCACCTATATCATACACAACTTGGAGAAATAGAACTATTAAAACTATTACAACAACAAACATTTAATGTAATTTAATTTAATATCTGGGCATGCACTGTCAGACTATTAGTTACATGACACTGGGTAACAAAGGGTGAGGACTGACAGCTCTTATTTAGGGAGCTTGTTGCACACTTTAAATATATAATGACAAAGCTGAAAAATGAGTCATTATAAGGAATTAATCGGCTAGTTATTACTATTTTTATTCTCTATTCCCATAGAGAATAAATGTGTCTATTTACAATAAATAAATTAAATATACAAAGAAAAAATTGATGCTATATTTACACAAATGATAAGTTGTGGGCACTGGTCAGGTAACTAGACAGTATAGAGAACACTGATCAATAAGTTAGCATTCTTGAGACCCAGGGTGCTTTTGATTCTCAAATGATCGTGTATGGAAATGCTGAACAATACTGGAGTAAATTCTACAAAAGCCGCCGCACATGTCCATTCAAAATATAATTAGAGAAAAATTCTACAGTAATGTAAACATTAATTTAAAATAAAACATGATTTATATGCATTCAGCTTGATCCAAGGTGTTTTAATAGTTTTGTAAGCATATATTATTTTGCTAAACCCTTATATATCTATTAGGATTGTTTGTTAACGGGGAAACAGAGTTAAGGGAAAGTCTTCTACACAATAACATGCCCACCACATATGAAGGGTCTACTGGAGGTTAAAAGGAACACTATAGGGTGAGGACCCTATAACCTCCATCTAGCCCCCATGGCCCTCCCTTTGCCCCCTAAATATAGTAAAATCTTACTTGCATTCAAGTCTGCAGCTGCTGGCTCTACACCTGATCTGACTGCTTACAGCTGACATCATCAAAAGTGATTATGTGAGCCAATCACAATGCTTTCATATAGGATTGGCTGAGACTGTCAAGGAGGAAGATAAGAGGCAGAGCCAGCACAAGTCAAACACAGCCCTGGTCAATCAGCATCTCCTCAGAAAGATCAATTGAATCAATGCATCTGTGTGAGGAAAGTTTAGTGTCTGCATGCAGAGGGTCGAGACACTAAATGGCAGTACTACACACTATACAGCACTGCCTCAGGACGTATATCTAGCAGCCATCCATGGAGTGTACAGTGGAGGCATCCCTAGGCTGTAATGTAAACACTGCATGTTCTCTGAAAAGTCAGTGTTTACTGCAAAAAGCATGAAGGTAATGATTCCACTCACCAGAACAAATTCAATAAGCTGTAGTTGTTCTGGTGACTAGCGTGTCCCTTTAACATTTTGAAATGCTAATTATAGTTTACATTAGCAATACATGCTATCTTTGGTTGTTTTTGTGAGATTCCACTTTTTTCTTCATAGTCAATTTATAAATCACCTCTCATTATTCAAATCAACACTAGTTTGTTCAGGGTTTCTTCTTTAAGGAAAAAAAAAAATAACAATTGAATTGTTACATACCTAATGTAAGTATTAGTTTTATTTTCTCATTAATTCCCAGACTCTGAAATAACTTCCTTCCCTGCCACAAGAAAAAAATAAAAATAAACAAATCACTCACGCATAACATTTAGGTAAAAGAAGAGAATTCCATGTCGTCTTGTATTTAGACTAAAATATTTACTAAAGTGATAATTATCATGAATTCAAAGTGAATTTTATATTTAAGGCCAGAGAAGCTGAGCTAGAAGCACAGGTTTTTTTTTTTTTTCTAATTCAGCTATTTTGGCCTTAAGAATGAGAATTACTTTGAATTCCTGACAATTCTCACTTTAGTGAATAACCCTGATAGAATATGATTCATGTACATTGAACTTTTCATAAGAATCTAGTGTCAAGTGTAAAGAATAAAGAAAAAACATTGATCCACATTGCATTGCATTGCAATAATGTAACAATAGCAGGAGCAAGATAAGATAAATAATGGTACACAGTTAAAATAATCTTACAAACTAAACCATCCTAACCCAATAATTATTGCTGTTATTGCTGCCCAGTTGCTAATTTAAGAAAAGGGAACCTGACACAGATCCACCATGTCCCCATAATGAGGCACCTTATAAAATAATTAACTTGGGGGACAATGGGAAGCCATTTAAACTAATGGGGGTCTCCTCCTAAATAAAAAAAAAAGGTGGTACTGACTGTCCCCTCATTCCAAAACCCATGTCTTTTAAAATAAATAGACCTCATGTCAACCCCCACCCATTGGAGGCAGGTAAAGGTTCTAAGTAACAAGGGGGACTACCGCGCCCCCACCTCACCCTAAATAATGAGATGGGGTAAATCTACTGTCCCCAACCAGCTACCTATTGGCGGCAGATGGGGGCCCAAAGTAATAAAGTCGGGGGTGGACCGATTGTTCCCTAATCCCCCACCCATTGGCGTTGGGTTAGGACCCTAAATAATAAGAAGGGTGGATCAATTGTCATTTTTCAGACAAATGGACTAATTGAATGAAAATTATGATGAAAAAGTCTTCATCATAAATCGAGTGGGATATACAATATAATCTTGAGGAACCATGATGGTAAGCCTAGAGTTGAAAGTGTGTAGCCTGTCCTTATAATTATTGTAAACATAGTAACTTTGCAGCCTTTGGCCACAATACATGAGTTCAGAGAACTTAGCTACATTGTTTACAGTTGATCGGAACACTGTACCTATAAAGACTGGCAACATAGTTGTACAGTAGCAAATTACTTAGTAACTAAGTGATCCCTTGCAAGATTACATTACTTTTTAGGAGATCTTCATTAATGTAATATGTATTGTAATTGAATTAAAGAACAATTTCCATATTTTCTGTTTATATACAAAAGTTGTCCTGCCTTTTTTTTTTTTTTTAAACGCGGTACCAGAAAATACAACCCCCAAATTATTTCTGAAGAACACCTCACTAAAAAAAAAATTTTTAAAAAAAAAAATGAAAAAGTGTAGGTACACTGGAAACAGAGATGGGTCTGTTAGCTAATGAAGACCAGGAAAAGGCAACAATTTTCAATAACTATTTTTCTTCAGTATATATTAATCAGGATCCTATGGCAAGAGATATGCAAATGATTGCTGCAAACAACTTAACAGATAACTTGTGATTGGATGACTCGAGACAAGGTGCTACAGCAGTTAAAGAAAATTAATGTAAATAAAGCTCCGGGGCCTGACGGTATTCACCCACGAGTACTTAAGGAGCTAAGTGGGAAAATAAGTGAACCTCTGTATTTAATTTTTAAGATTCTTTTGTTTCAGGTATTGTACTGGAGGATTGGAGGAAGGCAGATGTTATTCCTATATTTTAAAAGGGTTCAAAATCCTTGCATGAAAATGATAGACCTGTGAGCTTAACTTCTGTGACTGGGAAAATATTTGAAGGGCTATTAATGGATAATATTCAGAAATTCATTGGGAAGAACTTTGTTATTACCAATAATCAGCATGGTTTTATGAAACATAGGTCATGTCAAACTAACCTAATTGCATTCTATGAAGAAGTAAGTATAGATTGTTGCAGTGGATGTGATCTACTTGGATTTTGCCAAGGCATTTGATACGGTTCCTCACAATAGCTTAGTCTTCAAACTAAAAGAAATTGGTCTAGATGATTATTCTTGTTCTTGGGTAGAACATTGGCTTAAGGATAGAGTACAACGAGTTGTCATTAATGTAAAATTTTCAGGCTGGGCAAAGGTGGTAGGTGGTGTCCCTCAGGATTCTGTTTTGGGACCGCTTCTATTTAACATATTTATAAATGGTCTTGAAATAGGCATTGAAAGCCATGTTTCAGTGTTTGCGGATGACACAAAACTTTGTAAAGTAATAAAATGTGAGCAGAATATTGCTTTGCTGCAGAGGGATTTGGATAGATTTGGGGACTGGCAACTAAAATGGCAGATTAAATTTAAAGTAGAGAAATGCAAAGTTATGCACTTCGGGGTCAAGAATACACAGGCAACTTACACCCTCAATGGTAGTGAATTAGTAATAATAATTTTTAATTAATGTTCCCTTGATAAAGGCAACCAGGAGGTGCCGAAACATTGGGGGGTTACTTTTTGTGTCCTGTTTCTGCCCTGTTAGGCTTGTGAAAACTTTTGGTAATTATCATTGATATTTTTTTGATTTATTTTTTGTGCCTATTTTGTCACTTTAATTATAATTGTTTGTTTTTGCCTGTATCTGATATTGGCTCATTAAACCAGGTTAAGTGACTATTGTAGCTTTTTTTGGTGTGCATTCTCTTTCTTGTTAGTGAATTAGGGATAACCACACACGAGAAGGATTTGGGAATTGTTATAGACAACAAATTAGGCAGCAATATGCAATGTTAATCTGCAGTTGCTAAGGCCAATAAGGTTTTGTCATGCATAAATAGGGGCATAAATTCTCCAGATGAAAATATAATTTTGCCTCTTTAGAAATCGCTGGTAAGACCACGCCTTGAATATGCTGTGCCATTTTGGGCACCTGTTCTAAAGAAGGATATCATGGCACTGGAAAAAGTGCGGAGACGAGCTACAAAATTGATAAAAGGAATGGAGAATTTTAGTTACGAAGAAAGGTAAAAAAAATGTAAATCGCTTTAGTTTTAAAAAACGGCGCCACAGATGGGATATGCTAACATTATACAAATATATTCGGGGCCAGTACAAACCATTATCTGTAAATCTATTCATAAACAGGGCTATACATAGGACATGAGGTCACACATTTAGGCTGGAAGAAAGGAGATTTCATCTAAGGCAAAGAAAAGGTTTTTTTTTTTTACAGTAAGAGCAATAAGGATTTGGAATCCTGTGCCTGAAAGTGTGGTTTTATCAGAGTCCATACAGATGTTTAAACTGGGTACATATTTGCAAAAATATAACATACAGGGATATCATTTCTAATTAGTGGGGTAATAGCTGCTTGATCCAAGGAGACATCTGACTGCTATTTTGGGGTCAAGAATAATTTCAGACTAGGTTTTTTGCTTTCTTTTGGATCAACAGCAAAAACATATGTGAGGAAGGCTGAACTTGATGGACGCAAGTCTCTTTTCAACTATGTAACTCACAATTGACTAAGGCATTCCACAGGAGTAGAGAGTGGAGCAATTTACCATTGTTTGGGACTCCCAAAATATTCCCAGGCATGACACCCCCAATACCTTATTACAGTAACTAGTAAATAAATCTAAGTTGGTTACAATGCATATTACCTGTTTATGTACATACCACACAAAGCTCAAACATTATCACACCCAATGACCAAATATCGGATTTAGGACCAGAAGGCAGAGGTCTCTCATGTTGAGTGGGGTCAGTTGGCTTCAAAATTCCTTTGGCAATCACCTCTGGTGCAAGGTATGAGGGGTAGCTACAACAGTAAAAATATGGTAATACAGTAACAGAGTCTGGAGTTTTGTGATTGGCAGAATTTATTTATGACCCAGAACTCTTCAAACCCTGTTCTTAATTGAGTGACCATAAAGCTTCATAATATTGTGCAGTAATGAATAGGGTCTTTGGGATGGAGAACAGTGAGTATGCACTCAAATTAAACATTACAAGTTCTCCTATATTTTGATTTCAATTCATTTGTTTCTGTTTTTATTTATTTTTAGTTAATAAGCATTTATATTACAATGTATCATACAGAATAGGGGCAAAACTTTTTTCCAGAACAGTAGCTCTCTAAGCTAGTTAGGTGAATGCCCACTCACCATCGAGGACACTCACCAACCAAGAACCTAACGACTGGAACATCACTTTATTTGATGCCAGTTTAACAGTGATGTCTGCAGGATAAATTGTGCATATCACTGTGAACGTTTCTTATAGGGATGGGAGAGTCTGCATCGATTGCTTTTTATCTTGGAGATTTAGCATTATCTACTCAGGTTCCTCTCACGTATTTTCCAGTTTGGCTTTTATACACACTGGGCATAGTGCCTTGGTTAGCTGATAGTGCTTACTCTTCAACTCTTGATATTCTGTCCAGATGTTATTGTGTTTTCTACTCCCCACACATTTACACTTTTTTTTAGCTGTGATTTTATTTATTCATCAACATTTTATGTACATTTTAAGGCAACACTTTTTAAAGTTTGGACTCAATCAATAAATGTTTTATTAGCATTTTCATACTTTGTGCGGTGGTTCCATTTATGTCATATAACATTTTATATTTTGTCAACTTAGTTTTGTTCTCTCTCAAAAACAAAATGTATTCTTGATTGATTTTTCATTTTTTAAAATAAATTTTCAGTGAAAGAGGCAAGTACAATTAAGAAATGCTAAGAAGTAACAAATACTAGAAATTGATAACACTGCAAGAAAACCAAAATATTATTACAAAGGCAGATGCTAGAGTCATGATAGTCATGAAAAGGTCGCTAGTAAAGATTCCAATCTAAAACCAATATGCTGAAGTTTCTAAAAATAAGGCTAGAGAACAATATGTAGAAATGAGAACGAAGAAGAGAAAAAGAGAAATGAACAAGAAAATGAGGAAAGAGAACAGAGAAAAAGGATGGAGTTGGAGGCAAAGGGCAGGCAATAATAGAACGAAGGCCTAATGTTTATAAGGTGCAATCCAACCCTGGTGTCCAGAGTTTTATAGAAATAGGCAGACGTGTGATGAATAATAGCAGTTAACTGACCGATAAGTATGTTTTTAGTGAAATAATCAGCTATATATTGCCAGATATATTCAATCAAATCATTATCATGTAATAAAGTAGAGTTAAGCCTCCATGTTCATGGATGGGTATAGTGTTCTAAGAGTAACTCAATAGCAAGGTCAGTGTGGTCTGATCAAATAATGGATTTGATGCATGATTGAAATACATCAGAAAATCTATTGCCTTTCAAAATTTGATGAAATTATTATTATTTAAAAAAATAATTTTAAGGTGACAGTTGTCCTTAAAACTAAATTAAATAAAACAAATCAAATCAAAAGACGGAACACATTAGGGGGCAAGTAGGTGAGCAGGAGAAAAAAAGTTTTGCCCTGTCCATATTGAACATCATAAGAACACACACAAAAAGTGTAATGTAACTATATACACGAATAAGCCAAAAAGGGGCTATCCAATGTTTCCTAGAAGAAGTTTAATTTTAAAAGTCTCTAATTAAAATAAAGATGCAGTTGCCCTAGATATCTCTAGAACACACTAAACCAGTTTATGACAACTGAAACAAGTAGATTCTGATGCCTTTGGCCATTCGTTTTCCCAGTAGGTATAAAAATTTAAGCTGGGATTGGATACTATAAATCCTATTAGACCTTATTAGACATTTAATATATTAGTGGGTTTGTTGCCAAGAAAGTTTCCTCAATTCCTATAATATTTTAAATTAATGTTAAAGTGATCCCCATATATTTATAGCGTCAACACAGATCATTTTTTCACCAATACGAACATTAGAAGTGATAAATATGTCTAGCTGTGTTTTGTAATTTATTACATATCTACAGTGTCTTCTAGTTGAGCAGTGGGCTAACTGTGCCACCTACAGTTCAGTCGTGATAGCACATGGAGGAAACAGAAACATTGCTTACCCGATAGGGAAATCAACATCTGCTCCGTGATCTGTTATATGATAAAGTCCAAATTTAGCAAGTTTCACGTGACCCTGAAATAATCACATGCCTGAATTAGTGAAGGTAAAAATATGCGACATTGAAGCAAATCAGGCTCTCCTGGAACCTGGCATTATTCAGTCATGACAAACAAATGTAATTTAGAAAGTACATGTTAAATGGCTTAGATATAAAATATAATACAAAACAGACATAGATAGATAGATAGATAGATAGATAGATAGATGTGCATCAGCTGCATATCTCAAGTTGGACTTTGGAAAGTCCATCTTAGGGTGTTTGGTCTCACAACACAGAGAGAGTGTGCAAGTTTTTCCTTGGTTCGTGACATAATTTTATTATAGATATGTTTGTAGATATCTATGCAGGAGGCATTAAAATAATTGTTTTGAATTACATTTTATTGGTCAGTACTGTCACTGGAATCTTTACAGATTTTATACCTGAAGATTCTGGCAAAAATGATCTAGAGCAAGGGTAGCCAACCTTCGGCACTCCAGATGTTGTGGACTACTTCCCCCATAATGCTGGCAATGTATCATGGGAGGTGTAGTCCAAAACATCTGGAGTGCCGGCGGTTGCCTATACCTGATCTATAGTGTTAGGGTTAGCCCTGAACAAAAAGTGGTTGGAAGACACTGGGTAAAAAAGACAGGAGCTCTTGGGGGCGGGGCTTACCAATCGTCCTGAACAGACACCATTTCTCAAAGCTCCCTAAAATACAAATCTAATCCTGAAGATATCTGCAGAACCGAGCCCAATCCAGCCACCACACAAACACGACCAGGTTCCGCAGAGCAGGTAGAACCGATAGATGCCTTTCTTTCAACCAGCAAAGTCAGCCCGACGGAAACACAAAACCGGGGCCTACCGCACGCTGCAAAGCCTTGAGAGTCTCCTGGGAGGCATCGCAAAGACCAGGGCTGAGACGCCTTACACCCAAACACTGCCTGCATCGCCAACAACAATGCCAGGCATGGGTCGGCGCTCCCAAAAGACGCATGCCCCAACGGATGGCAGAGACATAGGAACCATGTTCCAAAGGCCGGCACAACCTAGGCCCTCTGCCGCAGCCGACACTCCCGACAGGGATCAAGGTACTACACGCGCCCTAATGAGCCCGAAAGCTCGAGACACTCACCAGCAACACAAGCTGGGTCACAGGAACCCGCTGACGACTCAGCGTCGACAACCAAAAAGGACCTAAAACTCCTCTTAGCCGAAATACACAAACTACTTGCGGCAGACTCGGCCATCCTTAAAAAAGAGGTCCGGGTAGTATCGGAGAGAGTCAAAACCACTGAAACTACCTTAACAGAGGTACAGTCCCACCTGTCTACAGTGAAGGACTCTATAACAATACTTCAAACTCAACAAAAATCACTATCATTTAAACTTACCACACTAGAAGACCGCCAGAGACTTACTCACATCAAGATAAGGGGCATCCCCGCAACGATAAAAGCGGAGGAATTACCCCACTACATCAGGAAACTCCTGGCCACAATCCTGCCACATGCAGTGGCTAAGAAGGTAGCAATTGACAGTGTGTACCGTCTCCCAAGCCCCTCTCACCTCCAGCCCAAAGCGGCACGTGATGTCATCCTCCGCTGCATCTCCCTACCTGACAAACTCCAGATCATGTCAGCACTAGAAGGCAGAACACCCTTCACCTTCGAAAACTCGATCCTTACCCTCTACCAGGACCTGACACGGCCCACGCTTCTTCTCCGCAAAACATTCGGCCCGGTCACAACACAGCTACGTGCAGCAGGACTGACCTATCGATGGGGCTGAACGGCTACCTGGCTGTGACTCAAGTGCATACTCTGCCCTCTGTGGCAGAAGCGTCGACCTTCCTGGAGACCCTGGGGCTGCCACACTCGAACATTCCCCCCACCTCAGGAGCACCGGCGGTGGCATGGGATCCCGCCTCCATAAAGCCGTTTGTTCCAAAAGCAGCAGACTCGCAAGGAACGGACAACCACGATTGACCAGCACAAACTTTTGTTCACATACCATTATAACATTATTATTTTGTTTGACTATTTAGTTATCTGTTTACCAATTGTTAATCCATCTAGGCTCCTTCAGGTACAAGCCTAACAAGCAAATACGCCGACTATGACCCCCTCCCCCCCGCAACTCTCTTGGTCAGGGGTTCTAACACTAATTATCGCACAACCTGCTATTAGTCCCAGATCCCGCACAATATGTAATCACTCCCTCAGCCTGACATAAGCATGATAATTTATGAGCACACCTCTATACACGGGACCAGGCTACTCGGGTGAATAGTCTGGGGATACCACAGTTAAAAATGTGCATTTGTTCTACTGCTACATGCTTGTGACCTATAAAGTTTTTGCCGTGGCTGTTGTGACTAGGCAAGTTGTTCTGTCAATAACTGCACTAAAAAAAAAAAAAAAAAGACAGGAGCACTTAACCATTTGATAGAATAATGGTGTTAGATGGTATATCTGGCTGCAATAGGGAGTAGCTAAAAAGCTGTTACACTCGGACTAGTAATGTCTAACTATCAACATGAAAAGTATAGAACTTTCTTGTTTAAAGAGACACTAACAACCAAAGTACATTCAGCTCAATTAAGTAGTTTTGGTGTAATGATCATATCCCTGCAGTCTCATTGCTCAATTCTATGCCATTTAGGAGCTAAATCACATTGTTTATATAATTTAGAATGCACACTATAACAACTTCAAAAAAACTCTAGCTTTATTATATACAAAAAAAAATAATAAACACAATGACAGAAGCAAGGGCAAATACAGTAATACAATGGAACAATGCCAAAAAAGATTCTTACAAGCCACAGGACAGAAACACGAGTCACCAAAACCCCCAACGTTTCGGCACCAACTGGATGCCTTTATCAAGGGTACCTGATACCTGATAGCTTTATTATTTTTTGTATATAACAAAGCTAGAGTTTTTTTGAAGTTGTTATAGTGTGCATTCTATATTATATAGAAATTTGATTGTTTGAAACCTTTAAGGGAGTGTTTATGTGGTTTGCACCTGGCTATTTAATACTATTGTGTCTCTCCATGTGTATTTGGGTTTTAAATCACATTGTTTATGCAGGTCTAGTCATGTCTACCCTGGCTGAGACTAACACATAATCTCTCTACACAGTTCCTGGAAAAAGAAAAGAAAAGGTCTACATTTTTAGCTTCCCTTAGTGCATAGTGTGTTTAATTTAGAATTTAGTATCTTCTGCTCTACTAATAGACTTCCAGAGTCTACAGGAGGGGATTAAAGTTCAATTAACAAAGCAGATACCATAAATAGAAAGGAGGTCCAGGCAGTCCAACAGTTTCAGGTGAATTTATTAGAACAAAAAGTACACAGAAACGTTTCGACCCACAGATGGGTCTTTGTCTATCTGTAAATTTCCCTGAAGCTGTTAGAGTGCCTTGGCCTCCTTTCTATTACTGGTATCTACAACTCATGGCACAGTGCTCGCCCATAGTCCAGTTCAGCACCCTTGGCTTTTATGTGGATTGAGTGCAGCTCCTATGAACATATAACAATTAACAAAGCAGGACATAAGAACCACACACAGCAAGTTAATCACAGCTAAGGCTGCATAAACTGAAACAAAAGTGATTTAACTCCTTAATGGCAGACAATTGAGCAGTAAGAATAAATGGGCATAATCTATACATGAAAGATGCTGCATTAATATAAGGTTGTTTGGTGTTAAAGTATCCCTTTAACAATGATAGTTTGGGCTATTAGTTTTATTATATTCAAGTTTAGAATTACATATATCTTTGCTTGTTAAACACTTACCTCTCCATCTAAAAGAATGTTGTGAGGAGCCAGAGCTCTATGGACCATTCTGTGACAATGCATATATTCTAGGCCTTGTAAAACTTCAAAAGCAAGGTGCATGGTCTTTGAAGGGCTGGAAATACACACATTGTTGTATGAGTTCATACTCTTTACTTGCAACAAGTTTTTATTCCTAAAACTAAAAACATGGATTTAATACAACAGGTATACACAAATGTACCACATAAGCCTTAGATAAATGACAGAAACCATCTGAAACACATACAGCTTTATTTACTAAATTCCACATTTTGCTAATGCTTTAGTTATTCAGTATTCAGTGAGAATTCAAAGTAATTTCAAATTTGAGGTAACAATTGTCAAACTGAAAAAGTCAGCTCATTGAAGTAGTCTGGGTGCAGCGTCCCAGTCCCACTTAGTCCTGAAATGTGAATCATTGCAGTTTTTGAGACTACTTTGCAGGACTAAGACAGCAACTAGAGGCAGTTCCTGGTGTCTAGGGAACTTTAGGTCGCCTAACTGACGCTTTACATTCTCACATTCTGCATGAGGTCATCCAGTGTCAGTTAAATCCCCATAGGAAAGCATTGATTTAAGGAGATGTTCTATAAGGGACAAATATATGAATGTGGCCTGCAAAGGGGGGCCTGTATCTGAAAGGAGGACCTGCTCAGTTCATAGCCCGGTGCTTACATCCTGACTCACAGATCTCAACAGTGATTCCACAGAGGCTTTTGTCCACTAGCTACACAGACAGAATTACAACACTTTAGTGACAAACAACTTTGGGGGGCCTGGTCTAATCGTATGGCAACTTCCCATCGGTGACAATTCTTTTACCTTAAAGGAAAACTATAGTGCTGAACTGGCTGTACAGGTGTCCGATCCCCCACAGATTGTATTGTCTAGCGCCGGTCTTGAAATGGCTGGCCCCACCTCCATGGCTGGACTCATTAACCTTTTCCATAGGAAAGCATTGGGGGCTTAGCGCACACATGCGGCAAAACGCTGCACCAATCAGCATCACCTGTTAGAGATCCATTGATTCAATGAATCTCTATGGGAAATGTTCAGTATTTGAATGCAGAGAGTGGCAACAAAGAGGCTGTCTGAGTGACTGCCACTAGAGGTGTTACTAAGCACCAATGGAAACACTGCCTTTTCCATGAAAAGGAATAGTCTACATTGAAAAGCAAAACAAAAAAACCTTTTGAGAGTGCCCTATATTTTAACAATAAAAACAACAATTGCAATGCACACTATTATTAACACCTATTTCAAAAACATAGGGAAAAAAGTGGGGGGAAAAAAAGATAAAGAAAAAGTGAAAAACAGAATTTCCAAAATCAAACACATGGTGGCAGCAGTTTACCGTAAAACTGGTTTTACATCCTGAAATAATGTTCACAGTAAAAAAATATGTCACAGGCACATTCAGTTCCTCACTACTTACAAATATATATTTTTTTGTTAATGACCAATCTTTGGTATTTTACGCTCAAATGTTCATTCATGCTCAAATTATTATTGGCAATATTGACAATTTACTTGTAACCACTAAACTGTCAGTAATACTGTGGTATAGAGCCCATCGTATTTGACATTCTGTATATAGCATTTATTCCTGAGTTGGATAATCCCCTTGCACAATCTTCATGCTTCATATACAACTTTAGACACATCATGACGCATGGTATATACTAGTGAGCATGTTCTAAAAGGTGTAATTATTATAAATGCTTTTATTTTTCAAGTGGCAAAATTTTTTACATAGCTGTACAATGTAGATAAACAGGTGGAGACTGAAGACAGCACAATACATACATAGTCAAAAAGTTATAAAGGGAAACAAGAGCCTTGCCTGTGAACCTAAAATTTGGAATAGCTACAATAATGAGATTTCTGGCGCTTGTACGATACAGGTATGGCAGCTTGCACTTCGCACACCAGAATCTCTTCTTTCAGAGTGTCATCAAATCCATGTAGGAGTGAAGCAATATTAAACATAAGAGGGAGGACAAGAGGATAGAATATAGTGTAGTATTTTTGGTAACTAGTGAATTAGATAAGAGGAATAACACAATTTTCTGGAACTTATCAGCTCCAGATATGGGCACCTGGACCATACAATCCCTGCCCATGGATGAAGATGGTCTCGGTCCTTTGTTGGAAGATGTTCCAGGCCAGTAAGTAGCTTTGAATGATAAGTGTTTGGGAGTGTGCTCTTTGTATAGTTGAAAAAAAATAATAATAAAATAAGGTAGTTCTACTGCTACAACACTGCACACTGATGGAGAACACTCCCACATGTTTATCATCAAAAGCTACTTACTGGCCTGGAACATTATCCAACAAAGGACCAAGACTATCAACAGATCCTAGGTCCATGTATCTAGAGCTGATCATAAGTTATAGAAAATAGTCTTATTCCTCTTATCAAATTCACTAGTTATCAAAAATACTACACTATATTTTGTCCTCTTATCTTTCATATTGCTTCACATCTACATGGATTTGATGATACTCTGAAGGCACTGCTTCCCTGTACCCCTTCCTATAAATTGTATTGATTTACACTTTAATCTTCTTAAAGCAGGATTCAATGCTTCTCTGTGAGAAGCATCCATTAAGTGGAAGGTGGAGAAGCACTGTATTAACAAAGATCAAAGATTGGCTGCTGTAGCGTGACCTGGACATTTTGTTTTAATTTTACAGTTGGGCCCAATAATTTAATTGGTTACAAAATGTCTAATGTTTTAAAAAATATTTATTCATATACAATTTAAGTGTACCTTTAATAATGTGTGTAGCTTTTTTGAAATTGAGTAATGATTTCCATTTTATATTTAATAAAATTCTAAATGTGTTGTCTAAACGCTAGCTATCAACAGAGAACACCCAAATAAGTCTCTGCCAGCCATTTACTATGTTTTCGTCCAAAACAAAAGGTTTTAGGAAATTGTAGTTGATTAACAGATGGATATCTATATTAAACTACCCCACCCCAATATATATCTCGGAAAAATACATTGATGTAAAATTCCCACAAATAGAAAACAGAATGAGCTATTTCCCAAGCTTACACATGGTTGCGGGAATGTCGGTCTTCTATGAAGCACATTAACTACACTAACCAAGCAGTAATTATTTAGAAATGAAAAGTGGGTGGAAAAAACAAATGTAAGCTTCTTGGAAGGTGAATTAAAAGTTCCAAGACTAGTCATCATAACATCCTGTACTTGCCTAAACCAAGGAGATCATATAGGACAATGGAGCATCAAACTAAATATTGGCGAGATTATGATAGGTGTGGGATGTCTGCCTCGAGTCCGATTATGATAGTTTAAAAGTTAAAATACTATCTATCTGTTACAGGAAAGTTAATTTGTAGATTTTATTTTTTATTTTTTTTTAAAGGAAATTAGTCAGTCATGGTAAATGGATGTTTGGTTGGAATTTTGTTTTAAAAAGAAAATAAAAATGTTTTTTTAACATGCAAGGGTTATTGTCAAGGAGAGCAAATATTTTTTCTGATGAAGGATGATCATGACAAGTGCGCAGTAAGGGTCTCCTACACACAAAAGGAGGGGAGCAAACTCCACGCAGTACTAGAATGTGGGTGTTCCATACGTTTTTAATAAACTGAATACGAGATAAATAAAACGAACGGAAGAAAATGATTTCAGTAATTCCTCTTTAATATAGCATTAGTGGCTTCACTGTTACAATCACATCTGCCCTAACTTAGGGATTTCTATCTGCTAGTTTGATGAGGAGATGTAGACCACCATGTTCTCAGAAAATATACGTAGGAAGCCAAATCATTTCCTATTTTAAGAGCATCCAGGTGATGCTAACAGGGATCCAATCATGGGCCTGTCCAGTTTCATGGGACAAGTATTCAGCAGGTGGCCTTCAATAAAGATCTATTGCTAATGCATTCTGGGTAATGTATATGGAGTCAATATTAAACACATGTGTATTGTATTTGCTCAGATTAATGTTTATTTCACTGGAGTGTCAGTAATAGAGACAAATACACACACCGTAATATGTTAAATATGTCAAAGCATTTTCCTCTTAGCGAAAATACCACATAATAACAAACCATGTTTTGTGCCAAGCATAACCCTTTGAATACCAGTGAGCAGTAAGAAACACTGGCGATTTTGAGGAAATAAATGAAGGCTTAAAGGGACGCGCTTACAAGAGGCAGAATTAATGAGGATGAAGTCGCACCGGAGCCTGTAAGCAGTGAGTGACGGCCATAAGGTGGCCCTTCCACTTGATTTCTGATCAGAGCGACCAGGCCCCTGTCAAACCAACAATGCTGGGAAGAAGTGGGTTCAGGTCACTTTCTTCCAGTTTACAGAGTGTGCTGTGCGAGTTTGGAATAGGCACACAGTGGAGGGGGCCTCAGCCGTGGAAGCCACCCACCTGCACCAAAAAGTATGGCTATAAATATAAAATGTATAACTATCTATATACCCAACTTGGAAGTCATAGCCCCGAGTGCCCCTAGCACAACTGGGACTACTACTGCCTTTACTTTCCACATCTTTACTAGCTCTCTTTTTTCAGTCCTTGGTATTTGTCCATCTTCTCATGTTCCATCTTCCTGAGGTTATAGTCACATGGTATTGCCACATCCACCA
This sequence comes from Pelobates fuscus, assembly GCF_036172605.1. Lineage (NCBI taxonomy): Eukaryota > Metazoa > Chordata > Amphibia > Anura > Pelobatidae > Pelobates > Pelobates fuscus. Next base: position 142,952,426 of record NC_086322.1, on the reverse strand, counting down.
CTAATGCAGTCTTCCATTCCTTGCCCACCACCACGATGTTGGGTTAGTTGACCAGTACTTGCTTATCTGTCTGGATCTGGAAGTCCCACAGGGTCTTCACCCTGTCATTCTCAACTATCTTTTGTGGTATCTCCCATCTGGACTTGGGCAGGTCCAGCCCATATTGTGAGCAGATGTTTTGGTACACAATCCCAGCTACTTGGTTGTGTCTGTTCATGTATGCCGTTTCTGCTAACATCTTGCATCTGGCTACTATGTGCTGGACTGTCTCAGAGGGCTCTTTGCACAGTCTGCACCTTGGGTCTTGTCTGGTGTGGTAGACTCCAGCTTCTTTTGACCTGGTCCTGAGTGCCTGTTCTTGTGCTGCTAGGATTAGTGTCTCAGAGATTTTATATATATATGTGTGTTTATGAGTGTTTGTGTGACACAATGTATCTGTACATACATCTGAGGATTAGAACACCCACACTACAAATAAACACATCTCTGCATTCTAAATGCCAACACTTCAAGCAAATAGACCCTGCGATCAAACAGCTATAGTACATACAAATACACCCCTGCATTCAACCGCCAAAATGGCATACAAACACAGATAGCATTTAAACACCAAAATCACACACAAGTGCATACCTATACACACACACACACACACACTTTCTATACACAAACGCATGCTTACATTCAAGCACACAGACACTACTCATAAATACAGCCCTGCAAGATAGGGCAAGTGATAGATGCCCAGCTGGTAAAGCATCATGGTACGACAATTAATGATCTACCCTTTGGCAACCCTACTCTTCAGAAAGGCCCTAAACATTTCTTGCACTAGCGCCCTCTCTGAATTAGTTTGGTCTCTACCATACCAACTACTGTGCAGTTTCTAATGCAAACAGAAAGTGCTAGGCTACTATCCTGCTAGCACTATAACAATACAAACGCTGGAGTTCTTATGGTGCTTGGAGCACCTTTTATAATCAAAGGCTTTTGAAATATCAGCAAACTTTCACAGCAGCAATATTATACATAGATAAAAAAGTAAAAAAAAAAAAAAAGTTTTGTGATATATCTTTGACTGAAGCACTAGACTGGTTGCACAAAACATTGTACAGCAACTTTTCAGTCCTGCTTAAGGACTTTTATAAAATAAAAAAAAATAAAAAAGTTTATGCAAACTTTGCAAAAAGTTTTGTAAAACCATAATAAAGACGGGCAAACATATATTGCAAAAAGTCCTCTAAGTGCTCTCCTCTTTTTATTTTACTTTTGTACGTTTTGTTGTGTCTAAGAAGGTTTTATAGAACAGAAAAACTAGAAATAACATTTAATAAATAAATAAGAAATTATATCAACAAGGGTCTGCAGGCTCTAATGTTTCAGGGCGTGTGTGTGTATGTACTTAAATCACGTAAAAGTAACTAGACATAATTTAAAATTCTGCAAATCAATCAAGAAAGGATGGGTGGATGAGTTAATATTCAAATTAATGACTAATGAGATCTGGACCTGTCCAATTACTTGGGTACATTAAAGGGAAAATATAGTAACCAGAACAACTACAGTTTTATGTAGTTTTTCTGGTAAGTATAGTAAGTCACGGCAGACATTTTAATGGGAACACTGCCTTTTCAGAGAAAAGGCAGTGTTTACATTGCTCCCTAGGGGCACCTCCAGATGCAGTTACTCAGACGGTCACTAGAGGTGCTTCCACGCTCTGCATGGAGGCGCTGAACTTTCCTCATATAGATGCATTGATTCAATGCATCTTTATAAGGAGATGCGGATTGGCTAGCAAGGCATTTGGCTCTGGCCCCTGCTCCACCTCCTTGGCTGAGACAATCAGAATTGACGATCTCAGGCAATCTAATACTTTGCAATGGGAAAGCACTGGACTGGTTGAGATGATCAATTCTGATGATGTCTGGCAAGGAGGCAGGGCATTAGAATAAAGGTGAGTTTTTTATCCTATTTAAAGGGGGGCAAAGTGGGTTCAGCAACCTAAATAGTTTTGTTTTTTTAACACTAGAGGGTCAGGGTGCACATTTGTATTCCTGAACCTATAGTGTTCCTTTAATGAGAGAGTGACATGTCTTCTCAAGTACTGTTTGGGTTATATACCAGAACAGGGGGGTAGGCAACCTTCGGCACGCCAGATACTCCTACAGCCATAATGCTGACAAAGGGGAGATGTAGTCCACAACACCTGGAGTGCGAAAGATTGACTACCATTGTACCAGATACAATCTACTAGGAAATAGTAGAGATAACTAGCATGGTTGGTGATAAATAGACCATCGTTTAGTAGTGTATGTAAAGGCTTTTATTTCCTCACTCTTCATCTCAACACTCCCCCATTCACTAATTCCTCGCTATCACCATCTGACCATTGCGTGAATTGTGATAAGAATTGCAGATTGAGTACATCTGCAGTGAACAGCAAAAGGCTAAATTATGGAGTTCATTGTATCTTATAATAAATTGAGCAGTTAGGAGGATTTGTTCTATTACTCATATAGACAACATTTTTTCTTAATTACTCCTCTTACCCTTTTCCATTCTAGATTCTCTCATATTCTCTCCTCCCCATAAAAGACCAAAATGAAATGCATAGATATGTTTTCTTTTATTATTTTGGACAAATCTCAAAAAATTCCATTTGATTTCAATTATATGGAGTATTATTTGTGCTTGCAGTAAAAGATATTAAAAAGAAACTGTTAGTGAACTCCACCGTTCTTTAGACTGGGTGCCAGACTCGTACTAATGCCTATTTTATTTCACGCTACATTTTGATCGGTAAGATTTTGTTTCTTGTTGACTTTTAACACTAGACATAAAATGAGGCACTTTTTAAAGATATTAAATATATTGCCAATAACTACAGCTGGTGTATGTTATATACTTTCCAATGTAATCCCTAACAATCAGGAAACCAATTGTTACAATTCATAAAGTATGTTTGATACATTATTTGTGATTCCCAAGCAAATATGAAATTGTTCCATAAGAATGGATGGTGAGAAAAATGTCAGGATATCAAAGCTTGATAAAACCCTGTAACCTATTGATGTAACCCATGCACAAGTCTGAAATATATTCCCCTTTAAGGCTACAAAGATATGTTCATTTCTGAAGTTCTCTCTTTGGTCAATTATTTAATCAATGAGGAGGATAGTGCACATCATTTGTGTTCCCTAGTGTTGTATATGTATACAGAGACTTTTTTTTTGTATCTGCAAAAACCTTGGTCGTTTCGGATAAATTAAAAGATATCTATAGTACTTATAATGTTAATTAACAGTTTATGTATGGTTCTCAGGCAATCCCTTTGAAATGTCCATTATTTTCTACAATCTGCAACCTGGTCTTCTCAAATTTTTCAGCTGCATGTATATGCATTTATACTATGTGGCTCCACATTCTTACTGCATGCTAACAGAAGCAGAAGCAGTTTCCATAAGAAGTTTTATTGTGAATGTAGCTCCTGGTGAACATGCAGACATGTTTCTTTACAGACTCATAAAAATCTAAGAGAGAGCTGGCATAATTCACTTGACATATTTGTACCCCTTATAATATCTTGTACAGATTCCAGATTATGACAGGGAGTGCAGTGTGGACCCAGACCAACAATTAAAGGTTGCTGGACAAAGAGGTTCCTGAGTGGTGATGCCCTATATGTTTTCATCCTCTCTTTTCTTCTAAAACGTTTCCCTACTACATCAGCACCTTTTAGACTCATCTAGGTAACCTGCCAAGCTGATGTTATGGAGGTTCTGCTTCTACAGGTTTCATATACCTAGCTCGGCACCGGTGAGAAATGTATTGCTACACTGCTTAATCTTGTGGTAGGGCTGGATGAGAATATTGCCTTGCTATGCCTGAGGTTTAAAGGAACACTATAGTCACCTAAATTACTTTAGCTAAATAAAACAGTTTTAGTGTATAGATCATTCCCCTGCAATGTCACTGCTCAATTCACTGTCATTTAGGAGTTAAATCACTTTGTTTCTGTTTATGCAGCCCTAGCCACACCTCCCCTGGCTATGATTGACAGAGCCTGCATGAAAAAAAAACTGGTTTCATTTTCAAACAGATGTAATTTACCTTAAATAATTGTATCTCAATCTCTAAATTGAACTTTAATCACATACAGGAGGCTCTTGCAGGGTCTACCAAGCTATTAACATAGCAGGGGATAAGAAAATCTTAATTAAACAGAACTTGCAATAAAGAAAGCCTAAATAGGGCTCTCTTTACAGGAAGTGTTTATGGAAGGCTGTGCAAGTCACATGCAGGAAGGTGTTACTAGGGTTCATAAACAAGCATGTCCCTTTTTACTTTTAGAGATTCATGTCCTTTCATAAACAAAGGGATTTATCTCCTAAATGGCAGAGGATTGAGCAGTGAGGCTGCAGGGGCATGTTCTATACACCAAAACTGCTTCATTAAGCTAAAGTTGTTCAGGTGACTATAGTGTCCCTTTAATTTCTCAACATACAAACTAAGCATTCGTTCTGCTGAATATAGACATCTAATCTTCAATTGTGGTAAAGGATCTTCTCTACTTCTGTACTTTTTACCGATCTTTGTATACTCTATTGTGCAAACCATTTATTAAAAATAAAATTCAAATTACAAATTGTAGGCAAAAATAGTCTGTGATTATAGCAGAGTTAAAGAATATTTCCATATCAGCTATTTTTTCTTTAATTTTGCCAGATGTGTTTGGCTTCAGTGGTTCAAAGTGTACATTTTAGCACTTATCGGATAAGTGGTGGATCTCACCAATGAAGACTTGATGGTAGCTAATCCAGAAAAAAACAGGAGATGCACTGAAAGTGTGTATTTATTTCTATCTATTCTTTATAAAACAATACCCTAATGCAGGGGTAGGCAACCTTTTAGCAGCACTGTGCCGAAATATGATTGTGATGTCCCGTAGCGTGCCGGTCCTATTTCTTTAAATTGAGGTGTGTATGTTGCCATATTCTGCTTGTGTTATTTATACTGCATTTGCTTTGTATCATTGTATTTGTGCGTATATGAGCTATTATATTGTATATGTTCATTAATAGTTTGTGGTATCATGTATAATACCTATGAATTTGGGCTGTGTATGGGGGCTGCTTGTGGAATTGGGTGTGGATGGATATGTCACATTGTGTATTTGGTAGTGTGTGTGTGTATGTGTGGGGCTGTATGGGGTATTGCATGTGAGAGGCTGAATGTGGGGTTGTGTGCATGTATGTGGATTGTTGGTGGTGTTGTGCGGACTGTGTGTGTGTTTGTATTATTTGTATGAGGGGAGGGTTATTCTGCAGCTCTGAGGCTTCCCTGGGTTTTAGTGGGGACCAGGCTGGCCAGGTACAGCTCAAGGACAGAAGCTGCAACAGGAGGCTGTGAGCTGCTCTACTTCAGTGTGGATTCCTATTCACAAGTGCTGGGAGGAAGTGATCTGAGATCACTTCCTCTACGTGCTGCAATGCATAAATGGAGGATTGTCCTTCACCACCTTTTCATATTAGCAGATATCTTAACTTTCACTGGGACTCCTGACAGGCCAGAGCCTGTTTGGCTCTTGTACCCTTGAGTGCCATGCATGGCACTAGTGCCGTAGGTTGCCTACCCCTGCCCTAATGGGTCATATAATAAATACCGTATATACTCGAGTATAAGCCGAGTTTTTCAGCACATTTTTTGTGCTGAAAAACCGGAACTCGGCTTATACTCGAGTCATAGTCTGTATTATGGCAATTTGCATTGCCATAATACAGACTGGGGGAGAGGGGGGCTGGCAGAGCTGTAACTTACCTTTCCTGCAGCTCCTGTCAGCTCCCTCCTCCTCCGCGCCGTCCGTTCAGCACCTCGGTCAGCTCCCACTGTAAGTCTCGCGAGAGCCGCGGCTCTCGCGAGACTTACAGTGTGAGCTTACAGAGGGAGCTGCACGGACGGCTCGGAGGAGGAGAGAGCTGACAGGAGCTGAAGGAAAGGTAAGTTACAGCTCTGCCAGCCCCCCTCTCCCCCCACTGAACTGCCAATGACACTGGACCACCAGGGAAGGAGCCCCCCTCCCTGGCCAGCTAGCAAGCAGGGAGGGGGGACGAAAATAATAATACAAATATTATTATTAATAATAATAATGAAAAAATATTTAAAAAAAATAATAAAAAAATAATAATAATAATTAAAAAAAATTATATAACAAAAAAAAATTAGTATTAAAATAATAAAAAAAAAAAAAAAATGCCCACCCCCACCAAGGCTCTGCACACAGCATCACACACACAAGCACACTGCACTCATACACACACACTGCATCACACACACACACACAGCACTGCACTCTTACACACACACACTGCACTCATACACACACACTGCACTCATACACACACACTGCACTCATACACACACACTGCACTCACACACACACACTGCACTCACACTGCACTCATATACACACACTGCATTCATACACTGCATTCATACACACACACACTGCACTCATACACACACACTGCATTCATACACACACCACACTCATACACACACACCGCATTCATACACACACACTGCATTCATACACACTGCACTCATATATACACACTGCACTCATACACACACTGCATTCATACACACACTGCAAATAAATATTCAATTAATATATTTTTTTTAGGATCTAATTTTATTTAGAGATTTACCAGTAGCTGCTGCATTTCCCACCCTAGTCTTATACTCGAGTCAATATGTTTTCCCAGTTTTTTGGGGTAAAATTAGGGGCCTCGGCTTATATTCGGGTCGGCTTATACTCGAGTATATACAGTAATAGTTTATTTGCAATAATAAAAAATGACAGGTTTAACATACGACACCAACTGTCCACTGGAACATTAAAGGTAAAACACATTTTAAATACCCATTTCTATGGAGATTTTTACAATATTATTGTAGGAAACATTATTTTACTATCCCAAGCCTCCAAGAACATTATTAAGGAATATATTAGAGGAGACAGTTAAAAGTATTCTAAAGCATTGATGTGGTTTATACAAAGACAAGATTAGAATAACAGACAGATGCAAAACCCTGCAGTACCTAGGAGAAAATGTGGCCACATGAGGGTTAAAAAGCCATTGCTGGGTGGGAATATATATCTCATACCTAATAAAATCTCATGTGAGTCATTTAAAATAAAGTCATTTAGGAAAGTCGCACAGCATAGTAATGATAAGACAATACAACATTCTGCCAGTGGAAACAAATAAAGCCCACACACCATATGTATGCTATGTTGAGATGAAGGCATTCACATTTAGAAATGTTACTAAAGATCACATGGATCTGGGTGGATTACAGAACAAATGACTAACTTCCATTACTAGTGAGATGTAAAATCAATCATTAGTGGGGTATGCCCAGAGCCAGGCTGGTAAGAATGCTAAGCAGATGCCAGGTATCTGCAGTCAATCGTCTTTGAGCTTTTTAACTATGAAGCTGAAATCGTCTTCTATGTAGTTAAGAATTGTACTTTCAGAATATTGAACTTCTCTTTCCAAATGGGACTGATAGACAGACATATTTAAAAGTCCCTTGTCAATTCCCAGTAATCCCGATTAAACAAATAACCTTTAAAACTGTGAATAGTTGCAAACTTTAGGAAAAATAACAATCTAACATTGGTAAACTATTGAGAATATTTGAAGTTCTGTTTTCATACTTTCGGACAGTGCAGCACATGGGTTTTTAACCCAATCACAGTCCAAAAATGACATAACCTTTTTCTCCTCCTAACACAAGCGAAGTTTCAAATGATTATCAACCTTAAAACTGGGCTTAATTTCAGTTGTCACTGCTGTGTGGTTCAATAAATCACACAAACTCCAGAACTGCACTTGGGGATTGCGAAGGTTAATGACAGACAAACAAAATAGATCCATCTTGAAAAGATCTGGCCTGCCCATTTGATTACTTTTTAAGAGCAGCTGTAAAGATAATAGAGGACATGTGTGTCATTAACCTATTGTTTTCCCGTTGACCGATATGCATGTATGTTTCTTTCAGCATGTTCAAATCAGAAATTTTGTGTATAGACTTCATGTGTACTTTTGAAGTTAGCAATTTCACCTTGTAAGTTTGTTACAGTGCTAAATTTTCTTTATTTGCTTTAATTAACCCCTTAAGGACACATGACATGTGTGACATGTCAGGATTCCCTTTCATTCCAGAAGTTTGGTCCTTAAGGGGTTAAAGGAACACAAAAACGGTATTCCTAACAATAACGTGTTCCTCCGACCCAACCTCCACCACCAGCAAAAAAAGGTTTTTCATTCATGTTATTCCAGCGCCGAGGTCCCTCGGCGCTTGCTCCGTCTCCTTCTCCTCCGATAACAGTATCAAGAGGGAACCTACCATATGCACTTGTCTATAAATCGATCTTGTCTATAAGTCGAGTGCAGTTTTTTGACCAACAATTGTGAAATATGCTATGACTCGTGGCTAAGTCGAGGGTACACATTCCCTTATTTGTACCTTGTTTCATCTGATATCCCCCTGCATTCTAATGGAATCTTTCCTCTTTGGTTCAGTTACAGAACAGACTCTGTGTGGTCCCCCTTGTTAACACCTCATAATCACCGACCACCCCTGGCTGTTAACCACAAACAAGCATTCACTGGGTGCCGCCATTCGTATATACGAACGCACGTGTTCAAACAAACTTGTCCCCCAAACGCAGGCAGCGGTACATGGTCGTCGACGGCATGGATCTCTGAGTCGGCTGCGCAAGCCAGCAAACCCTGTTGAAACTTGTACCCTTGCCCGTTTGACTTCCGGACCAGCTAGGAGAACAGCGTTCGGGAGTCGACATTGACCCGCATTCAATGTACAAAATTCTATCGAAACTAGCACTGACCCGTGGATAAGTCGACTTTACGTTTTAAAATGAAGTTTACGACTTAAATGTTTCGACTTATACATGAGTATATACGGTAATGGGCATTAGCGGCGAGCACAGCACCCACATTAGGCCTTCTCCATAGGAAAGCATTGATTCAATAATTCCTATGGGGATTTGAAGATGCTGAATGTCCTCATATGCAAAGCGTGTGGACGTCCAGTGTCGTTTCACATAGTCAAACTCTGTAAAGCAAACAGAAAGCGCCGCTGGTGGCTGTCTGGTATACAGCCACTAGAGGCAGTTTTAACCCTGCAATGGGTTAAGACTGCTTCTAGTGACTTTTTGTTCTGAAACTGCAATATTGTAAATGGCAGGGTTAAGGGGAAAGGGACAGTGCAGCCAGATCACTTCAATGAGATGAAAAGATCAGGGTGCCTATAGTGTCGCTTTAACGAGGAGTCCTAAGTAAAAAGTTGGTTGAAGTTGGTGGCAAATGTCATTATTTTAGAGAGGAGCTTTTAGTTCTATTTATGCACAACTTTCTGACTGTTTCTGGGGTATAGTTGCTAGAAACAAAGTATTCTTTACACTATCTATACATTGTGCTAGTGAAATTGCTAGCCAATGTAGATTTTGCTAAAAATCACCCCTCCTCTGAATCACACTGTCGTCATAAACTTTATGGCAATGTCTGCCTGCAAGTGAACACTTTTTCAGACTTGGCTTCATTCAGGCTGTGTGCAGTGCTGGCAGGTGTTACCGTGCTTCCCAAAGAGGAGGTTGACACCCACAAAGATGAGCTGATGGCGGCGCTCGAGCAGTTGACCAGGTGGCGAGTATGGCGAATATTTAATTTGAAAGCTATGAAGGGAACTAAACAGGATTAGCTAAAGTTAAAATATGCATTAAATATTAACTTTAAAGAAAGTCAATATTTTATTTTTTAAATTTGTTCATGTAATCTTTATACCAACTCATTAATTATTTTTCTATACACATTTATTGAAATTTTTAAAGAAATCCCTTGCCTACCTATCCCACTCCCTCTTGCTGACCGACACCTTTTTGCATCCTTATGTGAGACTGTCACTTATCTCATCCAATCTTCACTATTTTGACTGTAAAGATAACGGGCCTGCTGTGCCTACAGCATTTTCTGTCAGGAGATTTTGAAAGGCAAAATGGTTGCAAAATAATGAGCATTGGATGGGATAATTGAGAGTCTGACCCCAGGTGGCGGCCAAGTGATAGCTTCAAATTTTTTTTACTATACATGAATTAAAAATATAATGAGACGGTATATTATAACAACGTTTATATTAAGATATTGAACATTTTTTATGGAAGAGTGGTATTGTACGCTCTTCTAGATTGAGGGCCTCTTGACCTCTTGTGACTGTCAATTATTTGCTGCTATATTACCATACAAATGTAAAGTGTCATAAAATGAGCTGGTGCTATATAAATTATGCGAATAACTTTGAAAAGCTTGGCCATTTCCTAATGGTTTATTGGCAGCTGTTAACATTTCAATAATTATCAAATGATAGATTGGAATGTGCCCCTATGTTCTCTGAAGGAGAGCGTTTCTTCTATGATAATATATACTCAGTTGACTTTTTTGAAGCAATTATGGCTTTGATTTAATATTTTTGGATACGTTTTTCAAATGATTTAATGTTTTTGGACACATTTAAAAAATATATTTTTCAAAATATTAAAATCTCAAACAAATATATATCATATATCAAAAACAACATATTTTTAAAAATATTAAATCATTTGAAAGGTTTATCCAAAAATGTTAAATCATTTAAAAAGTTAAGCCAAAAAAAAAAATTTAGGGCCAATGTTTGTACAAACAGTGAGAGTAACCTGCTCGAAAAATCATGCTGATAAAAGAAAATAATTTGTCCAGTCTATTGTAAAGTAAAAGTTTTTGACACTCGAGCATATTAAATAGATTTAAAAAAATATATTGTATTATAAACCTGCAAGACATCCATATTGGGGAGGGAAGTTTGTCTTTAGGATCCAAATCCACCTGCCATACTTTTCCATCCCAGTGTCCTTTTTTTCAGCTCAAACATTTTGATGTGCAAATGGGTTTAAGAGAATTTTCAGGCAACAAACTGTATATTCATAAAATAGTGAGTGTGTATGGAAATTATTTTATGTAAATACAATCATTTTCTATTTTCTAAACAACATATAGAATACATAAATAGATATAGGAAGATAATGAAGTCATATGAAGAGTAGCCATCCCCAAAACAAATTTATCTCTTTGGCTATGACATTTTAGGTGGCATACCTCTCAAACCAACTAGCCCATTACTTTTAGCCCATCATCCATCCACAGTAAGATGAGCTCACTATAATGCAGCAGAAGAGAGAAGCTGTTGCTGACAGGAGAGCACTGACATTTGTCAAACAACTCGAATGCAAACACAAACGAACAGACACAAACTCAAACACGAAATATTCTGAAAATAAGTACTAATTGTGTGTGGATGTAATTGAGCAAATTAGTCTGTTTTAAAGGAATTCTAGTGAAAGCAAGCAATGGTTTCTGTTAAATGACACACTTAAATGTTATGTTAAAAATTACAGCAATCCTTCACCGAATTTGACTGGCTACTTGGCAACCTATGGCTGATATATTTCTTTGAAAAAGTTAACTCATGTACCATTTAGTCAGGCCGGACATTCCATGCTGGGTTTACACTGACACGTTACAGGTGCAGAAGGTGTTTTTTTGATCCTCTTTAGGTTCTGGCGGCTCTTCAGAAGACTAATCTACACAGCATATGCTCAAACAGTGAATGGATTTAACATTTTGAAATTTAAAGAACATAGCCCTGGAAAGCTCCCTGCCAGCTCACAACGTAGTTAGTCTGCAAGCAGAGATATTATCACAGAGCACAAATAAGCAATACAATGCATTGTTAACAAAATGGGAGAAATTAAAAAAGAAAGAAAGATATGTTGCCTACTTTTACAGTTGAGAGGTTTTCCACAAAGCACTGTGCTCACATTTCTTAAAATGAAACCGGTTTAGTGCATATCTAGCCACTCTTAAAACAGGAAAAAGAATGCTACAATGACATCCTTCACTTAGTAACAGGTAAAATAAGGTTTCATCAAACCTCCATTTAGGGGTTAATACTTTATATTGTTGTTCTGAAGATAGAGAGGTGGTGCTTTTAATAAGGCTAACACTTTAAAAGCTATTCACTAAAGTTTAAATTTTGGGGAAATCAAAGTAAAAACTTGAAGTCACTGTAGTCAAACTAAAAAGGCGGACTCAGAGACTTTTGCCAGTTTGGCCTACAATTTAAAATTCCCTTTACATTCAGTTTGGATCAGAGAATCACTTGTGATGATGTTAGCTAAGCAGGAAGATCAGAGGCATCATCTGCAAACTTGAATACAAGTAAGATTTTACTATATATTCAGTGGTTTTAACACTATAGGGTCAGGAATACATGTTTGTGTTTCTGACCCTATAGTGCTCCTTTAAGTGACTCTAAAGGTAAGGCAAACCAGAATAAAGATTATATTGTACCTTGCTGGCTTCCTGTCCCGAAGCAAGTCTTCCAGACTTTTCTCATAGTGTTCCGCTACCACAACCAACCGCTCTAAAATGAAAGAGAGAGAGAAAAAAAAAAAAACACGAGATCAAACACATTTTACATTAATTAGTGCAGTTCTAATAAGTGTATAAGGAAACAAAATTAATATGAAATCAACCTGTGTAGACACATAATTCATCATCAGAGAGAGGTGAACAGGATTTAATAACCTCCAGGGTAAAATCTGAATAAAAGATTTAATGTTAGCCTTCAATGCCTTTAAAAATGTAAATCTCAATCCGTTATCTAGAAATACCTGTATGTTCCTTTGTTTAATACTCTTCAATGGTTCCTTCCCAAGTTGCTATGTACTGAATTTCTAGAATCACATTATTACTATCATTAAATGTTATTTTTATGGATCACAAATATATTCTGCAGCACTTTTAAACATTTTGTAGAATGGGTAGATTTATAATAAAACTGCAGCAAGAGGAATTAATGTCCATGTGCGCAAGAGCTTGCGGTCTAACAGGATATGTTCAAGCTAGATGGGATAAGGGCCCATTTAGAGCAAGACAACCTAATTGTAAAGTCCAAATAATGGGATGAGGTGATGGCCATATACCAAAGAAATAGGCAGGTCAGTGCCAAACATTAACTTAAATGAATCTTTAAAGTACGCTTTGTGTTAAGGCTCAATCTCCATGAGAAAGCTTTGTTACCCTAACTCACACAGAGTTTTTTGGGACACTGAAAAAATACGGTCCAATTAAACTTTTTACTAGAGGAATTCCTCCAGATACGACTCCAACAAGATGTACCTCACAGCAGCGGTGAGCATTGATTTAATATACGTTTGACAAAGCCCAGACACATTATATTTTAAAAGATCCCTCTGGCCATTGAAAGTATAAAGAATTTCTCACCATATATAGTTTTTATGTTTCCAAAAGAAAAAACAAGTTTACAAGCTATGTGTTTGTATGTGTTACTTTTGACAGAAGATCAGTTCTGCAAATAACCAGAGATACTAGAGCAGTATAGGCAAACAATGGTCCACTGATTCTTTGTAACTGCAAATCCTATGATACTCAGGCAGCCCCAAAGTCTATACATATACACACACACACACCTCTATAAAATGTATATTATTCAGCTACAGTATTAAAAACCATATGCCAATTACCCTTTACAATATTTGCTGGGGAACTTCTACACAGGAGAGACAGAGAGAGAGACACACAGAATACACAGTTCCCTGACAGACCCTTGAATGCTCTGATTGAGTTAAACAACAAATTTGAGGACCACTATAGTGCCAGAAAAACTTACTCGTTTTCCTGGCTCTATAGGGTCCTTGGGTCCCCCCACCCTCAGGACCCCCCTACAGCCGGGCTCTAGGGTGAGGAAGGGGTTAATCCCTTACCTTTTTTCTATCACTGGGCTCCCCCGGCGCTGGGTACTCTCCTCCTCCTTTCCCTGTCATCGGCTGAATGCGCATGCGCGGCATGAGCCGTGCGCACATTCAGCCAGTCTGATAGGAAAGCATTCAGCCAGTCTCATAGGAAAGCTGGCGTCTTCTCACTGTGAAAATCACAGTGAGAAGCACAGAAGCACCTCTAGCAGCATATTAACCCATATGTAAACATAGCAGGTTGTCTGAAACTGCTATGTTTACTGCAAAAAGGGTTAAACCTAGCTGGACCTGGCACCCAGACCACTTCATTAAGCTGAAGTGGTCTGGGTGCCTATAGTGGTCCTTTAAGGTGAGAAAGTATAAGTAAATCTATTTCAAACTATCGGGTTGAGATTTCAATTTATTTTATGAAGATCTGGGCTTATATTACACAATTCCTACAAAGAAAACTCACCACAGAGATCTAACATTACCATTACAATTGGTCTGTAGCCAGATGCCACAACTTGCCCTGATATTGCTCTTGTGATCTAATTCACAGACCTCTTACGGTAATAATGCAAAACAGTCAAATAAAAATGTGAAATGGATAACAAAACAAAATTAAGTATCGGTTGGAAAACAATCTGTGCTTATAAACAGTGTGGGCTTTATTTTTTTATTTATTTTTTTGCAGTGCATAGTGAGTTAACATCCGTGCGTGAGGTACCCCAACGGCAATCCTCTCGCAATGTTGAGACACATGTAACAATGGGGTAGTTGAGAATACATGCACTATTTTTTGTTTAAGCAGGTAGGTTATTAATACTTGAGTAAATACGTATGCATAGTAACACAAAATAGCTGTAACTGTTATATTAGAGTACTTAACGCAGTCCTGGAATCAGGATTATATAAACATGCTTGGAGTACACATGTAAACTAGGTTTCCAACATAGGTTTGCTGAGGGTTTACGATCTAGACATGTATATAGGCAGATTAGATTATTAAGACAAGTGTGGCGAGTCTGACACAAAATAGGCTATAGTAAATGCTCTGTATTGTGGGGGTTAAGGGTATTCACAGCATGGCATTTAAGCAAGGCTTAAGTAGTAGGCCTAGGTGAAAGGCTTGTGGAGTAGGGCATGTGTGACAGTCCGCCCTCTGAGTTAATTAAAGTTGAGCAGAACTCAGGAGCATAGGGGTATAAGAGCATAAACATTACATTTGCCATAACTACATTCAGAGTCTATATGAGGCAAGGGGTGGGTGACTCTTCTACGGCTTCCAGGGTCCCAGTCAGCCCACGCCTGCGGGAGGTGTACCACAGTCCCGTTCCGGTGCCTTTGTGTCGGCGGGAGTCTCCTGCGTCATCTGGTAAGTTTGCGGCAGGCTCTGGGTTTCGAGCCGGTGAGGAAACTCCGCTTGCGGTGTCCCAATCCTGGGCTGTCGTAGATGTCCGCTGATGACTAGGAGCAATGTGGGTGGCTGCATACCTCGGCTCCTCTTGGCTGTCAGGCTGGTGGAGGTGCTGGGATCCAAGGCTTTCGGGTAGGTTCCTGGTTCGTTGTCGGTGCCTCACCCCCTGTGTGTGCTTGTGGCTCTTACTGGTTGACGGGGGTTTAAGTGGTCCGTTCGAGTGGGGCTGTAGTGTTGTTGTTTGGGCTCCACAAGTCAGAGTTGGGTGTTTGATGCCCCTTTGTCTTTTCCATTTAACTGCCCGGCCTTCTGGACGGTCAGATATCGGGGTAGCCTGCGCTGCTTCCCGCTTGTACTTGTGCAGGTGAGTGTGTGGCTTGGTTCCCAGCTCGGCCTCTGGGTCTGCAGGGAACAGAAGGGCCTCTAGCTTCTCCCAGAAAATCTGGAAGGTCCTGTTCAGCCGATGCTCGACCTCTGGAAGCTCGCTTTGAGAGCTAGGGAAGCACGCCGCCCCCGCCATTTTGAGTGCCTGGTCATCGCTTGTGGCAGTCCCCTGTGTCACCTCGACATTCGTGCCGGGCTGTTTCAGGGTCTCCCTAGGGTGGACCGGGATAACCCCCGCCGGTCCATAGGGGGGGGGAACGGGGGTCTTGGTGCCTCCTGTCAGCCGCCGGAGCCAGAAGGGGAGCGGCCGTCTCCCTCACGCCAGCCATATGTGTAGGCCTCACGGGAAGGGCCGGAGTAGTAAGCCGGGGTCGTCGGTTAAGTGGCATCGAACCGATCAGATCCCGTTTTGGCTTTCTAAATCTGTTTAGTGCTGCAGAGCAGGAGCCGTATGAGTTTGCATCCTCTGCTCTCAGCGGTCAGGCCCTGCCCCCCGTGGGCTTTATTTTTAATGTACTTAGCTTCATTTATCCATAGTGAATCATATGCCACTTCGTAATAAATAATATTATTTCTTTATGGTTTTCTGATAGAGGATAAAGGATTTTTTTTAAATTGATTCATTTTGGAGCGCTCTAAGTTGAGATAATACAGTTCTAAAATCTCTAAATTATCTTAATTAGAGCTGGTATGCTTTATGCTCTGCATATAAAAGTATATATACTGTTACACACTTAAGTGTTGTACCCCAACACACAACTTAACCCCTTAAGGACACATGACGTGTGTGACACGTCATGATTCCCTTTTATTCAAGAAGTTTGGTCCTTAAGGGGTTAAAATTGTAAACCAAAAAGTATAAACAGAAGTGGAGCTGTGTTTAAAGTTAAATGTCTTTTCCATATAGAGTAAACAAATTGCAGGAAAATATGTATTTTGTTCTTAAAAATCATGTTAAAGGAAAATTATTATGCTAGGAAAACAAAGGTTTTTTTCCCGCGGTGCAGACCCTTCTGTCACTTAGCTTATTCCAGAGCCGATGTCCCTCGACACTGGTTCAGGCTCCTCCTCCGCCAAGGTGAGCCTGGGGGAGGGGCAACACCTAATGCCCATCCATGCAATCGCATTAGGACTTCCACCATACAAAAGCATTGTATAATGCTTTCCTATGGGGTTTTGGGTGACGCTGGATGTCCTCATAGCACAGCATGAGGACGTCCAGCGTAAGTTAGGGGACCAACCACCTGGATGTCCCTCTAGCGACGGAATTAACCCTGCAAGGTAATTATTGCAGTTTCAACAGCAGAGTTAAGTGGCCTGGGATACTGCACCCAGACCATTTCAATGAGCTTAAGTGGTCTGGCTGCCAACAGTGTCCCTTTAATAAAGAAAAATAAAAATCTATTGAGGTACTAGAGGAACTTCCTGGGGTGTGCAGCACTGCCATTCAGTGTCTTCACTCTCTGCATGAAGATACTGAACTTTCCTCATAGAGGTGCCCTGATTCAATACATCTCTATGAGGAGATGCTGATTGGCCAGGGCTGTGTTTGGCTTGTTATGGCTCTGCCTCCTTGACAGTCTCAGCCAATCCAATGCGTTCCTATGTGAAAGCATTATGATTAGCTCAGGTCACCATTTCTGATGTCAACCAAGCAGGCAGATCAGGGGCAGAGCCAGCAGCAGACTGGAATCAAAAGTAAGATTTTACTATATTTAGAAGGTTAAGGGGGGGCTAGATGGTGTTTTAACACTGTAGGGTCAGGACAGTGGCGGAACTACCGTGGTCACAGGGGTCGCAGCTGCGACCGAGCCCGTCACTCCGGTGCCCGCCGACATGTGTTGCGGTCGGAAGGATAAGAGGGTGTCAGAGTGGGAACTCTGACTCCAATCAGGCTGAGCCACCACTGGTCCTGACGGAAGTCACCCTCCTGCATCTAAAAGGTAGGAAACAGGAGGGTGACTAAAATATTTTGTATATGTGTGTTTGTGTGTGTATGTATGTATGCAATTATGTGTGTCTATGTCTGTCTGTGTGTCTGTCTTTGTATGTATGTGTCTGTATGTATGTGTGTGTGTCTGGATGTGTGTCTGTATATATGTGTCTCTGCGTGTGTATATATGTGTGTATCTGCATGTGTGTGGGGAGGGGGGTAACTTATGGGAGGAGGAGGGTAGACTTATGGGCGGGTGAAGACGTTTGGGCGGGGGGATCCAGGGCAATTTTTGTCAATGACCCCGTGGTTTCTAGTTCCTTTAACAGATGCAACAACTCTCACCAAAGCCATCCACACAGTGGAAGGATATGCAAGCTTGCCTGGAAGATGTGCCACCATCTAGCCTGAGACAAATCTTATTGAGTCATATTATTTATTCAGTAAGTATATACAGCACCAACCACTGCATGTCATTGTTGAGTTTTCAAATTTCAATATGCACAATTATTTGACAATCTTTGAGAGCCTCACATGTAATTGTGGTTTCATTTACTTTTTAATTTAAAATTTTGTCATTTTTTTTTATTACTTTTTAATACAATTAATTATTGTTTTTCATGCTAACATATAAACTTTATTTTTTTTTTACGTTTTTTTTTTTCCATTACTGAAAATTCGGCAAAACGAATAAAATTGAATAAACGTATAACCATCCCAAAAAAATGATATCTTGTGATTATCCAGTTGTTGTCAGACTGGAGTCACCATCGTACTTAGCCAGAAAGTGAGTTTCAGATGCAGACACAAATTTAACACTGTATCGGGATCTAAAGTTGAGGTTTACATGATTATGATCAACTTGATTTGGCTAAGGAAAGAATGGAGAGAAACAGTTTATATGTAACTAAGAAATAAAGCTTCAGGAGCATGACTACATATAATGATTAAACACACCAACAAGGCTCAGTGCTTCTACCTAATGCTCCTGTCGCAGTAAAATCCAAGCACGCTGTAAAAAAGGGAGGCACAGCCAGGAGTTTGTTTAATGGGTTTTGTTGCTATGATATACACGTCTGGTCTTATGTGAAAGCAGAGAGCATCTGTAATGATCAATATCACATCTTCTGTCTGAATTGTACGTTTAAATCCGACATACTGTACATCTGCACTAAAACAGTATTTATTGCTGGGCTATGGAAACACTCCTCTTCCCCTATTATTACTTTTAAACAGCTCATAATTTTAAGCCTTTTAAGGCAGAGACAACACAGCACATGCAGTAAGAGAGCAAGTGTTTCTGAGCTGATCATGTCAAGATGCAATTCGAGAGCTAACCAGTAATGCTTAAAGCAATGCACAAGTTCCTGCACACACACACAACAAAAATATTTAACCCCAGTAATGCCAGAGGAAGGAGCGGGACTTAAACATTTTACAAACAACATTCACGGACTACACATGCAAACACACATCATTCCAAGAGTTGACAGATCTGAATGGACAACATTTTGATGAGAACCGAAATGTCAGACATGTACAGACATGGTTGGTTTCACATCACTGGCCTTTTTTGATCACAACCCATGCTTTGGTTTTAAGTGAAGTGTGTTCATAAAGGTTCTTCATTACAAAGAGTTCATGCAGATATACAGGATCAAGTCTGCAACATGGTGTCTATGTGTTAATTGTAATATTCAACATGGCATTATGAAATTTGTTTAGAAATTCTGTGTCCAAGATGGACATTTTCCCAGGTCACAAGAAACAAGGTGCACAGTGTAGGATATGTAATGATAATGGATGCTCGAACACCTAAGTGTGAACCCCTAACACCACTTTAGGATAAACATAAATTATACATACAGTAGCTGGAGCATTCAGAACATCTATAAAATAATAAAAAAAAAATGATACAAGAAATAGTGCAATCTTTAATGTAAGGTACTATACAATAAGATAGCATGGCAATACTCACAAGCCTGGAGCCAAATCAAGACATATGGCTCCCATGGGTAGTGCAGAAGGACTCTTGTCTTTCTTTCTTGTCCTGACTCTTCCTCAGGTACTCTGGGTGGTGCTGTTAGTGAATGATCCAGACAGCTCTTTTAAAATAAAAGGTCTTTATTCCATAAAATAAAATAAATGGTGAAATAGATAAAAAAAAATGTCCAATATAATGTCCAATAGAACAAATATAAGTCTCTGGCATGTGCCTGTTGTTCTGAAACACGTTTCGCCCTATAACCAGGGCTTCCTCAGTCGTAGAATATTCCTCGGTTCTCTGGCGTTCTTTAAATCTTCCGGGTGTCATTTCCTGTTCTGTTGAACTCATCGTGCGCTCCACTCCATGCCCCCGGAACTGCTCAGTCACAAGAGTCATACTGAGGGAGTCAGGACAAGAAAGAAAGACAAGAATGACAGGGACATCATATTAAGAGTCCATTTGCACTACCCATGCAAGCCATATGTCTTGATTTGGCTCCAAGCTTGTTAGTGTTGCCATCCTATCTTATTGTATATAGTACATTACATATTGCACTATTTCTTGTATCTTTTTTATCATCTTATAGATACTCCGAATGCTCCACCTACTGTATGTATAATTTATTTTCCTAGGTCTGACTTGTTATACATAGATGTAAATTTTAAAATATAACACACACACACACACTGATATTTCACATCAATCTGTATGTAAATGTAAAAGAGTGACATATATCAGCTACTTAAAGCAATAAAAGAGGAATCCTCTACAGTCCACAGCATGGATGGCACTGGTGTTCTTCGTTTACAACTGCAAAACAGTGAAATTAGGGTCTGACAGTATTGAACAAAAGTATTAAACCAGAAAAGGTTAACTTGACATTAGTTTCCAAGTATGCCCTGTGGTTTAGATCTTTTCATTAAAGAAACACAATAGTCACCTAAACAACTTTAGCTTAATAAAGCCGTTTTTGTGTGTAGATCATTCCTCTCAGGTTTCACTGCTAAATGCACTGCCATTTAGGAGTTAAATCACTTTGTTTCTGTTTATGCAGTGATTGCCACACCTCCCTTGGCTCTGATTTACACAGCCTGCATGAAAAAACTGGTTTCACTTTCAATCAGATGTAATTTACCTTAAATAATTGTATCTCTTTCTCTGTAAATTGAACTTTAATCACATACAGGAGGCTCTTGCGGGGTCTAGCAAGCTATTAACATAGCAGGGGATAAGAAAATCTAAATTAAACAGAACTTGCAATAAAGGAAGGATAATCTTTAGATGACTCTTTACAGGAAGTGTTTAGGAAGGCTGTGCAAGTCACAGGCAGGGAGGTGTGACTAGGGTTAATAAATAAATGGGTTTAACTCCTAAATGGCAGAGAATTGAGAAGTGAGACTGCAGAGGCATGTTCTATACACTAACACAGTTGTTTTGGTGACTATAGTGTTTAACCCCTTAAGGACAGAGCTTCAGAAGCTTGACTTACGCTTAATGACACAAGCAATTTTTGCATTTTCTTGCTGTTTGCGTTCAACTGCAATTTGCATCTCTCTCATTTATTGCACCGACGCATATTATATACCGTTTTTTAAAGGACAGAAAGGGCTTTAATTTGATATAATATATATATATATATATATATATATATATATATATATATATATAAATGCTTACTTATTATAAAAAAAAATACAGAAAAATGCAAAAAAAAGAAAAATATTGTTTTTTTTTTTTACAGTTTTTGCAATCATAATGTGTGCATAATTAGTGCAGGTTAAGGAAAGTAATTAAAAATAAATTCATTTATTTGTTCTGATTTACAGAATATATAATGTGTCTAGGATTTTAAGTTTTTTTTGGTAGTTACAGGTCACAAAGAACAAGGAGTAAAATAAAATTTTAATGTGGAGCGATTTTAGAATTTGGTATGTTTGTCTTGTAAGCCTAATAGCCATAAAATAAAACAAAATTGCCACACAAAAGTATATATTTATATAAAGTAGACATCACAGGCTATTTACCTAAGGTTGTTTTGACACTTTCTACGTAGCCATTTTACCGCCAACCTCTGCTAAATATTGGAGTAAAATTGTGTTTTTTGGGGGTTTTCGCACACAAACGTATAACAAAGAACTTCTCATGTGTATTTTGTAAAGTTGGTGTGTGCTATTCCTGTACAAAGTTTTATTATGTGTTCAGTTACTTCTGCTGAGTACAACGGTACCCCCATTGTATGTCTTTGGCACTATTTCGTGAAGCTACAGTGCCATATAGGAGACCTGTCCTTTTCAGTATTCACAGTAGAATTTTGAGAGACGGATTTAATGAGCCTATGCTTCCATTTGGGGTACTATAACAGTTTGACTGTTCAAAAACCCCCACAAAGGCCTACCATTTGTAAAAGTAGACACTCCAGGGTATCTCATAAGGTGCATATTGTGCCTTAACATGCCCCCATTTTTTTACCATTACATGCCAAAGTATGTGGTAAAAAATAATTTTGGGCATTTTTTACATACGGATTGCATTTTTGCTGGGCATTTTGTATATTTCATATGTGCCACTAAGTTCAAACCCCCCAAATTATGCTCAGCTAAGTCTTCTGAGTAAAAGGACACCCCCATTGTATGTCTATGGCACTATTTCGTGAAGCTACAGTGCCATACAGGAGACCTGTCCTTTTCAGTATTCACAGTAGAATTTTGAGAGACGGATTTAATGAGCCTATGCTTCCATTTGGGGTATTATAACAGTTTGACTGTTCAAAAAAAAACCACAAAGGCCTACCATTTGTAAAAGTAGACACTCCAGGGTATATCATAAGGTGCATATTGTGCCTTAGCATGCCCCCATTTCTCACCAATATATGCCAAAGTATGTGGTAAAAAATAATTTTGTGCATTTTTTGACATACGGATTGCATTTTTGCTGGGCATTTTGTATATTTCATATGTGCCACTAAGTTCAAAACCTCCAAATTATGCTCAGCTAAGTCTTCTGAGTAAAAAGACATCCCCAATGAATGTCTTTGGCACTATTTTGTGAAGCTACAGTGGCATATTGGAGACCGAACCATATCAGTTTTTACAGAACTTTGAATTTTGACGCTGGGCCTATGTCCAATTTCCAAGCATCTTCGTAAGTTTTAAATTCAAACTACCCCACAAAGGCCTACCATTTCTTAAAGTAGACACCCCAGGGTATTTCAAAAGGCATATTTTGAACCTTAGCGTGGGATAATTTTTCCGCTAGCTTGTACCAGGTGTAGTGGTAATAAGCGTTTTTTCTGCCTTTTTGACACACAAAGTGAGTTTGCACAGTATATTTTGCAAACCTTATGTGTGCTACGACTGTATAATACTTCATATGTTGCTCAGCTATGTCAGCTGAGTATAAAAATACCCCCGTATGTACCTTTGCCAGGTATATGTGGACATCAGAGGGGCACATTTGGGACATAGTCATTCCAGTTTTTTTCAAACTTTAAATTTTTACGCTGTGCCCATGTCCCATTTTAGAGTATTTTACCAGGCTATATAATTCAAACTACCCCACAAAGGCATACCATTTCTTAAAGAAGACATCCCAGGGTATTTCAAAAGGCATATTTTGAACCTTAGTGTGGGATCATTTTTCCGCTAGCTTGTACCAGGTGTAGTGGTAATAAGCGTTTTTTCTGCCTTTTTGACACACAAAGTGAGTTTGCACAGTATATTTTGCAAACCTTATGTGTACCACCACTCTATAATACTTTATATGTTGCTCAGCTATGTCGGCTGAGTACAAAAATACCCCCGTATGTACCTTTGCCAGGTATATGTGGACATCGGAGGGGCACATTTGGGAGACAGCCATTCCATTTTTTTTCAAATTTTGAATTTTTACGCTGTGCCCATGTCCAATTTTAGAGTATTTTACCAGGCTATATAATCCAAATACCCCATAAAGCCATACCATTTCTTAAAGAAGACATCCCAGGGTATTTCAAAAGGCATATTTTGAACCTTAGCGTGGGATCATTTTTCCGCTAGCTTGTACCAGGTGTAGTGGTAATGAGCGTTATTAAATTAATTTTTTAACTTTTTAAAACTTTTTAAAACTATTTTTTAAACTTTTGTTTTGCTTATTCATTTTTTTAAAGGACCACTCTAGGCACCCAGACGACTTCAGCTTAATGAAGTGGTCTGGGTGCCAGGTACCTCTAGGATTAACCCTTTTTTTTATAAACATAGCAGTTTCAGAGAAACTGCTATGTTTATAATGAGGGTTAATCCAGCCTCCAAATCCTCTAGTGGCTGTCTCACTGACAGCCGCTAGAGGCGCTTGCGTGATTCTCACTGTGAAAATCACAGTGAGAGTACGCAAGCGTCCATAGGAAAGCATTATGAATGCTTTCCTATGCGAACGGCTGAATGCGAGCGTGGCTCCTGCCGCGCATGCGCATTCAGCCGATGACGTCGCGATCAAGATGGAGAGGAGGAGGAAAGCTCCCCGCCCGGCGCTGGAAAAAGAGGTAAGTTTAACCCCTTCCTCTCTCCAGAGCCCGGCGGGAGGGGGTCCCTGAGGGTGGGGGCACCCTCAGGGTACTCTAGTGCCAGGAAAACGAGTATGTTTTCCTGGCACTAGAGTGGTCCTTTAAAGTTTCCTAAACTTTCGTAAAGCTTTTTTTTTACAGATTTAACATTTTTCTAAGCTTTTTCTTTTACCGTTAACCCCTAACTAGCAGTAAGCAGCACTAACAGTAAATTCCCCATTTTCCCATAACTCCCACCCACCCCAGCTAGCAAAATATTTAATTATACAATATTTAAATTAGTTAATTCAATTAATTTAACCCCTGAGGGTTAAAAAATAAATAAAAGTTAATCGTCAGGGGTTAAAAAAATAAATTAGATCACAGTATAATCAGGGGAGGGGGGATGACGTAGGACGTGGGACGGCGCACGGAGGCACGCCGCGTCTCGCGGGTTTTTTTCCTTGGCCGGAAGATGGGAGACACTGAGCAGAGCGGGGCGTTGTGAGGGAAGACGCCTGATTTGCTTCCCGCTGCGGTTGGCGGTACTGGGCGAAGCGGTGTTGCTGAGCGGTTGCTGAGCGGTCGAGAGAGAAGACAGGTCCCAAACGCTTATTTTTCTAAGTGAAAAACTAATTCCGTCCGCCCAGTGACTGCTGGAAAAGAGTGATGGGAGTGATGGGAGTGACCCCCCAGGACACTTAAACGGAGAAGTGGATAAGTATACCGGCTGGTTTGCTATATATATATGCTACATGTATGCTATATCCACGTATTAGCTAACAGAGCTTATATATCACCCAGTCACTCAGTCACTAAGTGAACATTAAGGTCCATATTCAGGTTTTATACCCTACTACGTATTACTATTTACTACTATTGCACTACTATCGCAGTAATTGATATCCTTATCTTCCTTTAATCATTTACTAAGAACTATTAAGATTTAAAGGAAACCTTACTGAGAAAAAAATATAGGAACATAAAACAAAAAAAAAAAAATATAAAAAAAAAAATATATAAAAAAAAAAAAAAAAAAATAGAGAAAGAAATAGAACGCTAATAGAAAGAGAAAGTGAAAGAGAAGGGAAAGAGAGGAGGAATAAATGGCCTCAAAAAAAAACTCAGAAGGTAAACAGAATTTAAAAAGAACTGCTAAAAAACAAGAACCAGCTATAGAAAGGAGGACTTCAGGTTTTTTCTCTCCCCAATTAAACAAGGGGAGTAGTACTAAATCTATACAAGAAGAATCAATACCTATATTGGACCCCAAAGAGACTGAGATAGACAAAACTTTGTCAGACAGCTCATGGGAAGAAAACGTATCTATCACTGCCGGTTATTTATCCAAATGCCTGGAGATCCAATTTGAGAAAATAAAAGAAGAAATAAACCGGCAGTCTAGAGAAATAAAAAATGAGATTCTAAATATAGGAAGAAGAGTGGTATTGTTAGAAGAGAAGACGGACCAAATAAATATACAACAAAAAAACAATACGGATAATATAAATAAATTGGATGAAACTCTAGAGACCCTGAAAAAGAAGATTACGGATTTAGAAGATAGATCTAGAAGACAAACCTCCGAATTAGGGGGATCCCGGAGACTGTTGTAAATGCAAATCTAGAAGACTATTGTGTAGAGTTTTTTTTGTTTCTGGGGGTTAATTCAGATAACGGCACAAGCGGCATTGAAAGATGTCATAGAATTTATAAACCTGGTAACGTACCAGAACAAGCCCCGAGAGACACAATTATTTGCCTACAATCATTCCGTTTCAAGACGCAAATTATGAAGGCAATGACAACAAAAGACCTGAAGGGGTCAATTTTCCATCAAATTAAGATTTTTCAAGATCTCTCATACCAGACCAGACTTCAAAGGAAATTTTTTACCAATCAGACAGAGGTCCTTAGAAAAAATGCAATTAAATATGCCTGGGGATTTCCGACACGTATAAACCTAACACATAATAACCAAAGACTGACCTTTGATAAACCGCAGAAATTAGAACAATGGCTACTAGAAGGGAATTTAAAATAAGTTATTGCACAAGGTATTTTTTTTTTTTTTTTTTTTTTTCCCCTCGCACATATATAACACAACATAAAACAAATAAATTAGGATTAAAGCTACACTAGAGGCCATAGAAATGTAAAGAGTGGTCCTACACTATTAAGCTAAATCTCTCCTGAAAACTAAGAAAAATGGGGGAAAGAAGTGATAAAGGGAAGAAAAGAGAAGGGAAAAGAGGGAGAAAAAAGGGGGAGAAAAAAAAAAAAAAGGGGAAAAAACTAAAATAGATAAAAGAACAGGAGTGTTTATATTAACCACAATAATAATAAGTAAATACACGATATATTAGAGGTAATTTGATAGAAAGATTATGACACAAAATAAAGGTAATACCTTGGATTTAAAGGTATATTAAAATATAAAATACACTAAATACACTAAAAACAATTTTTTGGGTTTAATTAAAAGGCTATTTAGATCAAATAAAGGGAGAAAGAAAGATAAAGAAAGAAAAAAACTAATGAAATGGGAATAAATATCAGAAGTAACTTTATAGAAATATTTTGATATAAAATAAATGCAAATAAATGTAATATTTGAGAAACAAAGATATATTAAAATTCTAAACTTACACTAAAATTTAACGAAAGAGCTATTTTGGCAAAACAAGAAACAAAAAAATAAGAAAAAAAAAAGTATGAAATGGGAATAATTATTTTTTTATTTTTTTTTTTTTTCCCTTCTGGTATTATTTTTATCCACTACACCCGTCCGGCCAAGGAGAAACTCTAGCTCGCAGATCTCGACACTTTTTCTTTTCTGCGAGCATAGAGTATGGGGACATTTTCGACGTCACTGATTAGAGAGTCGGTGTCGTTTTTGGATTGTTGTTTTCTCTCCCTGTGTTTTTGGCAGGGCTTCCCCCCGAAGGCTATGGGAGGCCTAGGTAGGGAGGAACACAAGGGAGGGAATAGATACATAGTTTTTTGCCTAGTAAAAGGCAGACATTGTACGTTTTATGTTGTGTTTTATATGTTTGTTAGTACAGATGGTGAACTTATCAGTCCTCGAAGGAAAAGAAATAGGATACATAAAATAAAATGAGGCTAGCGACGATTAATGCACAGGGGATAAACTCACAATTTAAAAGATATACAATCCTTGAGTTTCTCAAAAAAGAACAAATCCAGATTGCAGCCCTACAGGAAACCCACTGGAGAACACAAGATAAAAACAATCTTAAATCTAAATTTTTTCCTACTATAATTAGTGCCTCTATGAGCCAAAAAAAGAAAAGAGGAGTAGCCTTCTTATTTTCTAGGAATATATCATTAAAAATTATATACCAAGAAATTGATTTGGAAGGCAGATACATTATATTAGTAGCAGAAATTAATAATCAAAAATATACGTTAGTGAACATATACGCACCAAATCAATCACAAATTGCATTTATTAAAAAAGTACTTAATAAAACTGAACGCGTGAAAATGGGCCGAGTTATGGTTATGGGAGATTTTAACTGCGTACCCGATATTGAGATAGACCGAAGTTCTAAAACAAAAACCAGTAACTATGGAAACTTGAAGATGACTGCTAAAAAATTTTCAGAATTAATTAAACAAGCCCAACTTTTAGATTATTGGAGGATATTTCATACGAAGGAAAAGGATTTTTCCTGTTTCTCAAAAGCTTTCTGCTCATATTCTAGAATTGATCTCTTTTTGGGGGACAGAAACTTAGCGAGCCAAATTAAAAAGGTTTTTATAATAGCCACTACATGGTCAGATCATAATCCGGTCATCCTAGATATAAAAGAACAACATCAAAGAACAAGAGCTGACTGGAAAATGAAAGACTGGTTACTTAAAAATGAAGACAATCTTAAACAAATCAAAGATACAACAGATTATTTTTTCAAAGAAAACAGAAACAAAGATGTCTCTCCAGCAATGACTTGGTGTGCTTATAAATCAGTAATAAGGGGCCTTTTTATAAGCTTAGCAGCAAAAGAGAATAAATTAAATAAAAAAAAGGCAAATTTAGCTGAATTGTACATAAAACTAGACAATTTACTTGAACAAAATAAAAATAAACCATCTCGGAGTATTACTAATGAAATTATAGACACTGAAAAATTCATTAATGAACACCTTATGACAAAGGCTAATAATGCGTTGCATTACTTAAAACAGAAATGGTACTACACCGGAAATAGAGCAGAAAAACTAATGACGAACAGAATAAAAAAAGAAAAATCGAAAAGAATCATCACCAAAATTATTGATAATGGAGAGACTATCTTGAGACCTGAAAAAATAGCAGAAGCCTTCAAAAATTACTATCAAGATCTATACAATATTAAAGATCCTACTGAAACGGCGAACATTAGTGCATTTCTCGAGAACATAAAGAGTCCAAAAATTTCACAAATACAACTGCAGGAGCTTAATAAAACTTTTCAAGAAGAAGAACTGATTTTCTGTATCAACAAATTAAAAAAGAATAAATCCTCTGGTCCAGATGGATTTGATAACCTTTTTTACAAATTGTTAGGAAATAATATTAAAACGGACCTAATTGAAGTTTTCAATTCCTTTGTTACACCTAATAGCATTCCGGCAGAATTGTTACAAGCAAATATAGTGCCTATACTTAAACAAGAAAAGGATGCAGAGAAGATAAAGAATTATCGTCCAATCTCATTGTTGAATACCGACATTAAAATATACTCTGCTATGATAGCAGAACGTTTAAAAAAAATTATATCAGAAATAATAAACAGAGACCAAGTCGGGTTTGTCCCGGAGAGGTCTTCAACCCATAACATCAGAAGATTGATTGACATATTGGATTCCGCTTGGACCACTGGAACTCCCATGTTGACCCTGTCCTTAGATGCTGAGAAAGCATTCGACAGGGTCAACTGGGAGCTCATGAGACAAACACTACAGCGATTTGGATTGGAGGGAAGACTTCTTGAGAACATTTTTGCCCTATACACTGGCCCAACAGCAAGAATAAAGGGGAATGGCTTTAGCTCAGAGTGGTTCCCATTATCTAATGGAACACGACAGGGGTGTCCGCTATCCCCCTTACTCTATATAATCTCATTAGAACCTTTGGCATCTGCCATTAGACAAGAAGAAAACATCTCGGGTTTTGACCATAGGAAAGAAAACATAAAAATAAACCTTTACGCAGATGATGTGATCATAACTTTAGAAAATCCGTTACAATCAATAACACAGCTCATGACAACTATAGAAAAGTTTTCACAGGTTTCTGGCTACAGATTAAATACAGACAAATCAACTATTTTGGCGAGTAATGTAAATATGGAAGAAAAAAAAGAGATAAAAAAGAGGTTTGACTTTACTTGGATTGAAAAATCATTTAATTATTTGGGAATTAACATCTGTACAGATCCAAGCAAAATTGTTGAGATTAATTTCCTCCCATTACTTCTAAAAATGAACAAGCTATTAAAAGATTGGAGAAATCTGGAATTCTCCTGGTGGGGCCGTATAAATATAGTTAAATCCTATATTCTACCAAAGTGGTTATACCTATTCAGAATGCTTCCTTTGAAGGTACCCGACAGCTGGCTATCACTTATTCAACAATCCTTCTCTAAATTTATATGGCAATCAAAGAAACCTAGGCTGGCAAGAAAATTCTTGGCGATTAAACAAGCAAATGGAGGAGTAGGACTTGCGCTGATACAACAATATTATCAAGCGAGTACTCTCTCTCATTGCATTATCTCACAACATACAGAGTCTAAACATGAGAGATGGTATGCAATAGAAAAAAAAATGTCATATAATAAAGACCTGTCTACCCTTTTTTGGTTGACGCAAAAAAAGAAAGATAACTGCCAACCATGTTCTGAAAGTATAGTGTTACTAAATATTGGAGAAGCATGGAACAAAATAAGAAAAAATATGGGTCTTAACAATCGTATCATTAACACTTTACCAATTCTAATTTTGGAAAACAATATAGAAGATCTAAATTTAAAAAATTGGGCCAAAGCAGGTATTCAAAATATAGAAGACCTAATGATTGGATCAAATCTTAAATCATTTGAACAATTAAGTACAGAATTCGCTCTTCCAGAAAAAGAAAAATATAACTTCATAAGGATTAACAGTTACTTAAGCAAAGTACTAGATAAAGAACATTCAGAAGTTAAATGTAAGTTATGTCATCTGCTGAAAGCGAATGACACGAAAAATCTATTAAAAAAGTGTAATTCGATACTAAGACTCGAGGAAGAAGATCTTATTTTTCCGGCCATTGAGAAATGGGAGAAAGATTTGAAAATAAAGAAAAAATTGGAAAAAAGCGACTGGAAAAAAGCTTGGGTGTCTGTGGTTAAACATATTAAATGCTTAAATTTAGTTGAGTTACATTTTAAGATTATAAATAGACTGTACCTGGTCCCAAGTCGCATGAATAAAATGGATCATAACATATCAGCTATTTGCTGGCGGTGTGATAGTGCGACGGGAGACATGTTACATATCTGGTGGAGCTGTCCCTTGATAATAGAATTTTGGAAAATGTTTATAGGCAAAATCCAAGAAATAATCGATACTAAAATACCCTTGTCTCCAGAATTATTTATACTACACTTAAATCTTAGCCAATATAATATGGATTTTCAATACTTTCTTACTCATGCGCTAATAGCGGCAAAGATCTCTATAGCTAGAAGATGGAGAACTAATAGTATACCAAATTGGGAAACCATAAAAAATCAGTTAATCTTTCAGCTAAAAATGGAAAGCGGCTTAAATATAAATCTAAAAAAAAAAAAAAAGATGGATATAGATATATGGCTAAATAAGCTGTGCGCATTCTAATTTGATAAAGAAAATAGGAGAAAAAGAAAAGGGAAGGGAAAAAGGGGGAAAAAAAAATGAAAAGAAAGGAAAAAGAAAAGAAAAGAAAATAAGAATAAATGCTAAGATAATCAGCTAGTTACTCTAATTATTACTATGGGAACATTTCTGAGGACCTTTGTCACCATCTATATGTTTGTATTGTATTGTCTTTATGTTTTTTGTTTTTGATAATGTGAAATATTAATGATGACTTAGTACCATAGTCCGAACTATATGAACGGCAGCAGAAAATCATCGGCAGGTACTGTCTGAAATAAAAAAAAAAAAAAAAAAAATAGATCACAGTATAATACTGTGATCTGTATTTTGATCACTGTAGGCAGTGATAGACTGGCAGGGAAGGGGTTAATTTTTATTTGGACTGGGTAAAGGGTTTATTTATTTTTTAATTTTTTACTTAAACGTTATTAAAACTTTTTTTTACTTAATTTTTAAACTTTTTAAAGCTTATTTTAAAACTTTTTTAACGTTAACCCCTAGTTAGCCTAACACTAAATCCCCCAATTCCCCACTAACTTCCACCCTCCCCAGCTAGCTAAATTTATAATTTGAAAATATTTAAATTAATTAATAAAATAAATTTAACCCCTGAGGGTTAAAAAAAAAAAGAATTAACCCTCAGGGGTTAAAATAAAAATCAGATCATATTAAAATGTAATCCCTGCCAATTGATCACTGTAGTCAGTGATCAATTGGCAGGGAAGGGGTTAATTTTTTATTAAAATGGTAAAGGGGGGGGGTAAAGGAGGGTGGGATTTTAAACAAACTTTATTTTTTTTTCCACCAGGGGGCAGGATCAGCACTGATCCATCTCCCTGCACTTCACACTGAACCCGGAAGTGCAGGGAGGCGGAAGGTAAGTATACAGAGCACATGTGCCCGCTCTGGCATGCTGTCAGAGCGGGCACATGTACTGGGACAGCCCGATCCGGTGCTCCCGGTCTGCCTCTAATACAGAGGCAGACCGGAGCACCATTAACCCCACGATCGCCGCGATTGCGGCGATCTGGGGTTAATTTTACTGCGTGACGGACAAGGTCCGTCATCCGTTGTTAAGGGTATCCCCTGGATGACGGACCTCGTCCGTCACCCGTCGTGAAGTGGTTAATCATGATCCTGGGTGTCTAAACACAGACTAAACAAATAAATACATTTTAAAAAAAAATAGAAGAAAAAATATGCTTTTTTTTAATTTTAATTTAAATCAGACCTTATTTCTTTTATGAAAACATTTTTGTAGAAAAAAAAATCTGTCCAAAGATAGTTTTTTATTTAAGTTATATTATAGCCCACATGTTATTAATGGATCGCTATAAGGTCAGGAACACAAACATGTCTTTCTGACCCTGTACTGTTAAAACCACCATGTAGCCCCCCTGGGCCCCTCATGCCTCCATAAATATAGCAAAATCTTACTGTATTGAAGCCAGAAGCTGTAACTCTACACGCTCTTTGCCTAAAACAAAAAACAAGCAGTCTGCTGACATCATCAGAAGTGGTAGCCTGATCCAATCACAGTGCTTTCCCATAGGATTGGCTGAGACTGACAAAGACAGATCAGGGGCAGAGCAAGCATGAGCCACATTTGATGTTTACTTGTGTTATTGTCCTGGAATTGGCTTTTAGAGTTCTTTCCACTTGCCCATTGAGTTCTTGCCCTCTTGCTCTTATTGGCCACGAGGAGGAAGAAATTATATAATGGAAGGCTTGGCCTGAAGTTGTGGGAGGGGCTTACGGACCTTTAAAAGGCAATCCCCCCTTCCCTACCCTACCGTGTTTGGTCTGACGAGCTGCTGTGTCACAGACTGCCATTTCCACTGCTCAGATCACTCAGGTATCCTGCTCTCCAGTATTTAGGTTCATCGTAGTATCAAGCTACTGCAACTAAGGCTTCATTGCTGCAGCTTGCTTCTTAGACGGTTACCTGGTCCCAGAAGCTCCGACTAAATTCCGTCTCGGTGGGCAAGCAGTCGCACCAGCGCCTTACAGCGACGTCAGTACGGTTTGATATATTTTTCATTTACATTTTATAATATCGGTTGCGCATTGTCTCGTGGTTCAGCGACAGTAAGCAAGCCTACTTTCACGATAGTTTCCCAAGCCTACACAGATCGCAGGATTAGGCAGTATAACAGGCGCGGAGTCTCTATGGCTGTATAGAGCCTCTGTATCCCACGTTATCATTCGCATTACTCGGCGGGGTTTTTTTCGTTCTGCTTCCAATGCACCCTAATTGAACCCGCCGGTGGGTCCCAAGCTAAGGCCGGTCACGTGGCACTGTTACTCTATACGAAGTTCCCATGGTCTCACACGGACAGATTAGCCGGTTTGCTTGTGGCCCTCTAGGTTCAGAACTAGGTATTACTTTTAATAGGTGCAGGATGAGGGTTGTTTTACAGGTACTTTAATCTATGTTTAGAATATACTCCTGGTTATGCATTTTCATCAAATTGGTTATAAATTGAGTTAGGCTTTTCTGGAGGCCCTGTATGAATCTGCATGTAATTTTTCTTTTCTGCACTGAGAAGTTTGGTATTTATATTACTTATATAATTATATGGTGTGGTGTCAAAATGATGGTTTTCAGTAGACTCAGGTTTCCTATAGGTATTGTATCCGTGCAGGGTTCAGATGTTTATATTTCTTGCGCTCTTTCCGAACCACGGACGGGTAACATGTTTTTGTATATCTAAGGTCTCTGGGCTTTTTGCGCAGTCACTCTTGGGAAGTCTACGGTTTTCACAAGCTCTGTGTCATGTTTTACAGATTGCAAGGTGTCCTAGTGCCAGCTGTGTATGCATAAGTACCGGTATTTATCATTCATTTAACTATTTAAGCATTCCAGGTGTAGGTCTTTTTAATGAATGTCTTATATCTCCTGTTTTTTGCTATGTATTATGTACGGCCATCACAGCCACTAGCATGTTCAGCCACTGTGGCATTCTAGAGCCCTCTGTTCCGGTTTTGATTCTGTCTTCCAAAACCTCTTTTTATTGGGCTCAGTGCGTATGTATTATATGATGTTTTATAAGTGTTTATATACAGTTTCTGTTCTTTTCACCATTTTATAAACTAGAAGATTATTCGTAACTGTCGGGTTCTCTACCATTTCATCACCAACATGTCTTAGCTACATACACAAACTCCACAACCATTCTCCGATTCACATCCTACCTTCACCCGCATTAATCCCAACACAGCCCGCACAGCCACCCTGAAACTCAGGATCACTATGCCTTTACGTGTGTCTGTAAATCTCTTAAAGGGACACAAGTACCAAAACAACTTAAGCCTAACAAAGGAGTTTTGGTGTAAAGATCATGCCCCTGCTCAAATCTCAGCCATTTAGGTAAATCATTTTGTTTATGCACGCCTTGTCACGTCTCCCTGCCTTCCTAAACACTTCACGTCAAGAGACACCTAATGTTTAAACTTCCTTATTGCATATTTTGTTTCATTTAGAATTTCTTGTCTCTTGCGCTGTTAATAGTTTACTAGACCCTACCTTAGCCTCCTGTGTTTGATTAATGTTCAATTTACAGAGCAGGATATAAAAACTTCTAAAGCAAGTTAATATACCATACATCACAAAGATACATGATGTGTTCAGTGTAAAATATAAAGATTTACTAATTTCTGCTCCGTTCCAGCACCGCCATCTTCACAGACTTACAGCTTTCCAAGGGTTCTCCAGGAGCTCTAATACAACTCGTTGGGAGGCAGGAAAGCAAACATGGAGCCCACGTATAGAGGGAAAAAAACTACCGTACTTGGCTTTCTGACAGACAGGAAGGTGTTTCTGGCCTAAATATAAATGTGCAGATTTCTTATTAAATCAACACTTTTATAAAATGTCACAAATGGGAGTGACAGGTTCCAGATACATATAGCACATCAGAAATCTAAAGTGCTATATGTATGTGGAGTGTAGTTTTAATAAATATATATAGCATTAAAATGTCTGCCTTTCCTGCAGCTATCCAGGGTCTTGTGTTTCAGGACCAGGTAGATTCATAAAATATGTCACTCCAGTAAAACAATATACCAACTCTTGGAAAGAAATCACTTGGAGTGTCATAAAATAGCTATTCTGGCTAACTGAGGACCAATGGGATTGTAGTCTACAGCTGGAGTACCAAAGGTCATTCATAGCATGTATGTCCTATGTCACTTGTTACGCACACCTCAGGCAAGCATCATATTAAACAATTAGGTAAAGAAAAAAAATAATGATGAAAGTAATTCTTACTTACTATTCACTGACAACTGTACTAAACATAATACCTAGATTGAGCCGAACCAGAAGGAAAATCATTTCGCGTCAGAGCCCTTTCTCTCCTCAGCACATGATAATCCATGGTTAGGTCTCGGATCCAGAGCGAGGACAGAAATGAAAATACAATGGAGGCAGAGCAATATCCTATTGAGCCAGCAATAAAGACTGTTGTCAATGTACATTAAATCCACGTACAGTGTTCTAGAGGTGATGAAGGCTTGTGCAGCTGGAAATTCAATTAGGAAGTATTTTGACTGTGAAATATTTTTATTCCTTCGTTACAAAAATGCCTCGTTTTCCAAGGAAATAAAGACTGGGAACATGGAAGCCACAGACTGGTCCAAGGTGTGTGTGGCCCAAAATTGGACTTTGACACAGAGGAAAAACATATGGTAAGGAATGCTGAATATGGATAATTTACACATATAAATATAGATTCTTAATCCCGCCATCACTATCACCCACGGATAAGACATTCCTTTCTCCAACAGCAAACTTCCAAATAAATATCTTTCTTCAATCAAACATTTATTGAGAGTTTTCAAAAATAATAGAGACACTCATAATAAGAATAAGAATGCAAAACAGATAACATAGCAACTAATAAATTAATCTGATTCAGAAATAAACAACACATAAAGTGGATGGTTAGCAACCTCCAACTAGCACTTTAAAACCCTTCCTGTGGTCCTGAATGGGCACTGGTCACAGCAAGCTGTTGCTACATGCGTGGCGGAACTACTGCCAGTGGAGCTGGTGCGGCTCATGGACACACAAAGGGTATTATTCCTCTATCGCTGTACAGGTCCCCCGTCAGGTGCCGCAGCCCTTTAAGAGCACAATCAGGCCCCTGTGATATCTTCCAGCTTGGCGGAAGTGACAGCCTATTACGTCCTCCCAGCTTAAACAGAGAGCCTCGCAGGAGGGAGGTGGAAGTGGCAGCATGAGGGAAGAGAATGATCTAGGCATGGTGTGTGTGTATATATATATATATATATATATATATATATATATATGGAACATGGGGGGGTGGTTGCACTCACCTGAACATGCTTAAATGGGGTGCTGCTGGGGGCCATATTATACAATAAACAATACACAAGATCCAGCGCACTCTCCTATCTACTAAACAGCAACTTCAATGTTGACAGATTTTATTAGTTTTTAAAAGGTTTTATTTAAAAACACCTTATCTAGGCAAAAAATAATGGGGATTTAGTTACATTATATGATCATACATTGCATAAGCCTGCCACAACGTCAATGTACCCCAACTTTGGCTATATCAAGCAGGGAGGGGGGAAGAAAAAAAATATATACAAATAAAATAAGAAATAATAAAAAAAAAGGAGTATAAGGACCACTATGGGAGGGGGGGGGGGGGTATAAGGACCACTATGGGAGGGGGGGGGTATAAGGACCACTATGGGAGGGAGGGGGGTATAAGGACCGCTATGGGAGGGAGGGGGGGGTATAAGGACCACTATGGGAGGGAGGGGGGGGTATATGGACCACTATGGGGGGGAGGGGGGGGATAAGGACCACTATGGGAGGGAGGGGGGTATAAGGACCACTATGGGAGGGAGGGGGGGGATAAGGACCACAATGGGAGGGAGGGGGGGGATAAGGACCACTATGGGAGGGAGGGGGGGGGTATATGGACCACTATGGGGGGGATAAGGAACACTATGGGAGGGAGAAGGGGGATAAGGACCACTATGAGAGGATGGGGGTGGGATAAGGACCACTAGGGGAGGGGAGGGTAAGGACCACTAGGGGAGAGGTGAGTCAGGACCACTGGGGGGGGGGGGGGTGAAGGAACACGGGGGTGGGGAGGTAAGGACCACTGAGGGAGGAGGAGGGGAAGTCAGGACATATGGGGGGGGGGGAGGGGGCGGCAAATTTTTTTTTGCCTACCTACGGCGGCAAATATCCTTGCACCGGCCCTGCACACACTGCATTCACACACTGCATTCATACACACACAAACTGCATTCATGCACACACACGCTGCACTCATACACACGCTGCACTCATACACACACGCTGCACTCATACACACACACATACGCACACACTGCATTCATTATACACACACTGTAAATAAATATTCAATTAATATATTTTTTTTAGGATCTAATTTTATTTAGAAATTTACCAGTAGCTGCTGCATTTCCCACCCTAGTCTTATACTCGAGTCAATAAGTTTTCCCAGTTTTTTGGGATAAAATTAGGGGCCTCGGCTTATATTCGGGTCGGCTTATACTCGAGTATATACGGTATATATATATATATATATATATATATATATATATATATATATATACATATACACACACATACACATACACACACACACATACACACTGCTCAAAAAAATAAAGGGAACACAAAAATAACACATCCTAGATCTGAATGAATTAAATATTCTTCTGAAATGCTTTGTTCTTTACATAGTTGAATGTGCGGACAACAAAATCACACAAAAATAAAAAAATGGAAATCAAAATTTTCAACCCATGGAGGTCTGGATTTGGAGTGACACTCAAAATTAAAGTGGAAAAACACACTACAGGCTGATCCAATTTTGATGTAATGTCCTTAAAACAAGTCAAAATGAGGCTCAGTAGTGTGTGTGGCCTCCACGTGCCTGTATGACCTCCCCTACAATGCCTGTGCATGCTCCTGATGAGGTGGCGGATGGTCTCCTGAGGGATCTCCTCCCAGACCTGGACTAAAGCATCTGCCAACTCCTGGACAGTCTGTGGTGCAACGTGACATTGGTGGATGGAGCGAGACATGATGTCCCAGATGTGCTCAATTGGATTCAGGTCTGGGGAACGGGCAAACCAGTCCATGGCATGAATGCCTTCGTCTTGCAGGAACTGCTGACACACTCCAGCCACATGAGGTCTAGCATTGTCTTGCATTAGGATGAACCCAGGGCCAACTACACCAGCATATGGTCTCACAAGGGGTCTGAGGATCTCATCTCGGTACCTAATGGCAGTCAGGCTACCTCTGTGCAGACCCCCCCAATGAAAGGCCACCCCACGCCATTACTGACCCACTGCCAAACCGGTCATGCTGGAGGATGTTGCAGGCAGAAGAACGTTCTCCACGGCGTCTCCAGACTCTGTCACGTCTGTCACATGTGCTCAGTGTAAACCTGCTTTCATCTGTGAAGAGCACAGGGCGCCAGTGGCGAATTTGCCAATCTTGGTGTTCTCTGGCAAATGCCAAACGTCCTGCACAGTGTTGGGCTGTAAGCACAACCCCCACCTGTGGACGTCGTGCCCTCATCCCACCCTCATGGAGTCTGTTTCTGACCGTTTGAGCAGACACATGCACATTTGTGGCCTGCTGGAGGTCATTTTGCAGGGCTCTGGCAGTGCTCCTCCTGTTCCTCCTTGCACAAAGGCGGAGGTAGCGGTCCTGCTGCTGGGTTGTTGCCCTCCTACGGACTCCTCCACATCTCCTGATGTACTGGCCTGTCTCCTGGTAGTGCATCCATGCTCTGGACACTACACTGACAGACACAGCAAACCTTCTTGACACAGCTCGCATTGATGTGCCATCCTGGATGAGCTGCACTACCTGAGCCACTTGTGTGGGTTGTAGACTCCGTCTCATGCTACAACTAGAGTGAAAGCACCGCCAGCATTTAAAAGTGGCCAAAACATCAGCCAGGAAGCATAGGAACTGAGAAGTGGTCTGTGGTCACCACCTGCAGAATCTCTTTTATTGGAGGTGTCTTGCTAATTGCCTATAATTTCCACCTGTTGTCTATCCCCTTTGCACAACAGCATGTGAAATTGATTGTCACTCAGTGTTGCTTCCTAAGTGGACAGTTTGATTTCACAGAAGTGTGATTGACTTGGAGTTACATTGTGTTGTTTAAGTGTTCCCTTTATTTTTTTGAGCAGTGTATATATTAGAGATTGAAGCCGTATTAGTCCAGTGATGCAGATGTAAAAAAAAAAAACAGATACAAATTTGTATTTTGTAACATTATTGGACTAACATGATTTTTAATGACAAGCTTTCTGGAGAACCTCTCTTTCTCAAGTCTAAAGTATTTCTGAGCAAGACGACATATAGAATTCAACTTTAAAACAAATGGAGATTTGGTATCAGATATTACTGTAGGTGAAAGTTTAGGATCCAGTGATCATCAGTCAGTGTGGTTTAATATAAGAACAGTTACTGAGTCACACCACAGAAAAACAAAAGTTTTAGACTTTAGAAAAACAGACTTTTCTAAAATTAGAATATGTGTAAAGGAGTCATTATCAGACTGGAGCAACTTAAATGGAGTCCAAAAGAAATGGGATTATTTAAAAGCTGCACCACTGAAGGCAACAGAAAATTGCATTAGGCTTGTCAGTAAAAGCAAAAAATTCAAGAAACCACTGTGGTACTCCGCAGATGTGGCCAAAATAGTAAAAAACTAAAAGTTAGCATTTAGTAATTATAAAAAAAACAGAGTGAGGAAGACAGAATTACCTATAAGATTAGGCAGAAAGAGGCTAAGCAAGTTATAAGAGCTTCCAAATCACACACAGAAGAGAAAATAGCACAGTCAGTAAAAAAGGGGAACAAAACTTTTTTTAGATACATAAATGAGAAAAGAAAAGCAAAACAAGGATTAGTTAGATTAAAAACAAAAGAAGGAATGTATGTAGATGAGGATAAAGGTCTAGCTGACTGCCTCAATTAATATTTTTGTTCGGTATTTACACCTGAAAATGAAGGAAAGGGACCTCCGTTAAAAAAAAAGGATAAATTAGTAATTTATTACACGTGAGTTCACAGAGGAAGAGGTTCTATTTCAACTGTCAAAAGTAAAGACAAATAAGTCAATGGGACCTGATGGAATACACCCAAAGCTATTAAAAGAGCTTAGTGGTGTACTAGCAAAACCATTAATAGATTTATTTAACCAATCATTGTTAACAGTAGTCCCAGAAGATTGGAAGTTAGCGAATGTTGTGCCCATTCACAAGAAAGGTAATAGGGAGGAGTCGGGCAACTATAGGCCAGTAAGCCTTACTTCAGTAGTGGGGAAAGTGATGGAAACCATGTTAAAGGATAGGATTGTTGAACATCTAAAAACACATGGATTTCAAGATCAGAGACAACATGGGTTTACTTCAGGGAGATCATGCCAAACTAATCTTATTGATTTTTTTGATTGGGTAACTAAAATTATAGATCAGGGTGGTGCAGTAGACATGGCTTACCTAGATTTCAGTAAGGCTTTTGACACTGTTGCACATAGAAGGCTTATCAATAAACTGCAATCTTTGAGTTTGGATTCCAATATTGTTGAATGGGTAAGGCAGTGGCTGAGTGACAGGCAACAGAGGGTTGTAGTCAATGGAGTATATTCGAAGCTTGGGCTTGTCACCAGTGGGGTACCTCAGGGATCTGTACTTGGACCCATTCTCTTTAATATTTGCAGAAGGTCTTGATGGTAAGGTGTGTCTTTTTGCGGATGATACTAAGATATGTAACAGGGTTGATGTTCCAGGAGGGATAAGCCAAATGACAAATGATTTAGGTAAACTAGAAAAATGGTCAGAGTTGTGGCAACTGACATTTAATGTGGATAAGTGCAAGATAACGCATCTTGGACGTAAAAACCCAAGGGCAAGAGGCGGAGCCAAGCTACCAAGCCGAGCAGACACGCTTTACATGAGCTCCTCAATATCGAAGCAAATATCACCCTTTTTAAGATACAAATTCCCTTATTACCCGCTTCAAGGGAACCTCCAGGCACCTTACCACAAAAATGGTTCGGAAAACCAAAAAACTGAGGCCAGACAAGCCTTGTCAGAGCCAGAATATCGGCGACCTCCTACGCCAGGCAGGCCGCGCGGCAGGGCCCAAGATGGCCGCCTTCCCTGAGAATTACTCGGACCTATCTGACGACTTCTACCAGGAGGATGAAGAAGAAGTACTACAAGCGGAAAAACCCACTAAACCGATCCCTAAGGGGCCCGACACCTCGCCGGTCACTACCGAGGTCCTCACGACACTCTTGACGACCCTCCAGAACACTATACTGGCGGACACGACAAAGATCCGCGAAGACATACGAGGCTTGTCGGGTAGGCTGGGCAACTTGGAGGGCACCACCAGGGAACATGCCACGCAACTCACCTCACTACAAGGTGAAATTGCCCGCTTACAGCAACAGCATAAAATCTATGACCAGCGTTTTGCTGTAATGGAAGATACGAGGCGCAGACTGAACGTAAAAATAAGGGGCATCCCGGAGGACGTACCCGCCGAGGAAGTGTCTCACTTCTTGCGGCGACTATTCACGGGACTCCTGCCCCCAAGACAAGGAAAGGCGGTGGGCCTAGAAGACTCCTTCCGCATCCCCAAGTCACCCAAAGCCCCAAAGGAAACCCCCAGGGACCTGGTGGTTCGCTTAATGAATAGAAAAGACAGAGCCGCGATACTGACCGCAGCCAGAGATCACACGCCATATGAATTTGAAGGTACGCACCTCACTTTCTATTCTGATCTGTCCGGCTATACCCTGGCATGGAGACGAACGCTGGCACCTCTTACCTCCCTGCTTAGACAACACAAGATACAGTACCGCTGGCGGATGGCGCACAAGCTCCAAATCCTTACAGACAACAGAACACGGGACATTCATGATATCCACGAAGCAGCCGGGCTACTAGCTGAACTTGGCTTACCCCAGGACTCACTAGCTGCCATCGGACAGGACGCGGCAGGGCGAACCTCCCACGGCTGGAACCCGGCTACCGCAAAACCATTCATACCCCGGGGACAGCGGCTGGCACCCAGTGTGGCGAATACCACCTGAACACCCCGGGCAGAAAGATGATCACACCGGAACGTAGAACCTAAACCCATACGGACACCCATAAGAGGACTGTAACCTACTAACCTCTGCTCTTCGGCACAGTTGCCTAGAAACCACAGTTATAGTTTTTTATTTTTTAGTTTTTCAAGCCGTTAGATACCTTCAATTTTACCTTAACAGGTATAATGTGGCATACCGCCATGGCACTTGTCGCCTGAGTGGACCTTAGATTACCCTTTCTGATCTGGCGTCCACCTAAATGGCAACTGCAATATATACTAATGCAATATTTAATGTTTTTTATTGTTCGATTTGGTATTTATCACTTTTATGCACTCCTAGGCCGATAGTAATGGTAACTTTTCCTCATAACGTTATTCTTTGCTAAAACTTAATTCCTGTGATATATCACCTAGTTAACCCTTAGTCTAGCAGCACAATATTATGCGCAGTGATTTCGCCTCAACCTATAAGCCAGACCAGGTATTGGCACTCAACACCTCACGCCTTTTAGCTCATCTACGCACTGCACTAAATGTAGGGAAGGCTCTCCTGGGCTGCATGTTTAATAGTTAGCTTCTAATAAGCGTGTTTACACTAGGCTCTTCTTCGTACTGCATACCATTATATTTTCTTTTTTCCTTTTTTTTTGTTTTTCCTTATTTTTCTTCATATAATATATAAACATGTTTTCAAACACACGGCATACTTTTGTACTCCTACACAGAGGAAACCGTAATCTTTTGTTAACAGTGAGCTGTTGGACTGCCGTGTATAACTATGTCCATAACTAAAGTAAAAGCTGAACATAGCCTGCGACCTCTTAGACTCACTTAACACATTAATTAATATGTGTCACTTCTCACAGACGTCATCATGTTATAATCTACAACATACATCATAGAAACTAGTCAACTGTAACTAGCCTGTGGTAACCTTACTAAACTTAACTTTGAGCGCTTGACAAACCATCTATTAACAAAAATTGTGCAGTTTTAACAATGCTACTTCATTGTATCTTCTTGTACCAAATATTGCCTGTCTATGCTGTTGTGGCATACCTGAGCAGCTTGTATTTTTCGTTTGCACTAAAAAAATAAAGAATTATAAAAACCCAAGGGCAGAGCACAGAATATTTGATAGAGTCCTAACCTCAACATCTGAGGAAAGGGATTTAGGGGTGATTATTTCTGATGACTTAAAGGTAGGCAGACAATGTAATAGAGCAGCAGGAAATGCTAGCAGAATACTTGGTTGTATAGGGAGAGGTATTAGCAGTAGAAAGAGGGAAGTGCTCATGCCATTGTACAGAACACTGGTGAGACCTCACTTGGAGTACTGTACACAGTACTGGATACCATATCTTCAGAAGGATATTGATACCTTAGAGAGAGTTCAAAGAAGGGCTACTAAACTGGTTCATGGATTGCAGGATAAAACTTACCAGGAAAGGTTAAAGGATCTTAACATGTATAGCTTGGAAGAAAGATGAGACAGGGGGGATATGATAGAAACATTTAAATACATAAAGGGAATCAACACAGTAAAGGAGGAGACTATATTTAAAAGAAGAAAAACTACCACAACAAGAGGACAGTCTTAAATTAGAGGGACAAAGGTTTAAAAATAATATCAGGAAGTATTACTTTACTGAGAGGGTAGTGGATGCATGGAATAGCCTTCCAGCTGAAGTGGTAGAGGTTAACACAGTAAAGGAGTTTAAGCATGCGTGGGATAGGCATAAGGCTATCCCAACTATAAGATAATGCCAGGGACTAATGAAAGTATTGGGCAGAGTAACTGGGCAGAGTAGATGGGCCGAATGGTTCTTATCTGCCGTCACATTCTATGTTTCTATGAAATGCTTTATAGGGGGGGGGGGGGGAACGACGACACACAGCTACTTTTTGATGTATATCAAAAAGGTACCTATTTCCTTGCACTGAGACTAACCCAGTTGCACTTTAAGCCATAGCCAACAAAAAATAAAGTAATGAAAAAAGGCTTGCACACACGGTCTTATAACGTTTAAATCGGGTTTTCTTTATTCGATGTTATTCCATAAAAACATCAGCCCTCGTTCTGGGCTTTCTTC
This sequence comes from Pelobates fuscus, assembly GCF_036172605.1. Taxonomy (NCBI): domain Eukaryota; kingdom Metazoa; phylum Chordata; class Amphibia; order Anura; family Pelobatidae; genus Pelobates; species Pelobates fuscus. The sequence goes on along the minus strand of NC_086322.1, from coordinate 142,908,162 downwards.
AGGATCAACTAATATATATATATATATATATATATACACACACACACACACAGTTGCAAGAAAAAGTATGTGAACCCTTTGGAATGATATGGATTTCTGCACAAATTGGTCATAAAATGTGATCTGATCATCATCTAAGTCACAACAATAGACAATCACAGTCCTCTTAAACTAATAACACACAAAGAATGAAATGTTGCTATGTTTTTATTGAACACACCATGTAAACATTCACAGTGCAGGTGGAAAAAGTATGTGAACCCTTGGATTTAATAACTGGTTGAACCTCCTTTGGCAGCAATAACTTCAACCAAACGTTTCCTGTAGTTGCAGATCACACGTGCACAACGGTCAGGAGTAATTCTTGACCATTCCTCTTTACAGAACTGTTTCAGTTCAGCAATATTCTTGGGATGTCTGGTGTGAATCGCTTTCTTGATGTCATGCCACAGCATCTCAATCGGGTTGAGGTCAGGACTCTGACTGGGCCACTTCAGAAGGCGTATTTTCTTCTGTTTAAGCCATTCTGTTGTTGATTTACTTCTATGCTTTGGGTAATTGTCCTGTTGCAACACCCATCTTCTGTTGAGCTTCAGCTGGTAGACAGATGGCCTTAAGATCTCCTGCAAAATACAAGAAAAAGTGTAGAGTAGGTTAGCGCTAATAATATACAAAGGAGGCAGCAACCTTACAGAGGGTCACCCTCTAACCCTCTGGGATAAGGATGTACAGGAAAAAAGGGGAGAAAAGGCTGCGCCAAGAGATACAATAAAATAAGTCCAAATAAAAATATAAAAAGGATATATATAAATATATATAAAAGTCAATATAAAAAGGAGGATAAATGTCTATGTTGCGCTGGTGTTCTCTCTTCTTATGATGCTTTGGATCCTCCCGTGATATGTAAAATATAAAAGGGAAAAGGACCAATGGTGCAGATTGTGGGGTACGTGGAAAATGAAGAATAAAGATGTAATAAACTCACATTTGTATGAGCTATAACCAGCTCAGGTGGAATGGGCATTCTGCAGTATAATCCCTGCTAGTAGGATATCAGGAAATTCGGATCCACTGGTGCTGTCCAATTCTCAGGAGAAGGGAGAAAAATATGTCCTGCAAAATGTCTTGATAAACTTGGGCATTAATTTTTCCTTTGATGATAGCAATCCGTCCAGGCCCTGACGCAGCAAAGCAGCCCCAAACCATGATGCCCCCACCACCATACTTCAAAGTTGGGATGAGGTTTTGATGTTGGTGTGCTGTGGCTCTTTTTTGCCACACATAGTGTTGTGTGTTTCTTCCAAACAACTCAACTTTGGTTTCATCTGTCCACAGAATATTTTGCCAGTACTGCTGTGGAACATCCAGGTGCTCTTGTGCAAACTGTAAACGTGCAGCAATGTTTTGTTTGGACAGCAGTGGCTTCCTCTGTGGTATCCTCCCATGAAATCCATTCTTGTTTAGTGTTTTACGTATTGTAGATTCGCTAATAGGGATGTTAGCATTTGCCAGTGACTTTTGTAAGTCTTTAGCTGACACTCTAGGATTCTTCTTCACCTCATTGAGCAGTCTGCGCTATGCTCTTGCAGTCATCTTTACAGGACGGCCACTTCTAGGGAGAGTAGCAGCAGTGCTGAACTTTCTCCATTTATAGACAATTTGTCTTACCGTGGACTGATGAACAGCAAGGCTTTTGGAGATACTTTTATAACCCTTTCCAGCTTTATGCAAGTCAACAATTCTTACTCGTAGGTCTTCTGAGAGCTCTTTTGTGCGAGGAATCATTCACATTGCTTCTTATGAAAAGCAAACCCAGAACTGGTGTGTGTTTTTATAGGGCAGGGCAGCTGTAACCAACACTTCCAATCTCATCTCATTGATTGGACTCCAGTTGGCTGACATCTCACTCCAATTAGGTCTTGGAGATGTCATTAGTTTAGGGGTTCACATACTTCTTCCACCTGCACTATGAATGTTTACATGGTGTGTTCAATAAAAACATGACAACATTTCATTCTTTGTGTGTTATTAGTTTAAGCAGACTGTGATAGTCTATTGTTGTGACTTAGATGATGATCAGATCACATTTTATGACCAATTTTTGCAGAAATCCATATAATTCCAAAGGGTTCACATACTTTTTCTGGCAACTGCATGTCAGTATGTATGAATATTTGTGTCAGGGTGTGCATCTGTGTAAGTGCATGTGCATCTGTGTGTATATATATGTCAGTGTGTATGTCTGTGTGTGTGTCAGGGTGTGTAAATGTGTCAATGTAAGTGTGTAAGTGTGTATCTAAATGCATGTATCTGTGTGTCACAATTGAATCTCTGTGTGGTTGTACATGTTAGTTTGCATCTTTTGGTCAGGGTATGTGCATGTGAGTGTTTGTTTCTGTGTGTTAATGTGTCTGTAGCCCTACCTGCTTACCTTTGCCTGGGGGGGGGGGGGGACATTTCCCGCAATTCCGGGTGGTCCGGTGGGGAAGCTCTGGTGGTCCCAGTGGTGAGAGTGAACTCTAGCAGCCTCAGGAGGTGGTAACCGCAGCAATGTTCCGAGCTTGCGCAAGGTTAGAGCTTCCCCAGGTACTCTCTCCCTCCCCTGCTGCCTCATTACACTACTAGCGGGCCGGAGAGGGAGATCTCTGATCTCCCCTCCGGTCCTGCAAACCGGCAGAGGAGAGGGAGGCACAAAAATATTTTGCAGCTCCCCTGTGTGCACACAATTTGGGAACCTCTGATCTATACTAATAAAAATTAAGTTTTATTTTACTCTAGGGATATATTTAGGTCTTAGTAGTCTTTCAGAGGTGGATAATCTTTAAGTATACACTCATTTTCCACACCCCTCTTTGTTCTTTTCTTTTAGTTCACTATTTAGGGGTTATGCCCCATTTTGAGGTTGCTGGTATACTCGGCTCCAATCCCTATTGAATTGTTGGTACTAAAATTAGGGGTGGGGGCTAGGGGGAGGACAGTAGGTCCCCACCCCTCATTCTTATTTAGGGCCCCCACGCGCCGCTCAGGGTGGGAGGACAGTAGGCCCCCCCCCCCTCATTGTTATGTAGGGCCCCAACCCGCCGCACAAGGGTGTGGGCTGCGGGGGGAGGACAGTAGGTCCCCCCCCCCAATCTTATTTAGGGCCTCCACCCACCGCTCTGGGGTGGGGGCAGGGGGGGAGGACAGTAGGTCCCCCCGTCATTGTTATGTAGGGCCCCCACCCACCGCTCAGGTGTGGGGGCCAGGGGGGGAGGACAATAGGTCCCCCCCCTCTATTTTACTTTAGGGCCCCCACCCGCTATTCAGGGGTGGGGGCCAATAGGTTTTTATTTATTTTTTATTTTATTTTTTTTACAGTGAGCAGACACTGGCTGCTCACTGTTTACTAGACATGTTTAATAAGAGCTCATGTGACTCCAGCTTATATAGAGGTTGGGTCACATTAGTAGGCATGGCTGTGATGGCTTCTAAGGGCACACAAGTCAAACGCTTGTTGATTGGCTACCCTGCAGCTTTTCAAAACGCACCATTAAAACTCCGAACACCGAACTCGAACCCGAACTGTTACTGAAATGTCCAGGTTCGGGTTCGCTCAACTCTAGTCAACACTACATATAAAAACACACCCCTGCATTCAAATGAAAACACTACACACAAGTATACCACTACATTCCAATGGCAACAGTAATTACAAATACACCATATACAAAAACATGCTTACATTCAAACGTACCGGAGGGGGGCTGAAAAAGTACAAAAAAAACTTTCTTGCACCAGGGCACTCCTTAAATTAATTTTGCCACTGGCTACAATTGATTCACTCAAAATTTTTTTAAATATTATATCCTACTCAAACTCCTGTATCTGTTTCAGACAATCCCTCTGGCTCTGCCGAAAGTGTTTTTTTTTCTGAGAATTTCTGTGCTTTAATGTGTTCTCAGTTAAGACGTGATTTTTTTTATGCTTCCCAAGGTAATGTGGAGGAATTGGCTTTACCGGACTTCCGTAAGAGTACCATCAAGTGACAGCATTCTAGAGGAGTATGGCATGGCATGTTGCACCAGCACATAAACATTGGGTTGCTTTAGATAGAGGCATCTTTGTCCTCAATGGTGTGGAATTCAGGGAAGTAATGCTTGATCGGGAGGATTTCCCAGTGGTGCACACGTTACGGGTGTCCAAGCAGCGGAGACGTTGCAGTTGTTCCTTATAGGAAATAGAGGTAAACATGTGGAACAATGGTACCCCTGGATTAAGTATACAGTGAGAAAGGGCAATCGTGAAACAGTAGGCACTGAGATTTTGGTGCTGGGCCAGAGGCAGGGGCATGGACTCTACTTCTTAACTTCCGCTCTTCCATAATGCTATTCTTTCCCAATATAGTATTTAGGCTTAGTTTTGTTGAATTTTGCACTTAGTCGGCTGAGGTCAAACACCTTTCCCATTTCACAAGTACATATTTGTTAAGTATAGGGATAAACATTGTTTTACAAATCCTTGAAAGCGAGAGTTCTAACATTGTAACACGTTATACTATATGAACAAGAGAAGCATTAGTCTAAGCAATTGCAAAGTTTAGCCATGAGTGCTGATATTACGCTACATAGAATTATTCTCTCCTATACTAATGTAAAACATACCATGGAATTACAAATTTAGCCTATTTAGAAGTTGCAGCCTTAAAGGGACACTCCAGGCACCCAGACCACTTCTGCTCATTGGAGTGGTCTGGGTGCCAACTCCCACTACTCCTAACCCTGCAAGTGTAATTATTGCAGTTTTTTATAAACTGCAATAATTACCTTGCAGGGTTAACTCCACCTCTAGTGGCTATCTACTAGACAGCCACTAGAGGTCACTTCCTGATTTCTAGCAAGGATTTTCCTTGCTAGAGCGTCGCTGGTCGTCCTCACGCTGTGTGAGGACCTACAGCGTCGCTCATTTCCCCATAGGAAAGCATTGAAAATCTTTTTCAATGCTTTCCTATGGGGAGACGTAATGTGCATGCGCGGCATTGCCACGCATGCGCATTGGGTCTCCTCGGCCGGTGGGCGGGATCAGTCTCGCCCACCAGCCGACGGTATCACAGGGAGGAGCGGCGCGGAGGAGGAGGAGGCAGCGACGAGGGACATCGCCGCTGCCTCAGGTAAGTGACTGAAGGGGATTTCACCCCTTCAGTAACTGGGGATTGGGGGGTGGGAGGGAGAGGGACCCTCCAGTGCCAGGAAAACGGATTGTTTTCCTGGCACTGGAGTTTTCCTTTAATTAAATGTAACTTTAAAAAATATATACTTTATTAAGTATAGGTACATTATACAAGAACACAAAGTAGCAAAAGTGACAGCACCTGGGGTTTATTGTCATATATAATGATTGTGGGGGAAACATGATAAATATAAAAATTTAAGCAAGCAGAACCAGGAAAGATAGAGTTACATTTTAATATCTACTAGAAAAATAACGTGTACCCACGTATTAAATAGTGAAATCAAGATTTAACAGAACCACTGCAGCTTATGGAATAGTTCTGGGGCACAGAGCCTGTCCATGTAGGTCAGCAATGTAAAAGGCAGCAATTGCACTGCTACCTAAGTTCACCTCTGGTGACTGTTACATGAACAGCCACTATAGCGACTTCCTGGTCTTTGCAGGACCTACGTTCAGAATTTCCACACTCTGCATGGAGATGCTGAACACTTCCCATAGAGATGCATGGATTTAGAGGGACACTATAGTCACATGAACAACTACAGTTTATTGTATTTGTTCTGGTAAGTATAATCATTCCCTTCAGGCTTTTTGCTGTAAACACTGTCTTTTCAGAGAAAATGCAGTGTTTGCATTACAGCCTAGGAATACCTCCACTGGCCTCTCCTCAGATGGCTACTAGAGGTGCTTCCTGGGGAAGTGCTGCACTGCCATTCAGTGTCTCTACCCTCTGAATGGAGACACTGAACTTTCCTCATAGAGATGCACTGATTGAATGTATCTCCATAAAGAGATGCTGATTGGCCAGGGCTGTGTTTGGCTTGTGCTGGCTCTGGTCCTGATCTACTTCCTTGACAAGCTCAGCCAATCCAATGTGAAAGCACTGTGATTGGCTCAGAACACAACTTCTGATGATGTCAGCCAAGGGTCAGGAATGCATGTTTGTGTTCCTGACCTTATAGCGTTCCTTTAATTTGTCTATATGAGGAGATGTTGTCTGGTACAGTGCATCAATTTGCACTATGGTGGTGGGGCAAAAAGTCAACATTAATAGAGAAAATAATAATTTCAACATTAATATAGATGTTACTTAATTCTTTTATTTATGGGAAACTGGTCTTTTAAAAAGAGTTACTCACTGCCCAAAACAATAGATAAATAATTGTTTAGTAGATATATCCCAAATTAAATCATGCATGCATTTAATTATTAATTTTTTTAATGGAGTCTAAAAAATAACACACACCTGAAGTTCTCTTGTTTACGGCCTTTGAAAGCCCTCCTCTTCTAACCCAGCCCAGACTTTCTGGGGCTGTCCAATTAGAGAATTCCCAATGCAGCTCAATGGGAAGGCATGTGCTATGAGCAATTGCCTGCTTCTTGAGTTTAGCTCTACTGAGCTCACTAAACAAGGAAGAAATATGACCCATTGTCTGATTGACAGACAAGGGGTGTAACAAGTTAATTTGTAAAAGTACCAATATATTTTAACCCCTTAAGGACACATGACATGTGTGACATGTCATGATTCCCTTTTATTCCAGAAGTTTGGTCCTTAAAGGGTTAAACATGCACTTTTTGTAAATTGAAAAAAGAGGACTTGATCTTCACACATAAAGCACTTCAGAAAGCTAAAGTGCTTCATGGGGACAAAGAGTACTTTTAAAGTAGTATTTACTGTGTTAGATATTAACTGTTTTGAAATCCACTGCAACCCAGTCAAAAGATACACTGAGATAAAGCAGGGACTACTTTGTTCTCAGTATTTCTTTCTAATCCTGACACTGCTTGACACTAGGCGGAACTACCGCAGTCAAGCGCAGTCAAACCCCCAGCCATCACCAGTGATGGCTACAGGGAAATGAGCTCTAATTATGGAGGATCCAGCAGTTTCCGGACTACCAGTAGCAATGTCAAATTATGTAGACTCCCCAGACAGTGACAGAGCCACTTTAGATTAGCATTAGATTAGATTTGCAGTTAGGTACAGGATTGTTTGCAATACTTGCTCCAAACATTTCAGTGGGATATAAAGCTACATGACATACTGGATGAGCTGTAACAGATTCCACATTTCTGCTTGTGCTAAACTCTAATTTAGATATCTATATCTTGTTCAAGCCACAGTACTAGAAACATAGAATGTGACGGCAGATGAGAACCATTCGGCCCATCTAGTCTGCCCAATTTTCTAAATACTTTCATTAGTCACTAGCCTTATCTTAAAGCTAGGATAGTCTTATGCCTATCCCACGCATGCTTAAACTCCTTCACTGTGTTTACCTCTACCACTTCAGCTGGAAGGCTATTCCATGCATCCACTACCCTCTCAAAAAGTAAAGTAATACTTCCTGATATTATTTTTAAACCTTCCTCTCTAATTTAAGACTTGTACCACATTTCCCAAAATGTATACTGTATATTGAACTAGTCATGGCTTCCTTACTTAATGCTTCTTAAAGGACCACTCTAGGCACCCAGACCACTTCAGCTTAATGAAGTGGTCTGGGTGCCAGGTCCAGCTAGGGTTAACCCATTTTTTTTATAAACATAGCAGTTTCAGAGAAACTGCTATGTTTATTAATGGGTTAAGCCTTCCCCCAAATCCTCTAGTGGCTGTCTCATTGACAGCCGCTAGAGGCGCTTGCGTGATTCTCACTGTGAAAATCACAGTGAGAGCACGCAAGCGTCCATAGGAAAGCATTGTAAATGCTTTCCTATGCGACCGGCTGAATGCGCGCGCAGCTCTTGCCGCGTGTGCGCATTCAGCCGACGGGGCAGAACGGAGGAGGATCGGAGGCAGAGATCTCCCCGCCCAGCGCTGGAAAAAGGTAAGTTTTACAACTTTTCCCCTTTCCAGAGCCGTGCGGGAGGGGGACCCTGAGGGTATATTTTCCTGGCACTATAGTGGTCCTTTAAATTCATATGAAGTGACTCTATAGGCACCCAGATCACCAAATGGCCTGGGTGCCACATCCCTGTCTCTTTAACCATGCAATTGAAAACATTGCCATTGGGCAGGAATGGAATGTTTACATTACAGAATTAAAAAGTCACTAGAGTCGCTTCTGCCCTCTTGGCTATTCATTCAGATAGTCTCAAAGAGAGTATTTGATTGGCACAGCACGGCATTTTGCCATGCATGCAAAATAGCTTCACAAAGTTTCCTTATGGGAAAATATTGGATTGGCTGACATCATATACACTGATGATATTCAGCCAATGTGGAGTGGTGTCATAGTGGAAACCGGCGTGGCGAGGGCTGAAAGGTAAGCAAATCTTACTTTTCAAACTTTCACACATTGGAGGGGACATTAAAATAGGTAGTTAAAAACAATTGTGTTTGGAATACATGTTTGCATTCCTAATGCTATATTGTATCTTTACAGGGCACCTGTCATGCCCCAAACAACTTATGCTCATTAGATTAAGCATGTGATCTATACAATCTATACAATGTGCGAGCAGTTTTGCTAGCAAAGTTATAGATTATGAGGAAAAACCTCTATAAGATCCTGCGATATATCCCGGACTAGCGCAACTTACAAACAGGCATAAGGAAGTGGAAGACACATTTTCTGAACAAAAGTCCGGGAGACATGCTCACTGCACACTTTACCAATAGCCAGTGGTGTCTTATAGGGGCATGTTCCCTAAAACTCTACACTATGATTATTACTCCCCTCACCGACTCCATCTCATGGCCAGAAGGAAGACTGCGACTTGTTTTAAATGTACACACACCAAGGTTGACCTGTAGCACTGTCTGTGGGAGTGCGTTATGATCCAATCTTTCTGGACCAAGCTAAATGGTTACTTAGATAGCGGGGGCATGTCTATCTTACCCCTGAATTTTTGTTTTTGGGACCCTTACCAGGACTCCCATTGCCTAACAAACGATTCCTCCTTATCTTAGCAGAGGTGGGACTCAAAACCACCCTTCAGGTCTGGAACCAGCCGCACGCACCCACCTTGGAGTTTTTTCTAACCAAGCTTGCTTTTGTATTTCAAAAAACTCCTCACCCAAAAATGTATCTTGACCTGGAGATCATATATACTCACCCTAGACGAATCTTTCAAGGCCAAGGTGAAAACCACCTTGGCATACACGGCATGGTTCTCGGCTAAGGTGGTAGCAGGTCGAGATCCCCTGGCAGTAATTTATTGATGGGCTTATCTCAACTTATTCTCGGACACTGGCTTACCACTGTGTTGGAGGGCGGGGGGCTAAGGCAAACCGGCAATTCGTTTCCTGTGTTCGGTTTAATTTAGTTTGGTCTTTCAATTCATGCTTTGATAACGGAGCACTTGAACCGCAGACTTCCATTTGGTGTACCTTCTCCTCCTCTTATCTGTTAAAATGCAAACTATTGTATGTGTCATTGCCTTGAGCAACAACAGATCAGAGTCACTGATCCACACAAGTGGTCTCTTGGGAGAATTGGCGGTGGCTGAACATGTTGGACACCCACATCTAAATTGCTACGATGTTCCTCTGATCTCCTACTGGTAACTGTCAAAGCTCAACCTCTTACTTATTAACAATGACCTATTTGGTTTTATAACTCTTATTTGGTTTTGTTCTGTTTATGTTGAGAAAACCACAAAATAGTGAATGTAACTGACCGAATAACAGCTTAAAGGCAGTCTTGATGGTTGGAAAATGCTAATGTCATTGGTGCCATATTCTTGTATCATGCATTCACAGTAAAAATGTTTTTGGGGGTGAAAAAGTGGCAGAACTAATCTAACCATAGCAACCACAGTAACTGTAAGTTCATCAAACATTTTTGGGGGGATATGTAGCATCAAAATTTCCACTTACTCTCTGAAAGTGCATGTGTGAAAATGAAACCCTGGTAAGTAAACCTGGATGGGGAGGATTAAGATAACTGTTTTATAAATCCTAGTAAACTAACCTGGATGTGGAAGATTAAAATAATGTTTGATAAACTCGGGTAAACTGAGCTAGATAAGGAATATTAAGATAACTGTTTGATAAACATTGGTAAACTAACCTGGATGGGAGGCTAAGATAATGGTCTAATGAACCCTGGTAAACTGACCTGAATGTGGAGGACAAAATAACGGTTTGATAAACATGACTTGGATGGGGAGAATAATATAACATTTTGATAAACCCTGGTAAACTGACTTGGATGGGAGGATATGATAACAATTTGATAAACCCTGGTAAACTGTTCTGGATGGGGAGGATTAAGATAATGAAGTAAAGCTGATATCCCATCAACATGAGCTACACTGGTAACTGATTAGGCAAAAGTCCCTGCAGCCACCACACATAAATGAGGGGAAGGAATGGTTTTAAATATTACCAGAAGGAAATTGGTGGAAGTAACATGGAGAATGAGTGGGTAAGTGACACAGGGAGGGCAAAGGGTGCAATTACATTCAAAAACACTATGGCTCTCCATAAAAATAGATCACTACACTCACATTGTATCTTATAGACACATTAGCACTCTGCCCTGATACATCCCTGCATGTATTCACATTGACAATGCACGATGCAGACACACCATGAATAAAAAAAAAAAAAATTCTGTTTACTCCAGTTAATTACAAACCTGTTAAATAGCTTATCTATTGAAATTTGAAAAACGGAGATAATCTTAATTAACAGAGACAGTGAATCACTATACTGGTATTGCCTTACCATGTTTGCCACGTGATATATCGACATACTGACAAAGTCTTGGATGGACAATGGTCTTGAGGATTTGAAATCTTCCCAGAATTTTAATGGAGTTTGGGGTGAGAGGAAGTCCATTGCTTCCACACACATCATGAGGGAGTGCAGAAGCAAAGAAGGTGAAAGCTCCGAGCTGTGCATCTTTCAAAGGAGACATGTTTTGTGGTACAGCCAGCTGAGACCTGCAGAAAGGAAGATGTAATTATAACGTTATTGGATGACTACATGGGCAGGGAATATATATCAGAACAAGTTAACAGTACAATTATTTTCATATTTATTGACATTCATTTCAATAATTCCCATAAGTCAATGTTAAACCGAGCAGAAAAATCCAATAGATATTCTTACTATTAGCTCAAACATGCAGATTTTTCAAAGTGTCTTTTGAGCTTCATCAACAAATCGGTAATTTCTTTGTATAGCCTAGTAAAAAAAAAAAAAAAAAAAAAAGTGGGTGTTGCATGTAATTCATTATTATGAAACTACAACTATCTTCAATAAAATAATGGATGTATTTTGTGCCCTAATGTACTGATTTTACCCTAACACCTCTCCATATCCAATGAGGTACATGGCATTGCCCTGATTTGTGCTTTGACACAGAGTAAAAACTGATTTCAGTTCCCAAGAGACGGCAAATTTATTAAATAAATAAGATATTAACTTTGTAAAGAATACAGGCTAATTAATTTCAGCATACAAATGATCTCCAAGATCAGAGTGGATTCACTTGTATTCAAATAAGGGAACACACATCAGAAATACTTGTATGCCAGAGAGCTACCTACAGGGCTGTGACTACTATACAACAAAAAAATATGGCATTGGCATCAAACTAATTTGATTTGTGCAGTAATGAGGCAGGTGTGCAGAAAATGTTTTAGGGCTGTTTCCTCCATTATATATAATGTGTACTAAATATTTCACATATCATTATACTTCCAAAGGCTAACCATGCACTCAAACTGCACATTATAAATCTTGGTATATGATGGTATAAGCTGATTGTAAATGCATTATTGCAATTATAGGTATTACAAGAATAGAAACTCCTGTTAATTAGCCAGCATCCCTGCTACACCCACAGCAATGCTCAGTGTGCATCATTAACACATTATAATACTTTAATAACACCATGCTCGTGGTGATCCCTGTGTGCAGGGGCTGCTGTGTCCCCCATGCTAGGCTCACCCCTGGATCGGGCTGCTTGATTGAATCTCACTTTCCCCGGCAGCTTCCCTAAACTAGTCGCTATTCCAGCACTGGGCATGCGTGAGATTCTCCATTGACAGGAGCTCGGTCACATGAGTGTGACGTCAGTGTGCTGCGCCATGCTCAGGACATGGTCCAGGCATAGACATGTGTTCTATGTCTATGGGTCCAGGATTGAGGAGCTGGGAGGACTGTGTGAGCATGGTAATACCCTGTTAGTGTACCCCCTCTAATACACATATCACGCGTTCTGGAGGAGATATCTGTTTTCTGGTTCTGGAATGTGATGAGAGGAGACACCAGGGAAACAGCTGATACCACAATAGCCATTTTATGGCAGCTCTCTGAAAACAAGAGGAACTTGTTAAATATGTGCTGCTTCTGATGGTGAATTCATTAACGGAGCCGTGAACGAAACAAAATGTAAACAAAACCTGGCATTTGCGCTATATGTCTGTCCAACCGTAATTCACCTCTTTCAAATTAAATGCACCCCCTTATTATATATCATTTTATTCAGGGGAAACAGGGCTTTCATTTAATATCAAATATTTAGCTATGAAACATAATTTGGAAAAGTTGGGAGAAAAGAAGAAATTTTGTTATTTTTTTTAGTTCTACATGACATTTTAACTGTCAACGTCACAATACTGTTTGCTTTTACTGCAATAAAATACACATATCTCACGTGTAAAACAGTACCCCCTATGTACAGGTTTTATGGAGTTTGGGGAAGTTAAAAGTTAAAACCTGTATGTTTATGCATTCTGTTTAATGGGACTTTTTAAGCACCAAAACAACTTTAGCACACTCCACTGTCTAAATGAACATAAAATGTAAACCGTCAATTAAAACATACATGTATTTAATTATGCATTTTTTCCATGCAAAAACAGCAGATCTCTTGTCTGGTTCATGGATTGCAGGATAAAACTTACAAAGAAAGGTTAAAGAAACTTAACATGTATAGCTTGAAGGAAAGATGAGACGGGGGGATATGATAGAAACATTTAAATACATGAAGGGAATCAACACAGTTAAGGAGGAGACTACAGTCAGGTCCATAAATATTGGGACATCGACACAATTCAAATCTTTTTGGCTCTATACACTAACACAATGGATTTGAAATGAAACAAACAAGATGTGCTTTAACTGCAGACTTTCAGCTTTAATTTGAGGCTATTTACATCCAAATCAGGTGAACGGTGTAGGAATTACAACAGTTTGTATATGTGCCTCCCACTTTTTAAGGGACCAAAAGTAATGGGACAGATTAGCAGTCATAAATCAAACTTTCACTTTTTTTTTTTTTTTTATTCTTTATTTTTGAGTGCATAAAGAAGGTTAACATTCACATTTGCGTGTGCCCTGCCCCAACGGCAGGCACCCGCTATGTAGCAGTAAACATCATTGCTGTGTGGCATAACATAGAAATACAATGCACAATTTTTTTTTTTTTTTGTAAGGGACTCTTGGAAAAGTCATCGCACAATTAGTAAAGATGCAGAACAAAGTCATTTGTCAACGGATATAAAGTGGTAACTCGGATTGTCAAAATTGCAAAATAAATTCGCCAGCAGTTATATATTAAAGACAGCTACTAAAAGTGAAACGTTCCAAGCTTTAACAAGATATTCATACATATGGATTCGGGCTGTGCTTTAAACGCCTCATGGAGCAGTGTACTGCAGTGCTCTTGTGTGTTGTATGGCTAATGGCTAAGTGGAGCGATCAGACAACCAAATCATTGTTTTTTCTGTCAAACGTAAATGCTTGGCACAATGCCATGTACTGCCTAAATATTGCAATAGGGCAGGTGGGAGGGTCTGAAATTTAGAGCTTAATAAGTATAATCAAATGCAGTTTGCATAGGGCAGGTAATGTGGAGTGGTTAATTGTAACTGTTGTATTCGTCCTTAATGAAAGGGTAGGGCTATTGCCCTAGCCACCTATCTGCCTTAAACGACATTGGGCAAGAAGATAGGTTCAAGGTACACCAATCGGTGTATTGCATCACCCATTATCGCAACGAATAAGACCATTGCAGATCCACATAGGGAGTGTAGGAAAACTCCAGCCCCATCAGGGATGCTGCAGGAGGTTTAACTTAACTTAAACAACAAAAGTACAAATACAAGATATATACACATATATGGACCCTTTCTCTATATGTGAGAGAGCAACCTAGAACCTTCGTATAAAGCTCCCACTGGCCCAAACTAATTGAAAACAGTATAGCCCAGAAGCGATAGTCCCTTAGTATATGAGGCATTAGTAAGTGCTTCGTGAGATGAAACGTATAAGGAGATGTTGGAAATGTTATGAGCTTTGAAGAAGCCATGAGATGTAGACCGGATAACTAAATGTGAATCTGATGGAGTGGTTAGGAGGACCACCGGGGTCTAGAGGGTATGTTGGAGTAAGCATTAGGGATTGCACGGTGAAGGCATGGGTAACATTATTGGGTGTGATTGCATGCCACCCCAAAGGTATTCTACGAGGAAGCCCTTGTCGTTTGATGTGTCGTTAGTGACTAGTAGTATTCGGAGTCTTACTTTAGTTCCCTTCCTTTTCACTACGTGAGCAACATAAGACATACTACTCCCGCCATCTTAGGGTACAGGATATCAAGGCGCCTAAGGTGGTTTCCCTTTTCATAAATCACAGTTTAACTAAATGAAAGATATATGATATACCTGCGTCAACTAATGATACCATCATTCTTATGGGATGCTGTTATACCCCTAGTATTCCTCATGTAAAACTAACTATGTCCAGCGACACATTTACATTTGGTATGGACGGTTTAAACCCCTTCACTGCCTGAGAGGGCCCTGAGACCATAGTCCTCCATGGCAGAGAAGGGAGCACATGACAAGGAATGAAAACATTAATTGGCAGAATATTTGAGCGGGTGATATACAGCTGGCCGTACTTGCGGCACGAAAAAGTATGGCAGATTTAGTCACTGTCCCGTATCCTGCGGCAGATGTCAGCAGTGAAGTCGGAGCATTCGGTCATTCCTCCCAAGACATTGGGTCGTGCGTGGGTCCGGTCCTTCTAAAAATTAAGATGTGGACCCCGCTCTAGCGGTTAGCGCTTTGTCCCTGGGCACAAAGACACGGGTAGCCCCGGGGTCCCACCCGTGAGGGTTAGACGGGCCCAGCGAGTCCGGTGGTAGTCCCAGTGCTTGCAGGTGGCTTGATGCATCCGGTAGGTCCCGTATGGTGATGACTGTGTCTCCGCGTGGGATCTGTAGTGATCGAGACTGGCTCCATCTGTAGTTGATGGTCTTCGTGTGTAGGAGGGAGGTAAGTGGTCGGAGCGACCGTCGCCAAGCAAGGGTTCCCCCTGACAGGTCAGCAAAGAAGGTTAAGGACATGCCCTCGAAGTTATAGGGAGTTTGCCCCCTGACTGCCGCCATCACTGCCGCCCTGTCCCTGAGGTTCTGGAACTGCATCACGATGTCCCCGGCGGCTGCGGCTGGAGCCTTAATTGGCTTTTGTAAGCGGAATATGCCTTCCAGTGATATTGTTTTAGCCTGCTTTGGTGGAAGTATGGCTGTCAGGAGGCGCCTTGCGAGGTGTGGGAGTTCTTCTGGTGGCACCGTCTCCCCGACACCCCTTAGTTTTATGTTCCTCTGTCTCCTCTTGTCTTCTAGGGTGTCGAATCTGCTCTCATAAGTTGCGCCTTGTTTCATGAGCTCTTCCACCTGCCGTGTTAGGACATTGATTTGTTGTGAGTGGGCCTGTGTCTTGTGCTCCATTTCTCGGAGGCGCCCTGTCAGGCCCCGCAGGTCCTCACGGATCAAGGCCATGTCCGCCGAGATTTTAGTGTGGAGATCCGCCATGATCTCCCTGATGGCCGTTAAAGTTACTGGGGCGGCATCTGGAGATCCTTGCAGAGGTGCTGCTCGTGGTGCTGGTTGCCGCGCCATTGCTGGCATTTGGTCGTCGTCTCCTTCCTCCGACATTCCATCGGAGAAGTCGGAACAGCCGCCATGGAGAGACGCCATAGCAGACTCCTGGGCGCCATGTGCCTGCCGCCATAGGTCCCCTATGCTTCTCCCCTGCTGGGGTCGGTCAGGCTTCAGTTTTTTCGTTTTCTTACCCATTGGTAAGTGTAAAGCGACTTATAGGTGCCTTTTGTTTGCGGGTCACCCCTATATTTAAGGTTATTTTTCCGTCGTTTAGCCGGAGCTCAGAGGCCGTGCGACTGTCCGCTTCGGTGGTTAGGCCACGCCCCCCCAAACTTTCACTTTTTAATACTTGGTTGCAAATCCTCTGCAGTCAATTACAGCCTGAAGTCTGGAACGCATAGACATCACCAGAAGCTGGGTTTCATCCCTGGTGATGCTCTGTCTTCAGTTCCTGCTTGTTCTTGGGGCATTTTCCCTTCAGTTTTGTCTTCATCAAGTGAAATGCATGCTCAATCGGATTCAGGTCAGGTGATTGACTTGGCCATTGCATAACATTCCACTTCTTTCCCTTAAAAAACTTGTTGGTTGCTTTTGCAGTATGCTTCGGGTCATTGTCCATCTGCACTGTGAAGCGCCGTCCAATGAGTTCTGAAGCATTTGGCTGAATATGAGCAGATAATATTGCCTGAAACACTTCAGAATTCATCCTGCTGCTTTTGTCAGCAGTCACATCATTAATAAATACAAGAGAACCAGTTCCATTGGCAGCCATACATGCCCACGCCATGACACTACCACCACCATGCTTCACTGATGAGGTGGTATGCTTTGGATCATGAGCAGTTCCTTTCCTTCTCCATACTCTTCTCTTCCCATCACTCTGGTACAAGTTGATCTTGGTCTCATCTGTCCATAGGATGTTGTTCCAGAACTGTGAAGGCTTTTTTAGATGTTGTTTGGCAAACTTTAATCTGGCCTTCCTGTTTTTGAGGCTCACCAATGGTTTACATCTTGTGGTGAACCCTCTGTATTCACTCTGGTGAAGTCTTCTCTTGATTGTTGACTTTGACACACATACACCTACCTCCTGGAGAGTGTTCTTGATCTGGCCAACTGTTGTAAAGGGTGTTTTCTTCACCAGGGAAAGAATTCTTCGGTCATCCACCACAGTTGTTTTCCGTGGTCTTCCGGGTCTTTTGGTGTTGCGGAGCTCACCGGTGCGTTCTTTCTTTTTAAGGATGTTCCAAACAGTTGATTTGGCCACACCTAATGTTTTTGCTATCTCTCTGATGGGTTTGTTTTGTTATTTCAGCCTAATGATGGCTTGCTTCACTGATAGTGACAGCTTTTTGGATCTCATATTGAGAGTTGACAGCAACAGATTCCAAATGCAAATAGCACACTTGAAATTAACTCTGGACCTTTTATCTGCTCCTTGTAAATGGGATAATGAGGGAATAACACACACCTGGCCATGGAACAGCTGAGCAGCCAATTGTCCCATTACTTTTGGTCCCTTGAAAAGTGGGAGACACCAGTGGATAAGCGCACAGTCGCAGTTATTGACCCATGTTTAAAAGTTTTTGTTTCCAGCAGAACTTATATATTTGTATACTTCAAATGTTGTCCTTAACGGTGTCGGTACTAGCCTACCCACTAGCACAAGTTATAGTACCAACCCAAACCTACTCACACCAGGCGAAAGACAGCTAGGGCATACTCAAGATTAACACATACAGGCACCAATCTAAGCTCAATAGTGCCCCACTTGGGGAAAGATGTATTTTACCTTTATAAGTTTATAACTCCATGATAATCTCTTTCACTAAGCCTTTTAACAGAACACCTGTTACCTAATAGCCTTCTTCATAGGACCCAGTGGCAGCAAAGCCTTGTAGTCTACTAAGTTGAGCCAGCATGTTTAACTATTTGTGTTTTTATTTATCTACAAGACTTAGCATACACTTAATGCCTAGCCGTGAAATAAGCATCCACATTTAACTCACTTTACTGGATCAGTATGCACCCTCTCGGGTAATGGTAACAGTTAATTAGAAAATTGGGCAGACTAGATGGGCCGAATGTTCTTATCTGTCGTCACATTCTATGTTTGCATGCCCTTCTATTCTCCCTAGACCCTGACTGTTTGTGGCTATCCAATCACAGGCTCCCAGTACAGCTCAGTGAGAAATATTTGCAAGGCAGATTTCATTAATTTAGCCCACTGAGCTAAACAACCCGAAAGAAACAGTTGTCAGATTAACAGTCAGGGTGTAACATGATTAACTTGTAAAAGTGACAATTTCTATTAAAATCTGAATATTCTGTGTATCTTCACGGATAATGAGCCAGGTTTGATGTATAGATAATACCCCTGCAGTTTTACTGTTCAGTTCTCTAACATTTAAAGGACCACTATAGTGGCAGGAAAAAAAACGGCCCTTAAGGGCTGTGGACGTACCTAGTACATCTGCGGCAAATACGAGCGCTGGAAGCGATCGTGATCACTTCCAGACGCTCTAAGGGCATTGCAGCAATGCCTCGATGTCGAGGCATCCTGCAATACCTTTCCTGGTGTTGAGAAAGCGCTGCTGCCCGAAACGTTTGCTGCTCTAACTTTGTCCTCAAATAAATTGTGGTAGCACATGGGTGTGCACACCTATACTGGATGCACAGGACTCGTTTGTTTTTTGGTGGTATATACCCTGTTGGGACTTCAGTGTGGAGTATCTGCAGCACAAGTCTAATTTTCTTTGATTATACTTAGAATTTTGTAGGCATTGTTTGCCTCTAACTCACCCTATATGTAGTGACCTCTCCACACTGCAGAGCCGTAGCAGAGCAGAGCTTCCAATGCTCTGCCTGTGTGCTGAGTGCCTCGAGGGGTCAGGCACTCAGTGAAGACTTAAATAAAAACAATAAAATATTAAATAAAAAAATCAATAAAATCAATAAAATAAAAGATGCACAGTCTGTTTCAAGAGGGGGCAGAGAAAGGACATCGTATTTACTGTCCTGATTGCCCTGGACTCTGCATTAGGGACTGCTTCAAGCGATATCACACACTGGTCCATTTTTGTTTTACATTTGCCGTTCAGTTTTATGTTTTTTTGGGGTACGTTTACTGTTCCTGAGTTTGTTTCTTTTTACTTTTACTGCGCCAGACTATTTTTATGATCAAGTTCAACCTATGCATGGGGCATGAGTGTTTTGCAATAACCAACAACAGGCTCCCCTAAATCACACACAAATGTATGTGTAAAAATGTAAATTGAAAAATTACCACCACACATTTTCTCCATTTTTTGGGGGATAAAATGGTTATATCAACGGCTTCAAAACACTCCATATACAATATCTTGGAGTGTCATCTTTTCAAATATATGCATGTTCATGGCAAGAAAATAAATTGGGATATGTTAAAAGGCCCCAAAAAAGTAGATAGGTAAAGAATATATGTCAAATTTGAAAAACACATGTCAGAAGTTTGGCATTGCACCCCCCAAACAACCCAACAAACCTATATGTGGTATCACTGTACTCAGGAGATGTTCATGTACACATATTGGGGTGTTCCCTTGGCAGTAACACATAACAGGAGCTGATTATCCATGCCTAAATTACAATGTGTTTGAAAAATAACACAAAAAAATGACTACCCAAAAGTTTGACAAAGACTGGTGGTAGAATACCACCATTTGAAATACGCTAGAGTGTCTACTTTTCAAAAATATATGGTTTGAGGGGGGTAAATTACATTGGCCGGCTTCAAAAATGTCCCAAATAGGACATGGGTGCATGATGACCAGATGTGAAAATTCCATGTTCGAAAACTGGAAAGCGTACCCTCCAAATAAGGTCTTTTAACCCACCGAGAACCTGGCACACCTGTACATGGTTGGTATCACTGTATTCAGGAGATGTTGCTGAACACATATTGGGGTGTTCTTTGGCAGTAACACATAACAGGAGCTGATAATCCATGCCTAAAGTAGAATGTGTGTGAAAAATAACACAAAAAATGACTACCCAAAGGTTTGGTAGAATTTGAGCAATCATTTAAAAAAAAAAAAAGAAGGTACTAAGGTTGCTACCTGGCCAGTATATAAGGCTGTGTGGCCAGTGCTGGTATTGCAGAAAAACAGGCAATGCAGAGGTTGGTATTTTTCTCTGATGGGAGAGTGGTGAAAATCATACCTTAAATAGACGTTCAGATCAGTGTTTAGCTCCGTCCCCTTCCTCCGTCACACTCATTACTTACTGAGGAGTGCTTTGCTGTCTGAGTGTACTGAGGTTGCCTGCACTGCGAGCACTAACTGGGTTAATAAGTAGAGCAGCAGTTTACAGATCTGCCTGTCACCCATCCCTCCACCACACCAAGTGAACCCTCTCCTAGAGATAAACTTAAAGGCTGCAACGTGAGCAGCCAGGACTTTCTCTGCTGGGAGGACTTATAGAGAGGAGAGCAGACCTAACTGCCAGTAAGTTATTCTCCTTCTCTGGCATGAAGATGTGTTAACACTTAGTACATAAAGATACAACTATGCACATACACTTAAATATGCAGCACTTATTTGCATATATGCAGTTTATTTCTAATATATATGTGTGTTATGTAGCAAAAATATTAATACTTTTCACTAGTGTTAATCTTTTGGTGAGAAGGGTTGAAAAGAAAGTTGTGACACAGTAAGAGGAATAGTAGTGACTATAGAGAAATAGTGGTAATAATTATTAGAGTTGTGCATGGTCAAACACACGTATACAGTATACACACACACACACACACACACACAAACACTCAGACAAAGTATACACACACTGCTATATACACGCAGACACAGTATACACACAATGACACACTGCTATAAACACATACACACAAAGTATAAGCACACAATCATTCAGACAGTATACACACAATGACACACATAGAGTGCCAGCAGGATATACTTCTGCAGCTCTCAGAGGCCAGATGTCATCACTGGCCACAGGAAGACCCTGGGTGCCTAATTTGTTGCAAAACAGTTTGCCCTATTACCAGGGGATGGGATCATAACTTCTACAGCAGGCTATAGTGGACATGGTGCTAGTAGTAACACTTTAATTAGGAGATTGTTTCCATATCACAAATAAGAGTGCTTCTCCTTTAAATCCACTCCACAGAAAGCACAAAAGAAAGAAAATAGAAATCAGTGGACTGTGGGGTAATTTCACACATACACATACACTTGGAAAAACAGGATTTCTTCTAAAATAGGTAAAAAAAAAAAAAAATAACATTTCGCCCAAATAAAAATGCTATAATGTGTCTCTGGTAAAGACCCTGGATTCTGTGGGTTCTTCAGATATCTCCACAAACTCAACAGGATAAGCTTTTTCATCTGGTCTCTCCACTTTCTCTGGCGCACTTCACCTCTTGTGTCTCTGTCTTATGCTATGTGAGAAAGCTTTTCCTGTTTAGAGATTTGGGAGACATTCCGAAGAACCTATGGTATCCGGCATCTTTACTGGTGAAACATTGTAGCACTTTGTTTGTAAGAAACTGTTTGCTTGCTAGATGTAAAATTTATTTTCTTAGCATGTAATAAAGTGTATGTGTGGAATTAGGCAATGGTCTACCGCTTTCTGTTTTCTTAATTCTGCTTTCTATGGAGTGGATATAAAACAACAGGACTGTTATTTACTGCAGATGGAACTGCTTTGTTATATGTGGTTTGGTGAGACAGAGAAGAGACACTCTGTAGAGTGAGCTTCTATCATTATCAACCTATTCACAGTATATTCAATAAAGATATATAACATTGTTATGTTATTTTTTCACGTTTTAGAATCATCAAAGAAAATCTAAGAACGTTGAACACAAGCGTATTCCTTTTCTTTTAAAGGGTCCGTCCAAGTGATTGTAAGTATTCATAGTTCCGGGAGTCTGTATGTGCAGTGTTGAGTATGAAATGCTGCACATTCAGAGTTTAACCCCTTGGCTGCTGGAGGTGTAACCCCACCACAGGCAGAGTCATAAGGGCGTCCTTAGCCAGACCGGGCTGTCAAGTATGTGCAAATTTTCATATACTAGTCATTGGCTGAGAGCGGTCAGCTCTGCAGAAACCTGATGCGCATCAGCTGCACTGTAAGGAGCCTCAGACCGGGTGGGACCCAGTAAGAGGGTAAACCCGTTTCTAAACTGTTTGCCCCATTACTGAGATCCAGACCAGGGTACTCCTGGTTTCATGTAAATGTACGTCCAGTTGTCTGGTTACAATTACATGTGTTACATGTCTGTTAGTCCACCCATTGTACAGCGCTATGGAATCTGATGGCGCTATATAAATAATAATAATCATAACCAGTATAGCCGCCTGTAGTAGTAATGACGCTTGGAGTAACAGTGTAAGTGCTCACCTCACATAATTGGCATATTGGTCTTTGCCATCAAAATATTTAAATAAAAATATGAAAATACAAGAAAACAATAAAAAGAAAATACACAACCAATACTTTATGTTTATAATTGTGCTAGAATTCCCCCCTTGAAGTGAATAATATAATAGTTTATTATATCACACACGTCCACGGGCAGTGCAATAAGCGGTGTGTATGCCGTCTGTTAACCCGTGTGATCCCTCCATACTGAGTCTCACGGGCTCAGCTTGCTATTGCGGAAAGTCGCTGGCAGCCACAGGATCACGTGACCGGTGACGTCATCTCCGCTCGCCCAGCAGTCTAAGAAGCCCCAGGAAGCGGTAAGGCCCTGACCCTGGGTGACTGAGCATTGGGCACGAGGGGGTGGGGGCCCTTGCAGTAGTGACAGGGGGCACCTACCTGCCATTACAGGTAAGGGCCAGTGGGCAGGGGCCCCGAGCAGGACCATGGCCGGTGTGTGTACTTGCTGCTGTTACATTGTATCAGACTGCCAGCACTGCATGGGGTAATACTGTGTCCTGCTGCTGTTACATTGTATCAGACTGCCAGCACTGCATGGGGTAATACTGTGTCCTGCTGAGGGGGTAATACTGTGTGCACTGCTATCTGCAGCCAGACTCCCTGTATAGTGACACGTGGGGAGCCACCTGGGCAATACAGAGGGTATTATGTTAAAATGAGAAGGGTGTTTTATATCTCTCCAACTCTGTTATTTTAACATTCATTCTGAAAGTTATCCTGTAGTTTGAACAGAATTCACAAACTGCCCAAGTGACTTCTCTTAGATTTAGTATTGCATTCATGTAGGATTCGAGACAACTCCCTATTCTATTCTGCAAAACCAGACATACAATGAACAGCCACGTGTGGAAGACCAACGTTAGAAGTATACATTTCAATAAAATGATAATAGTTGCGGCTTTATGGCAGAAGGACGGTTTCATGTAAATGACAAATAGACAGGTTGGCACTCTGTGCAACTGTTGGAAAGGCAGCTGTTGGAGTGCTAAACCTTATATAATTCCCAGTGGGCAATTATCAATTGCAGTGCTGTTTGCATGTGGTTATATGTGAGCTGTTAAAGAACAGTTTTCACAAAATTTTAAAAACGAATTCTTGGGGTACACGTTCTTAGCTGCTTTGCCCCAAGTGCCATTATATAATAACTATTTTGAGTACCTTTTGGGCTTTTTAAAAACACTTTAAATGTGTGCTTCCTGCTATGCACTGTTGTATCATGTGTATCAATATAAAACACTGCACATATGCCTTGTTCATATGAGTTCCTAGGGCTTTGCATATTTTGCTGATGATGACCTCTCTGCTTGGGGTGTATTGGCCCAGGGGTGCAGCAGGTGAGCTCTACTTACCCATTGCTTTCCCCTATAGGTCCTGCCATCTTCAAGTTTCAGTTTCTGGCCCTTTATCTCATGTGCAAGGGTACAACACTGGTGTCTATGGAGAATATTGCGGGAGTCTACATAGATAATGCCTTGTTCCCACAGCCGTTGCTAGGAGTTTAGGAGTGAATCACTGTGGTTTTAGTCTTCCTAAACACTTCCTGAAAAAAAGTGTAGATATTTTAAAATCCTGTATTGCACAGTTTGTTTAATATACAATTCGTTATTTCACCCTCTGTTTAATAGCCTCTTAGATCCTGCAGGGGCCTCCTTCTGATTAAAATAAAATTTACAAGGCAGGAGATAAAACTCCGAAAGCAAGTTAACATCTGAGTGAAAAATTCAACCATTTTTTTTCATGCAGGCTGTGTGAGTCATAGTCAGGAGACTTGTGGCTAGGGTTGCATAAACTGAACCAAATGTGAATTAACTCCTAAATGACAGAGAGTTTAGCAGTGAGACAGCAGGGGCATGATATATACACCAAAACTGCTAGCTAAAGTTGTTTTGATGTCTCTGGTATACCTTAAAGCTGTACTCTCTGTAGTGTACATAATCACAACTCTCTGTAGTGGTTATTTTGCATAAAGTCCACTGCCATCATTTCTTTGTTTAATAAAATTTGTTTAGGCATGTGCTGATATAAACATGGCTTTAAACATTATCAGTGTCAACATCTAGGTTAGAGTGTTAATTCCACATTATCAATGTAGCAGACTTGGGGTGGTTGGTGAGTTAATCCTTTGGCACATAAAAGGGCCCTGGTTAATATCAAATTGTTCCTAAATGGTTTCCTATGGACGCTGGCGTCTTCTCACTGTGAAAATCACAGTGAGAAGCTCGGAGGTGCTTCTAGCGGCTGTCAATGAGACAGCCACTAGAGGCTGGATAAACCCTAGTGTAAACATAGCAGTTTCTCTGAAACTGCTATGTTTACAGCAGGCAGGGTTAACCCTAGATGGACCTGGCACCCAGACCACTTCATTAAGCTGAAGTGGTCTGGGTGCCTATTGTGGTCCTTTAAATGCACCAATTATGCATACTGTATTAGAAAAAAATAATTCCCCAAGATCTGTTGCAACAGAAATTGAATTTTTATCTTTTGCAATACTGGTTAGTTTGTTTTTCTCAGTGAAGGGTTTGGTTGCTTAGCCCTGACATGTAAATAATTATTGTCTACTGCTTCACAGCTTCTCTGTGATTTACACTTAATCCCTCTAATTTTGCGAAAGAAGATAAAAGGCCGATTATGATGAAAAGCTGATTATGGGAAAGGTGATGGCTAGTTGTGACAAGGGGGTACTTTGTAATGACATTACTGAAAACTGAGATGGCTGAGTAACATTTACATTTGGCTAGTAGCTTAGGTTTGACATTCATAAATAAAATCCTATTGTGGTCACTGAAACTTCATAGGTCCAGAGGAACCCCTTTGTTTATTTTTTTTGTTTATGAAGAAAATAAAATGAGTGGCCCCCCAAGGGTATGAGGGGGGATCAAAATATAAAATGCCAGAGATAAAAATATAAAATACCATGATATCAATTTTCATCAAACTATGTTGGTTGCCTTGCAATGGATGTAAAATGGATTTGGCAGGTAGTTTGTATGTTGAGGAAGGGACTCTTGTCAATGCAGCTTCCTCTCACTTAGCAGATTCCTTACCTGCTTTTTTTTTTTATTTAATTTTTTTGTTTTTAAAAGCCACTCCAAGCCCTATACCCGGCACTCCTGCTAGGTAACCATCCAAAGCGCATCGGCCCAGGGGCGAAATGTCTAGCCTCCGAGTGACTGTCAGGAGACAAGCGCAGCGCTCCCCCTCATGCCATTCATTGCTGGTTTACAATAAGTGCATTTCCCATCAAAATTCTATGTAAAGTATAGGAAATAGACATTTACAAATCAGCAGTATTATTCCATGTTGTGACAGAATGCATCCAGTGGGATATATATTCTCAACTTATCATTCTATTATTTTATGCAAGCAATTTAAGAAAATCCTGGCTATTTGTCCACTGTCAGCCAGCAGGTAAATGGTTAAATAAACATTGGCGCAGTTATCTGGCAGATGGTCAGCACTAGTCAACTACCACAGAAAAAAAAGTAAAAAAAAAATGATGGGGCTTAATATGACTCATTACTAACTATAGTGATGTTATTACATTCCTTATGCCTTCATTTGCAATGCTGTGAGAGGGGCATATCTGCTAAACTGTGAGCAACCATCAGATGCTTAGCTGTATCCCATTAATATCCCAGCAATATTGAGTAAAAAATTTTTTTAAAAAAATCAAGTGACTGGGAAGGTATTGTTGCCCATTTACTAAAAAGGGCTGCTCCCACTGGAATGGGACCAGCAAATTAACAGGGGGATCTAGCACTTGCCCCCACACATGGCCATCCGGTTGGGTCTAAATATGAACAATGGGGGCAGTCTTGACACTGTGCACCCTGCAGACTCCATCTCAGGGTGGCAGTTTACAATAAAACATGGGTAGGGTCATAACACACGCATTTATCCCTGCCCCAGCCTATACTGGTTGTTACAATGTACATACAGTAGGTAACATGCTCAAGCCCCATCAATGGGCACAGGATGTGGGGGTATTAGTACAATAGGAGGGGTTAGATATGGAACTGTCGACCAGTCATTCACCCCCAATTGTCTAAGGGTCCCGTCCCCAAGCCTCTTACCACCCCCTTCCCCATTAAATTGTTCCAATATACCCCCAACACTGTACTTGCCTGTTAGGTTACCTGCTGGTCTAGTGTTTTCTCCTTGTGCTTCACATCAATATGCTATCCTGGATCGTGACTTTTTAAAAAAAAAATTCAGAGTGAAAAACAGCTAGTGAGTTTGTCATACCCGTTCCCGTTGTGGAAGGTACTATCGTTCTGTTGCTTTCCGTCATGTGTTTCCATTGTCAGGGAAAGAGAGCGGGAGGAGGCCCGGGGAGGTTGGTTGGTTGGGGTGTGGATGTGGTGGGTTTGCTGGGTGTGTCATGGTTGTGTTGGTGGGTTGGGATTGTCGGTGTGGTGTTGGTGGGTGGCGTGTTTGGTGTACAGGTCGTGGTGGTGTGGATCCTGTCTGGTGATTGGTGGTTGTCTCTGCGTGGTTCGTGGGGGGAGGGGTAGGGGAAGGTAGAATGGAGGGGAGGGAAGGAGAGGAAAAGGGGGGAAGAATAAAGAGAAGAGGAAAAAAAAGGGCGGGGGTGGGGGGGAGTAGGAAGCTAGGTCTGTCGGGCCGTGGGGGTTAAGCCCCTTGGGGTCTATGGTGCTATTGCGGGTCTTATTAGCCATTGGTCCCAGACTTTGTGGAAGGATTTAGTTGTATCATGAATTAGGGCGGACAGTTTGTCCATTTCGATGGCATCTTCTATTTTCCGTAGCTGGATCGTGACTTTTGAGTTGTCTTGCATACAATTTTATTGCCATGGCATGCCTCTATCGTGGGTAAGTTATGCACTTTTTACAGACCAGAATATGGCTCTGTTGCTATGCTCCTGACTCCTCTCATAACAGTTTTTGTGTCTCTTTCTGCAGGAGTGAACTGTGACTAGTATTTTTATCTGCTTGATTTTCCAGGTAGCACTGAATAACCAACTTACCAATTTACATTGCTGAATATTTTTGCCGCCAATATTATAGAGAGCCTGAGAGTTTCATGTGGCTTATCAGTCAATAGTCGTCAGTTTTATTTATTTATTTTTGTAGTTTTAGAATATAATAGATTCTGACAATTTAATTTTATATTTTTTATTTCTCAACTATGATGACTTTTAATCATACAGGCTGTTCAATTTAAATATTAAGTCCCTTCAAAAATAGTATATTTGAATTAGCTGGTTATCTTATTAGAAGGATGTGAAGGCATGAAAACTATAAACTATTTCATCTGCTTGTAGATCCCAGGCTTCTGCGAAAGACAAGTTGCAGTTGATACATGTAAGTGTTCAGTATGATTTGTTAATTTATTAGGGATTGTGCAAACATATAGCTGGGTACCAAACACATTGTGGCGAGGCCAAAAATGTTACAACTCCCCACAGTGCAAATACAAACAATTACTGTTGCGCATATCTGAGGTTGGATTTTAAGGGATCCGTCTTGGGCATAGGAACTTTAAAAATCACGTTTCCACAACTATCCCAGTTTAACTTGCAAATGAGCACAGACAAGCATCTGTAATTTCTAAATAAATGAGCACAAATAGGCATTGCGTTTCAGACATGGT
This sequence comes from Pelobates fuscus, assembly GCF_036172605.1. Taxonomy (NCBI): domain Eukaryota; kingdom Metazoa; phylum Chordata; class Amphibia; order Anura; family Pelobatidae; genus Pelobates; species Pelobates fuscus. Next base: position 142,880,047 of record NC_086322.1, on the reverse strand, counting down.
GACAACAGCGATTCAAATTACAAGAACACTAGGCACTATAAGAACCACTGTGCCAGAAGTGCCCTGGCGCCAAGGCACTTCTGGCACTGTAAACACCACATCGAACTGTAGTGCTCATAGTGCCTGGAGTGTTCTTTTCATTTCAATCGCTGTTGTCACCATGCCTGATGAGTTTGGTTTCTGATGTCTTTGGCCATTTTGCTGACTGTTACAGTTCATTGAAGTAGTAAATAATTTTTCTTAAAAACCAAACAAACAACAAAGTATAATTTGCAATTCTTTCTTTGACCATATTTATATATATATATATATGTTAACTATAACACATAAAATGAATTCCAATTACGTATGTAGTAGTTGCCACCTGCTGTCTTCCACCTGCCAGCATTGCTCAATTTGACTGTTCAGAATGTCATCTAACACTTGACTGAGCTGGCAGACATTACTGTTGAAAATCCTATTAGTTATTTTTAGATTGTAGATACTGCTATTCTTTGTCCCAGAGCTAACTAAAGGGGCATACTAAACAACAGAACCATTACAGCCCAGCCTTTTCTTTGTTGCTAGTATTCTAATGCGTTATAAAATTGTATTCACACCAATTTTCACGCCATTAGTAGGTTGACAATGCTGGAGTTGATTTAGCCCATCACTCTAATCCTATAACCACTGCTAAAATTTGTACAAATTTTACAGTTTTTTTGTGTGTTTTTTTTTTCCTTCCCACGTAGAGTGGACCCTATATTTTTATTGCTATACTCGTATACTTAGTTGGGTTGTCTTAACTGTGAGATTTTAATTCTAGTTAATCCAATATAACTATGCCTTCATGCATACTGTATTAACACACACTGATCTGCCATGCCAAAACAGATAGGCAGATCTTCTATGACGGTACATCCCTATATTCACACACAGAGACATTACCCTCATATATACTCTTGCATTCAAGAACACTGATCCTCCATATAAATACACCACTGCTTTCACATCTGGGATTCTACTACAGTAGACCTAAACAACAGGTTACTACAGCTCACCAAAGAATTTTGGGTGGGTCGATAGGACAGGGTAGGCACCACCATATGGCGGTCACCTCTAGATGCAACCAGGGGACGCCGCATCCATTTAACTGTCAGGAGAGGAGCTCACAGCATGTAGCGTGACCGCGGTAGGGGAGCCTCTGTATATTTTACAGCGGCGGTTGGGGACACATAAGAGACACAGAGGTGTTGGAGAAGGGGCAAAAGAGACAGATGGGCTGGGGGGTAAAGAGGGGTTGGGGAAGGGGCAAAAGAGACAGACAGGGACTAGTGAAGGGAGACAGACAGAGGTTTGGGGGAGACACCCAGAGGGGCTGAGGAGACAAAAGGGGACTGGGGAGAAGAGACACACATAGGGGTTGGAAAGGGAAGAAAGAGACACACAAAAGGTGGGTTGGGGAATGGGCAAAAGAGACAGACAGGGGCTAAGGGGAATCACCCAGAGGGACTGATGGGGAGACATGGAGGGGGGGGGGGGGGGGGGGAGAGATACATAGATGGGTCAGAAAGAGGAGAAATAGACACACAAAAGAGTTTGGGCAGGACAAAGAGAAATGGAGTGTTGGATTTAACTCAGCAAGGTAATTATTGCAGTTTCTAATTAACTGCATTATTTACAATTGCAGGTTTAATGGGACAGAGGCATTGTATCCAGACCACTTTAATGTGATGAAGTGGTCTGGGTGCCTATAGTGTGCCTTTAATTTTGGGCCCAACCTACAGACAAGTTGTGCAGGTCTGCACTACACATATACTCCTTGCGTTTGCATAATTTGGCCTGTCAAGTCTGTATACATTCCGGCTTGTCGTCTATGTGAATCCTCCACTGTAATCAAACACAGACATGTCACACTACTACACCCCTGCAAAACACTTTGGCCCTCCATGTAAATATGCATTAGTATTCCACACAAATACACCCACATCTTGCTTGTTTCTGTTGGACTATATCACTGTAGTCATACAAACACACTCTCAAAGACACTCAAATGTACATAGACTGTCATTGGGAGGCTAGTGCGCATGCATGGCAAAACACAGCGCTGTGCAAATCAGCATCTCCTCATAGAGATGCAGTGAATTAATTGGGGGCTTACAGTGTCTGCATACAGAGTGTGGAGACCAGTGGCATACACATAATCCATGGGGCCCCGGTGCGAAACTGATCTATGCCCCTCCCCCCCCCCCCCCCCTGACAGACACATACATACATACATACAAAGACACATACAGACAGATACACACATACATACTGAGACACCCACATACATACAGACACAAACACATACATACCAACAAAAACACACATATACAAAATGTTTGTCACCCTCCTGTTTCCTACCTTTTAGGTGCAGGTGGGTGACTTTCCCTGGGGTCCAGTGGTGGCTCAGGCTGGTGGGAGTCAGAGTTCCCACTCTGACTCCCTCTCCTTCCTCCCGCGCGGGTTCTCGTTGTAAGCTGGGAGGAGTGACGGTTAGTCACTTCCTCCCAGCTGTGATGTCATCACAGGGTCCCGGTTGCACTATTTAAGCGCCGTAGCACTGATCGGCGACCCCCTGGAAATACATCTCTATCGGGTGGCCCTAACAGCATGGGCCACCCGATGAGCCAGTTGAACGTGCGGCCCTATGGGGTTTGCCACGTGTGCCGGGGCCGCAACACATGGCGGCCGGGCCCCCTGGAGTGACGGGCCCGGCCGCAGCTGCGACCCCTGTGACAGCGGTATGTATGCCACTGGTGGAGACGCTGAACGCAGGTCCTGCAAACATTGCTGGACCTGACCCAGGAAGTCCCTCTAGTAGCTCTCTGTGTTACAGCCACTAGAGGTTTTACTAGTCAGCAATGTAAACACTGCATTGTCTCTTAAAAGGATGCATTTACAATGCTAAGTCTGCAGGACATATTAATGACACCAAAACCACTACATTAATCTGACTATATTGTTCCTTTAAAATCTGAACAATATATATTTAATATATGAAGAACTGGTAAATACAGCAATTCCATCTGTGCTGCATTTTAAACATCTCACTCCCCACCCAACTTAAACTGTTCATCCTTGGATATGTACAGTCTTAAGTGATCTAGCATTTCATCATGAAGTGCTGTTTATATGAACTGTGAACTTTGATTACATACCGCTTTTGTAGTATATGAATCAAATTTATCAATGCTGTGAAATCTGATCATTTAGGCTCAGTAGAATCTTGGGCAGTTGTGCACACAGTACATATTCTCTTCCCCTCGTATCAAATACCACAGCTTCCTAGAAACCATGTTAGGCTTGCTCTGTCAATGTGTTTCTAGCACGTCATTAATAGAATAATGATGTGCTAACTGCACTTGGGTAACATTTATTGCTGTCTTGTCAAAAATGCTCTTGAAATTTTGGCTGTCTTTTTTTTTTTTTTAAATAATAACCCAAATTGTCTGAACAGTTGTGTATGGAAAATAATTAAAAACACCATGCACATTTTACTGCGGTTTTTAATTGAACGACATTCTATTCTGTTTCGTTTTACTTGTTTTTATGTTGTACAAAGGATATATGGCATATGATCAGCAGGGAATTTCTATGTGTTCTCATAAAATATCTATCAAAATGGCACAGTCACCGCCTGGCGCGCCAAGAGGGGGCAGGTAAAGGTGAGAATTACTTACCTGATCCAGTCCCGCACAGGTGCGGCTATCTAGTAACGGCGGGTCCTCTTGGCAGACTTCAAAGTCGCAGGATCCTCTATAGACACAGAATCCTCCATTGGCAACCCTGAGTCTAAGAAAGTCAGGCGTGATAGAAATACAGCGACAAGATAGTCTCTACTTTCTCTCTACAAATCTCTTGGCTGGGTTGGAATTTCAGTGAAATCCCAGCACAGTCAAATTGAGTATCTCATAATATTTCAGATTGAGAGGTGACTGTGTAATTTTATGCTGTATATTGGTCTGAAATGCCTGTGCTTCTACTTTTCAGTTGTTGAATAGTTACACAAAGTTCAAATTGTGCAGGTTAGGTTACAGCAATTTTTATATTGGATTAGTTGTTTTTTCTTTATTTTAGCAAATAAATCATCATTCCTGCACTTCCTTCTCAGTCACAACTTTCCCTTTTTGCACAGATAATAGTTGTATTAATTTTTAGTCGAGTATTATTTGGAGATGGTTCACGGCAAAGTTTTCTGAGAGTTGTAGTTCAGCAGTTAGCTCCCTACAGTTGAATGTGACAAATGCAAACTCTCAGAAATCCCTGTTATATTTGAGTGTATTGATTTGCTGCATTATATCCTTGTATGTTCAGAGTTTACTATAGAAGCTTCTAAGCCCAGACATTTAAATAAAATTTATGAACTAGAAATTATTTTCGCCTCTATTATTTTACGTTTGCTTTGAATCTTTTTATTCTTTCTTTTTATTTTAGTGGATGTGTATAAATCTAATCTGGTATTAGATCACATTCCTTGATTACTTCATAATATACACTGCTTCGACATGCAAACCCCCCACATTTGCAAAAATGAGAGATATCTTTAAAGGGGCACTATAAGCACCCATACAACTTCATGTAAATGTGGTATGGGTGGACTTATGAAGACAACAATGTAAGACAGAAAGAAAACAAACCCACCCCCAGGAAAACTTTGAGAGACTGTAGTCAAACTAAGTAAACAGAATGCCTCCTCTTCTTGAGCTTTAAATTTCACCACACTAGCAGCTGGAGAGTACTACACCACCTGTCCAATGTAATTTATTTAATTGTGGTCATTCCTGTGCCTTTCCTACACCCACCCCTCCCCTCCCCTGATGTCCTTTAAACCCATTAAGGGATGCAACTTTCCTTTTATTATCACAGTACAGAAGACACAAGATGTTATCTTTTACATTTACTTGTTAATGTTAAAGGAATACTATAAGGTCAGGAACCCAAAGATGTATTCCTGACCCGCTTAAAACCACTATTTAGGTGCCCTTTATTCCCTCAAAAGGTAATAAAAATTACCTTATTTCCAGCACCGCACAGGTCCGCCAGCGTGGCAATCCCAACTTGAACCCCATAGAAAACCTGTGGGGTGAACTGTAGAGGAGAGTCCACCAGCATCAACCTTGAAACTTGAAAGATCGGTAGGGATTCTGTATGGATGAATGGTCTTGGGTCCCTTGACATGTATTCTTCAATCGAATCAGGCATTATAGGAGAAGACTTAGAGCTGTTATCTTGGCAAAGCAAGGTGGCAAAAAGTATTGAATAAAAGGGTGTCAGTAATTGTGCCACCCATTTATAACAAAGATATATATATATATATATATATATATATATATATATATATATATATATATATATATATATATATATATAAACCTGTGTTGTATATTCAATTGTTTGATATCCATGATAGAAGAGTATTTTTTTGAACAAAAGATCAAAAAGATAAACAATAAAGATTTTTTTTTTCACATTTTTTGCTCACATTTACCAAGAGTGCCAATATTAGTGGAGAGCACTATACCACTTTGTCCAAATTTAACATTTTTTCCATTTTCCAACTACTCTCTGCACTCATCTTTAAGGCAATGTGCAATCCAAGACCACAAAACCAATTTTTCATTTGTTTATTGTTTATTATATAATCAGCAAATGTACTTTTAAAACCAGTGGTTCCCAAACTTTTTAGTTTCAAGACGCCAGTCTTTTTTCAAGGCACCCCAAGTCCAAATTTCTAGGTTGCATATCTGTACAACGCTGCGGCATTTACTGGCGCTATAGTGTGATATACAGTGTTGGTGTTTGAAGGGGTGCTTGTATATAGTTGTGTTTTAATACAGGGGTGTGTTTGTTTCACTTTTAAATGCGGATGTACATTTGTGTGAAGTGTTTGTGATTGTATTTTTTTGTTTAGTTTTAATGCAGGGGTGTTTGTATGTAATAATTGAGTTAGATTGCATGAGTGTGCTTGTATGTTGTGCTGGTGTTTGACTGCATGGATGTATGCACATACACACATTCATATAGACATAGATACACACCAACATATACACACATGCATCCTGACACACACAGACATTGATACATGCCCACACCATGACACAGCTACACACTGACATAAAAAACACCCTGACACATAGACGCATATACACACACACTGACATAAATATACATACATACACACACACATACTCACACTCATAGACACACACTCATACACACACTCACTCATATACACACACACTCACACACACTCACTCATTCTCACACTCAAACTCACACACAAACTCATGCATACACACAAACTCATACACACACTCCTACTCACACACATACAAGTGATTTTTAAAATAATATCTCCAGCCACCTTCCTGTTAGCTTACCTTATGTACCAGGAGGGTGGCTTGGAGTCCTGCTGCTTGTGGGAGTGAGGGGTCTGGAGCTCTTCGTGCTCATCTCCCCTCATGCAGCGGCTGCTTCCTCCCGTGCTGTCTCTCTGCATGACGCTTGGAGGAAGTGACAGGCTTTAATTTCCTCACAGCTGGCCGACATTGCAGGGGTCCGGTCGCTGTCTTAAAGGACAGTGGCACCTGACCGGGCCCCTGTTCAGCAGTAATGTTTCCCCGGTGCTATGATTGTCATTACATAAAACTGAGAATGTGTCAGGTGTGCTATGGCATTATAACATATTAATAGCAAAAAATAGCCAACGATGTGTTGTGCTTATTGAATAGTTGGGTGTTTTTTTTTATGTGGTAGTGGTTTGTGGAAGTGCCAGCCTCAAGTTATTTGAACCTTGGCAGCTTTTCCGACAAGCCGTTTGCTTTGTTATAACTTCATGGTTTATGTTGGGAACACCTGGCTTTGTTTACTTTGATTAGCGCTAAAATTGACTACACATTTTTATTTGCTTATCAAGTTTGGGAAGAAGTTGATTGAAAAGCCACAAATATTTCCTGAGGAAAAAAAAGATTTTTCCGTGTGCATTCCAAGAAAGCATGATTAGTTAACTCACTGTATGCTACGCGCCACTGACCATTCATTAACCATCACTAACCACAGCTGGTTTGTACTGGCATTGGAGTAGTTAAATCAGATCTGCCAGAGTGGTCTTCGATATCTGTTTACTCCAAATGTGGAACTGCTTAATATATAAACCAGCTCTGTTTATAGTCGGGTATTTGGTTGTATTGCTCACTTGATTTGCAAACCACAAATAATTAATTTCATTTATTGTTGCTGTTAAAGTGAAACTGTTGTGGTTCTTTTATTTAAAGTGTCAAACGCCATTCTATGTAAACACACAAATCTATACATTACGCCTGTCAGATTGAGTCTTTGTTATTTTGGCAAACTATTTTCAGTGACTGATATTATTCATTTTAGTTTTACACAGTTAACTCCTTAAATGGAAACTATAGTCCCGAAAACCTTTTTCTTTGGGATGCTTAAGTTCCCTTTGATTACTGTAATCTCTGTCCACTCCATTTTGCTGGTGAAAAAGTTAAGTTTAAAAGGTTTACTTAGCTTGTTTTCAGATTGGAGACACTGTCACTGTGGCCATCCACTCTACCCTACCTTCCTTATTCTCATATGGTGTCTTTTACTCTGTAACTGGAGTATTGCTTTTGAAAATTGAAAACTCCTACAAAATCACAATTTACATCACTGTACTCTTATGATGTCCTGAAACATAATTAGAAAATCTGATCTCTTTATTTCGGTTGCCCTTAACATTGTAAGTTAGGGGAATTCTCTTTCTTCAAATCCTCAAATGACTTATTGAAGCCGTTTTAGTGTATAGATCATGCCCATATAATCTCACTGTGCAACTCTGTCATTTAGGAGGTAAACAACTTTGTTTTCTGTTTTGCAGTTTTGTTTATGATTGACCCAGCCAACATGAAACATGTTTTTTGTTTTCAATCCCAGCAAACAGCATATTGTGTTTACTGTACAAGTTCTTATCTCCTACTCTGTTAATTCAACTTTAATCACAAAGGAGGCTCTAGCAGGCTAATTACAGAGCAGATATGATATTATCAATGAAACAAAATGTGCAATAAAGGAAGTTTGAATATTAGATCTTTCTTTACAGGAAATATGAATGTAGACTGTCACATGCAGGGCAGGCGTGGCTAGGGCTCAATAAACAAAGTGATTTAAACTCTCAGCAGAGAACTGCAAGGCTATGATCTATTCACCAAAATTACTTAATTAACCCCTTAAGGACACATGACATGTGTGACATGTCATGATTCCCTTTTATTCCAGAAGTTTGGTCCTTAAGGGGTTAAACTAAAGTTGTTTTGATGCTTATATTGTCCCTTTAAATTCTTTCCCCCCCAGTTAAAATGAGTAGGTCTTACAAAAACATAATCAGTATTGCACATCATTAAAGCTTTACACATATATATATGACAAATCAGTAATTCAGTGAAGATTTTTGTGTGGCCAACAATACACCATACACACTGGCTTAGTACAAAATCTTTTTTTTTTTTTAATCATTCTTTATTTGTCGGATTTTTTGTGTATTTAAGTAAACATATCAATATTCGGGAGAGGGGGTACAGAAAAGAAAAGAGGGAAAGGGTTGGGGTGGGGGTATAACATTTGCATCCGTTCAGATTTGTACCATCGCAGGGTACGCATAAGAATATTATAAAGCAAGCAATGGTATACAGTGATGTATCGGTATTGATTGGTGGTCAGGAATCCATGCGTTCATTCTCGCTCTTTTGGGAGCCAGTAATTGTGTATACCAATATCGTCGCGGTGGGGGGTTGCCTTTAGGTTAAGGTGGGGGGGGGGGGTGGGGGTCTGGTCAGGTCGTGAGTCCAGCCAGGGTTAGAGTGTCTAGTCCCGTCGGGGACGTTGTTTGGTTCCTATCTGTCGTGTCCGTCGGGGGTGATTCGTTTAGGGTTGCGTCAGGGGGCTTGCCTGGTTGATCGCCCAGTTGGTATTGGGTGGTGAGGGTGTTGGGGACTCGTGCTGAGGGTAGTCCTGCTGTAGATCCAGATGTCGGGTTTGTCCATCTCTTGTCGTTTGTGATAGGCTGTGCGTGGTCTCTACAGTGCTCCCTCTGTAGGGTCACAGTAATGGTCTGTATTTGTCGGGTTCGGTAATGTGTATGTTGGTGTGGTGGTCGTCTGTGCGTCCCTCTGATGCGTGGGTGTGCTGTGTGTCTGTTTGTGTTGTGTTAGGGGACGTCATGACGGTGGGATTAGGTAGGTGGGTTGATATCCCTGCAGGTGGTCTTATATGGGTGAGTTGGGATATAGGAAGGGGTTACAGCCTGTGGACCGCCCGGGGCGTCGGGCCCCCCCGCCCGGGCCCCGGGAGGGCCTAGAGTGTGTAATGTGGAGTATGAGTTTTGTGGTGAGCCAGTGTTGTGGTGGAGTGTTGGCGGTTCAGTCTTTACTGATGATGTTGATCGTGTCCCTGTCTGTGTGTGCGAGTCACCAGGGGATAGTCGTGTCCCCCTCCAGCCATGGGTCCCATATTTTGTGGAACTGTTTAGGGGTGTCTCGAATTAGTGCCGTCAATTTGTCCATTTGCGAGCACTCTACTATTTTTCGTGTGATCATGTCTTGTGGTGGGATACGGGGCGTGGACCAGAGTTCTGCAATGGATCTGCGGATGGCCAGTGCGATACGGGCAATTAGTTTGTTCTCTGATCTTGTGAATGGTTCTATGGGTTTGGATAGCAACAGGGCCCAAGGGTCCACCGGGCACGGTTTGTGTAACAGTTTGGTGATTAATTGGGTGGCGCTTTGCCACAGCGGGCGGAGTTTCGGGCACGTCCACCAGCAGTGTAGGAATGTCCCCGTTTCCCCGCACTGTTTCCAGCATGTGTTAGTCGGCGTCTGGTGCATGGTGGCTAGGCGTTGTGGTGTGAGGTACCACCGGAATAGCATTTTATATGCTTGTTCTGAGTGGGTTACGCATATGGACACTGAGGCTATTGCCTCCCAGATGTCGGGCCAGTCCGTCGACTCAGTTGGTGGGCCTAGGTCTCTTTCCCATGCTAAAATGTATGGGAGGGAGCGTTGTGTGGGGTGGTTGGCGATGGTCATGTATAGGTCTGATATTTGGCCTTTTCTGTTTGGGCGGGTTGTGCAGTCACGTTCGAATTTGGTGAGCGGAGCTGTCCCCGCTTGCTTGATGCTCGGTGTAGCCGCGAAGCTTCGCAGTTGGATATACCTGAAGTGGTCAAATGTTGTTAGGGAAGAAGATTCTGGGATGTCCGCGAATTGGATGGTTTCGGTGCCCTGATAGAGGTGTCCTATTCTGGATATATCTCTTTGCTCAAAGTTGGCAAAGTGTTTGGGGGTGAGACCTGGGGGGAACAGTTTGTTCCTCCAGATGGGGGTCATCGGGGATAGGAAAGAGGAGAGGTCATATTTGTCCCTCGTCTTGTCCCACAGGTCCAGTGCGTGGTTAATCGCGGGGGCTGTTGGCGGTGGTAGGGGTCTATGAGGTCTGGGTGTCCACATGTATAGGGACGGGTGGTCGCGTCCAAAGATCAGGTGTTCCAGGTCCACCCATCTTTTCTTTCCAGGCGGGATATGCCATTGCTGGATCTGGGCTAAATGTGCTGCCGTATGGTAGTGTAAAAAGTTAGGTAGGCCCAGACCTCCTGTTTTCTTTGGCACGTATAGTGTGCTCCTTCGCACCCTTGGTCTACGTCCGTTCCATATGAACGTGTCAATAGCTGATTGGAGGGCTTTGAAGTCTGGTTTATGTAGCGGGATGGGTAGGGTTTGGAAGAGGTAGAGGAACCTAGGGAGGAGATTCATTTTAATGGAGGTCACGCGCCCTATCCATGATATCCCCAGGGGTCTCCATTTGATGAGGTCCTCATGTGCTTTAAGGAGTATGGGGGTGTAGTTCTTGGCATATAGGGAGGAGACATCAGCTGGCAATTGGATTCCGAGGTAGGAAATAGCCAGGTGGCAGATCCTAAGTGGGAATGTTTGGCGTAACCTTTCTAGGCTCGCGGGGTCTAACTGCACGGGAAGGAGTTCAGATTTGTTTAAATTGAGCTTGTAGCCCGAGATGTCGGAGTATTCCTGTACGATGCTTAGAAAGTGCCCTAGGGAGTGGTCCGGGTTGGTCAGAGTCAGGAGAATGTCGTCGGCGTACGCCGAGATCTTGAATGTCTCCCCCCTTACAGTGATCCCCTCCACCTCCCCGCTGGCTTGCACCGCCTGGAGTAAGGGTTCCAGGGAGAGGGCAAACAACAGGGGTGATAGAGGGCACCCCTGGCGTGTGCCGTTGGTGATGGGAAAGCGCGGGGGCGGTATGTGGGGCAGTAGGAGTGCCCCTTGAGGATCGTGGTATACCGCCTGCAAGAATGAGGTGAATTCCGGCGGTAGTCCTATGTGCGTTAGGGTGTGGTGTAAAAAGGGCCATGTCAGGCGGTCAAAGGCCTTTTCGGCGTCGAGTGATATTACTGCAGTTGGAATCTGTCTATGGTTAGCAAGCCATATAAGGTCCACCGCTCGTCGAGTGTTGTCCGCGGCCTGTCTGTGGGGGATAAATCCCAATTGATCTGGGTGGATCAGGGATTCTAGGTACGGGTTCAGTCTATTTGCCATGACCTTAGTCATGAGTTTGAGGTCCACGTTAAGTAGAGATATTGGCCTATAGTGAGAGGGCTCTAGGTGGTCCTTACCGGGTTTGGGCAGGAGGCAGATGTTCGCGCTAGTCATATCCGGTGGGAGGGTTTCTCCCCTAAGTGTAGCGTTAAATACCCTGCACAGGTGGGGGAGCAGTAGTGGGCTAAATTCCTTATAATATAAGGCAGAGTAGCCATCTGGGCCCGGGCTTTTGTTGGGCTTGAAGGAGCCTAGGGCTAACGCCATCTCTTCCACCGTCACATCTTGCCCCATTGAGGCCTTTGCCTCCTGGGTCATCGTGGGTAGGGACACGTCGTTCAGGAATTTATCTATACGGGCGTGTAAGGAGTCTAGGTTGTTCTGGGAATGTCGGGAGTGGTTATAGAGGTCTGTGTAGTAGTCCTGGAAGATACGACCTATGTGTGTCGGGCAATTGCTTGTATCACCTTTTTCGGTGCGTATAGCGGAAATCCGTTTAGCTTCGATTCGTTGCTTAAGGCGGCGGGCCAGCATAGTGTCCGCCTTGTTCCCTTTTTCGTAAAAAGTGCGTTTTAGCCACATCAAGGCTTTGGCGGTGTCTTTTTGCGTAAGGCTTTTGAGTAAGTCCCGAAGTGCTGTTAATTTAGTTAGCGTGTTGGGGTGTGGGTTCTTTTTGTGTATGGTTTCTAGGTGACGGAGCTCCGTCATTGCGTCGGTGATTTGTTGTTGCGATCGTTTTTTCTTATGTGAAGCTAAGCTAATAAGGGTGCCTCTAATGACCGTTTTGTGCGCGGCCCATATCATCGCGGGAGTGGTGTCTGCCCGTGTATTGAGGTCGAAGTAGTCCTTTAATTCCTTTGTGATTTTGTCTTTGATTAGGTCGTCGTGTAAGAGGAGAGGGTTTAGCCTCCATGTCCAATGTTTGTGGATGGTCGGCAGGGTCAAAGTAATAGCGATCTCAGCATGGTCTGACCATGATATGGAGCCTATTTCCGATCTAGTGACCTGGGGTACTAGGTTAGGGGTCACTAAGAAGTGGTCTATACGGGAATACGTGCCGTGTGGGTGGGAGTAAAATGTGTAGTCCCTGGTTGTTGGGTGTTGTGCCCTCCATATGTCGATCAGGTTTTGTGACGTTAGGAATTGGTGGAATAAAGCGTCATTTTGCGATGGGCGGGTGCGCGTGTTATGGGGATGCGTCCTGTCGATGGCCGGAGTATGGACTGCATTGCAGTCTCCTCCCACGATGAGGCGTGCAGTGGAATAGGTGTTGAAGTGTGTCGTTAATTGTTGCCAAAATGATGTATCTGGTATTGTAGGTGCATAAACTGAAGAGAAGGCATAGGCCGTGGTGCCCACCCTCCCTTGTATCGTGACGTAGCGTCCCTGTGGGTCCCTGTTGCATACTATATCAGAGAGGGGGCAATTGGCTTTTAGTAAAATGGCAACTCCTTTTGTTTTGGAGTCTGGGGACGTAGCCATATAGCTTTTCGTGTAGTATCTATTTGTTAAGGGGAAGGCTCGTTGGGTTGTGAAATGAGTTTCTTGAATAAGCAGGATGTCTATGTTTTCTTTATGTGCCCATCTGAGTATGCTGTGGCGTTTGGTGGGTGAGTTTAGGCCTTTTGCGTTAATGGATACGCAGCGTAGGTGTGTGGGCATTGTGCTAGTGGTGCTCGTGAACGGTAGCTAGGTGTGGAGTGTGAACGGGCGTGGGACCCGCGCCCGGGCGGTCCAAGGCTGTGGGGCTGAGGGGAAGGGAGAGAGGGAAAGATGGGGGGGGACTCTAGTCCTCGGCTCCCGAAAGGGGAAAAGGTAGGGGGGGGGAAGCCGGGGAGGAAGGGACGGTAAAGGGTAAGCGAAAAGTCGGGGGGGGTGAGCTACTGGGCTTATAGTGTGGCCAGTAGGGAATGGGGGTGAGCGTCTAGCCGCTCCGTGGGTATTCTTACCCTGGTGGTGTTGTGTCGTCTGGGGTTGGCGGTCTCTCTAACAGAGTCGCCGGCAGGCATGTAAGCTGGTGATGCGTATACCTTAGTGTGTGGTGGTCGGTCCGTGTCACTGGTGGTTCCGTATGGTCTGTAATGTCTTACCTTATGCCAAGGCGTAAGTGTCGTAGGTCAGTGCTGTCAGGTCGTTGGGAAGTTGGTACAGTATCTTGGAGTTGTCGATCAGGTAGCTGTCCATGTCGTCCTTTGTGCGTCGGTGGGTCCAGTCTTCCATGTTGCTTACGCTAAGTCTAGAGTGGAGGCAGCGTCACAGTGAATAAGACATATAACAATCAAAACATTTAAAACATTGAAAACATGGCATGCATAACATAAACAGCTTGAATATTCCCTAATGCGGTTTAGCTTCATATACACTAAGTCCTGATCTCTATGAGACCCTGCGCGGGGGTTGCAGGCATGGTGAGAAGGGGATGCCAATCATTTGGTGACGGTTTCCCTGTATTTCGCGCCTCCGAGGTCAGGCGAGGTGGCATCCAGTGAGCGTGGGATAAAGCGGGGTGGCCATGGGTCTTGGATTGCTCGTATGTCCCCCCCCAGGGGCAATGTAAAGTTGCTTGCCTATCCTTTCTTGAGCATCCCCTACATCACCTATTCCCTGTGATGCTGTCAGAGGGGTTTAAAGTCAGCGCGAGCGGCTATAGGTGAGGATCTAAGCTATAGGGTTAGGCAATCATGAATACTTTTTTTTTTTTTTTTTTTTATTTTTTTGTTTTTTATATCTTATTAGTATTTTAGCATTTTTTTTTTGTTTGTTTTTTTTTGTTTTGTTTTGTTTTGTTTTTTTTGTTTTTTTTGTATCTTTTCCCTTTGTTTTTTCCCGGTTTCTAAATGGGGGGGGGGGGGGGGGGAGTGTAGCGGGTTGCGCTCAGGGCCAGCGGCTAAGGTCGAGGCTGGTGTTTTATCGTGCCCCTCTAGCCTGTCATAGGGGCAAGGGCTAGGTGTACATGTTCAGGACAAAGTCATATCTTATCTGGTTCTTGTCGACAATTGGCTGGGAAAATGTTGTCTTCTGGTGAGCGTGTCCGTGGGTTCGGCAATCTCACGGATACAGTCCTTATAGTCCTGGTGGCTTATTGATGGTGAGGTTTGTGGAGGAAGTGGTTGTCTAGTCCCTGATGTCTCTCGCATAAAATCGTGGTTAGTTGGTGGTTGGGGGACGAGGTCCTCCGGGCGCTGGGTTTCCTGCTAGAAGTACAAAATCTTAATCTTCACATACATAAATTATTCCTTTATTCATCAAATTTAAATTACACAAGGCACAAACTCAGCTAAATTTTACACCTGAAATACTGTTGTGGCAGTAAATTCTTCCCAAACATTTTGAAAAGCAACCGTTATCTTACTCCTGCATAAAGTGGTGGTATCCATTGAAGAAGGTAATTGCTTATTGAATTATTTTTTTGTGGCATGGGGGGGTCTTTTTCTGCAGTACAGTATTAAAGTTATGTGTAAGATTTCTGCGTTTGTAAATCCACTATCATAATGAAGACAGACACAGGGATACATTTCATACATATATATTGTAGGCTTTTTATACTATCAATTTAATGTTCATTAGTGCATTTATGATGTAAAATAGCAAATTAATTATTCCAATACCCAGTATAATATTACTGGGAAATCAATGATCAAAGCTACATTCTTTCTGGTGAAGTGTGTAACTGGTAAAGAAATATTCAGTGGAATTAGTTTTTGCTTGGCTTGGAATGTGTGCTGCAGACTTGCTCTGTTTTATAGATCAGCCTTAAATATATTGTTAAAATATGTAATAAAACTAAATATATAATCTTGGATCAGCCCCATCTGTTTGATACATTATCTGTATTTCCAGGTTGGCCTTGTCATTTCAGGACCGCATCCTGTTACTTCATGTTAGTTAGATGCTACCAGTCACAAGGCTGAGGTGTTTAATTGTACTCATTTTAGCTGTTTTACATGCCCCCCCCCCCCCCCGCCCCCAATATGTTTGATTTCATGATCGGAGTCATTTAGCCTATTAAATAATTGCGATCACAGTTGTGAAGAGTCTTTGAGCATTGTTGGGGATTTTATAGAATTGTTACTTATGTAACACTTATGCGGTTATTCACTAAACTGAGAATTGGGGCGAATAGAGATGGAAAAACAAGACAAAAATAGCTGATCTGGAATAGAAAGATGAAATGGTATATACAAAGAAGAGGGTAAGCCAGGAGATGATGAAAGCCTTACTAAAAGAATAAAAACCCAAAAAGAAATAGTGTGGTTTACAAATGTTTTGGCTGAAAAATGATTTAAAGGAACACTATAGGGTCAGGAACACAGACATGTATTCCTGACCCTATACTGTTAAAACCACCATCTAGCCCCCCACGACCCTCTATTGCCTCCCTAATAATAGTAAAATCTTACTTGTATTCAAGGCTGCAGCCTCTGCCCCTGATCTGCCTTCTTGCCTGACATCACCAGAAGTGATTCTCTGAGCCAATCACAATGCTTTCCCATAGGATTGGCTGAGACTGTCAAGTAGGCAGATCAAGGGCAGAGCCAGCACAAATCAAACACAGCCCTGGCCAATCAGGATATCTATTAGGAAAGTTCAGTGTCTCCATGCAGAGGGTGAAGACACTGAATGGCAATGCTGCACAGTGTGCAGTACTGCCCCAGGAAGCACCTCTAGCAGCTATCTGAGGAGTGGCCAGTGAAGTTATCACTAGGCTGTAATGTAAACACTGCATTTTCTCTGAAAAGACAGTATTTAGTGCAAAAAGCCTGAAGGGAATGATTCTACTCACCAGAACAAACATAATAAGCTGTAGTTTTTCTGGTGATTATAGTTCCCCTTTAATTTTGTATATAATCAACAATTGCAATAGAAATTAGCCAAGTTGGAATAGCATATTTGTCAACTCTGGAAGTCATTTTTTTTTTTATTTTTTTTTTTTTAAATACTTTGCTCTCCTGCTCTCTGAAAGTTGGCACACACATAGATTTCCAAGTGGGAAAAGGCCAAGGTGTTTGGTTCTAGAATGGTTTTAAGAGGAGTCGAGTGTAATGCGGGGGATATTTTAGGTGTCTTGAACTGGTGCTCTGGTATTTTTGTCTAAATTCTCAAATTCAGTTGCTACTCCACTTCATTACTTTTTGGCCTTGTAGTGAGTAAACCTTTTAGCCAACAATAAGATGGATGTTACCAAATGGTTAAAGATCCCCATACTAGAAAAGCCTTATGGGTGCACTGCTGTTCTAACAGCAGTGAACCTTCCTTTTGGCCATGGTTGGTCAAAAAATAATTTCAAATACAGATTCTGCTAATGCCAAATGTTTTATAATACTTGACTGCATAAATATTTTTTTTTTAGAAACATTAAAGGACCACTCTAGGCACCCAGACCACTTCAGCTTAATGATGTGGTCTGGGTGCCAGGTCCAGCTAGGGTTAACCCATTTTTTTAATAAACATAGCAGTTTCAGAGAAACTGCTATGTTTATAAATGGGTTAAGCCTTCCCCCAAATCCTCTAGCGGCTGTCTCATTGACAGCCGCTAGAGGCGCTTGCGTGATTCTCACTGTGAAAATCACAGTGAGAGCACGCGAGCGTCCATAGGAAAGCATTGATAATGCTTTCCTATGCGACCGGATGAATGCGCGCGCAGCTCTTGCCGCGCGTGCGCATTCAGCCGACGGGGCGGAACAGAGGAGAGCTCCCCGCCCAGCGCTGGAAAAAGGTAAGTTTTATCCCTTTTCCCCTTTCCAGAGCCCGGCGGGAGGGGGACCCTGAGGGTGGGGGCACCCTCAGGGCACTATAGTGCCAGGGAAACGAGTATGTTTTCCTGGCACTATAGTGGTCCTTTAATCTGTTGGACCTTAAGAGTTACTCCAAGCACCATGATCACGTTAGGGATTTAAAGTGGTCATGGTACTTGAAGTCTCTTTGTGCCGAGTTTTGCTATGAAACACTGCACATACAGAGTTTAACCCAAGAGTTCCAGGCTGGACATATTTATTTATATTATTATATATAATATTTATTAATGGTAACATTAGGGAGTGATAAACTTGAAAAAAAAGTTTACTAGTGGGACCATCCACTTGGTGATGTAAATATTCCATCATTTTATATAAGCCAGTAAGCATTGTTGTCACTCTCTATAGAGTATGATAAGGCATTATATGGCTAATGTTGGAAAGCACTCCCATTACGTTACAGGAAAACTGGCAATATTTTTTTTAATTTATTATTATTTAAATGTGCCTTAAAAAAATTCACTGAAATGATGGAGAGCAAGCCACAAATGAAGCTGGGATCTAGGGAGATAGCAGATGATTCATAACAGATAACACCATTGCCCGGTGAACGCAAACCAGCATGGCAAGATTGTGACATGATTTAAAAAAGATAGTTGAATGAAAGAATGTACCTTTTAAGATTCTGAATAATAGGTGGACTGGAATTTTTTTTTAATTTCCCTTTGAAGGACCACTCCACACACAAAAAAGTGCAGATTTTAATAGAAATTTGTTTTTTTTCTTTAAAAAGGCTGCAGAAAAGAGATTTGCATGCAAATTGAAAATTGAAGGGACACTCCAGGCACCCAGACCACTTCTGCTCATTGGAGTGGTCTGGGTGCCAACTCCCACTACCCTTAACCCTGCAAGTGTAATTATTGCAGTTTTTTATAAACTGCAATAATTACCTTGCAGGGTTAAGTCCTTCCCTAGTGGCTGTCTACTAGACAGCCACTAGAGGGAACTTCCTGGTCCCTAGGACAGATTATCTGTGCTAGAGCGTCGCTGGACGTCCTCACGCTGTGTGAGGACCTCCAGCGTCGCTCTATTCCCCATAGGGAAGCATTGAAATTAATTTTCAATGCTTTCCTATGGGGTGCGCTAATGCGCATGCACGGCATTACCGCGCATGCGCATTAGGTCTCCTCGGCCGGTGGGCGGGATCAGTCATGTCGCTGCCTCAGGTAAGTCACTGAAGGGGTTTTCACCCTTTCAGCAACTGGGGATTGGGGGGTGGGAGGGAGAGGGACCCTCCAGTGCCAGGAAAAATGATCGTTTTCCTGGCACTGGAGTTTCCCTTTAAATGCATGTATGTTTTCATTGGGAGGTGGAACTATGTCTACTAAACAATTATTTTATTAATTATTTGTATTTGGGAAGAGAAGAGAAGGGTCCTTTTTATTGTGATTGAGCATCAAGGGTGTTTAAAGGAACACTATAGGCATCCAGACATCTAGTTTAGCCTGCCTCAGTATGACAGCTACTAGAGGTGCTTTTGTAAAAGAGCAGAGTAAAACTCTGCTATTTTAATCTAATTTTCTCAGAGTGACCATCTGCTTGGCGTAGCGTGACATTTTGACATACATGCACACTAGACTCCAAATGCTTTCCTATGGGAAATCATTCAGTTGGCTGTGATAATCAATGTCAATGATCTCAGCCGAAGAGGTGGAACTTCCCCGACAAAAACGGTGCATAGAGAGAAAACGTAAGTAAAGTACCTTCTTAACTCTGGGAGCTCTGGCTTGGTTACCTAAATGGTGACTATGGCACTATAGGTTTAGGAATGTATATTTGTATTCCTAATGCTATAGCGTTCTTGTACATTCAACATCAGTTGAAGGCAGCATGTATCCCATCTCTGAAGCATACGGAGAACATTGCTAGTAGTTAAGATAATTTATACAATAGGCCTATATCATAGGCAGCTTATTCTGAGATACAAATATTTCTTTATTTAGAAAGTATATTAATAGGGAAAATGTTTTTGTCTTGGGATGCATAAACAGAGAAAGAGTTAGGATCAATGATACTGCTTCTTTTATGAGTTATTTTAAGATCTCCTTTGCTTGGTGGCAAGTCAATGCTGCCCAGTTTTTTTTTTTATGGCGTCAGCTTACAGTGGGCTGCAGCTGTCCTGGTTTGGCTTTCTTCTTGGCAGGAAGTGTATGCGTTTTCAAACTCTGAATGCCAGTCTCTACACTATTCTTTTGTGACTTTCCAGAATTTCTCTCTATATGAAGTGTAACCATGTCATTTTTGGATATCATTAGCTAGATTTTGTAAGCAGTTCCATCGAGAGTTTATTTCCTGTAGCTGTTAGAGATGTGTGCAGGCTCAATAGAAAGTGTATGAACGATTTACACAGCACATTCTTGCAATGGCAGCCGATGGTAAACTCTTAGACGTGAGTTTGGTTAGTTCACAAAATACTGAATTATAGTTAATTAAAAATTGTTTTGCAAAGTTTACCCAAACATAGCTTATTCAGAAAAACTACTAAGTGAGCTTTATTAACAGCCTTTTATCGTAAATGTTGCAATTCAATTTTCAATTTGAACACAGTTGCATGTTGAGTCAGTAAATCTCACAATGTTTAAGTTCTGTCAATGTCAAAAACTGCCCTCAGTGTTGTATAGTGAACAATACATGGCAAACGAATGAGTGACAAATACCAACAATGATGAAACTACTTAAATGGATACTATAGTGCCAGGAATACGAAGCTGTATTCCTAGCACTATTGCACCCCTCTCCCTCGGTCCCGCTGGACCGACGATGCACCCCCTTTGACATCCCACGACAAGCAGGCGCTAATGCGCACGCGCGAACATTGGACCTCCCCATAGAAAAGCATATGGTGAAAAATCTGACGCTGGGTGTCCTCATGCAGAGCATGCAGAGCATGAGGACATCCAGCATTAGATTCCGGACCTAAGGTCTGTTTCAAACCAGGAAGCCCTCTAGTGACTGCCACTAGAGGCTGACTTAGTAATGCAATGTAAACATTGCAGTTTCTCTGACCATTGCAGCACTAGGTGCAAAAGGGACACTAAAGGAGTTTCTCACAGTACTTTACTAATTTTTAGCACAGTGAAGACAGTGAAACTGAGAATAACTCATTTATTATTTGATATCTCAGTACAACCCATCTCTTTAGGAAAGCTTATGGCCTCCCAGAATAACCTCTTCCTCACATACCTGTCTCTTGCTCTCTCCTAAAGGACAGCTCTCTACTCTCTCCTCCAGCTCTGCTTTACTCCCACCTTATTTGATTGCTATCTCCTGACCTATTGTGCTTTATACCCCACCTCCTATAGACTGTACGGTCCTCTTCAACCTATCGTTCCTGTAAGTTTTCTGGTAATTGTCCGATTTATAGATTTATAGTTAAATCTCCTCCCCCCCATAATATTGTAAAGCGCTACAGAATCTGTTGGCGCTATGTAAATGGCAATAATAATACAATAATTTCTAGAAAACAAAGAAAAGGTCATACCATCTCCTCCTTGAAATGAAGAAAAAAAAAAAAAAAAAAGCACTCCAAGCACCTTTGTATGTAGTGGTTATGATGCCATGAGTGCCCTGGCCTTTTCCCAACATAAGCAGTAAACTCATTTGCCTATGGTTTGACTTAAGGGTTACTTAAAGGGAAAACAAACTCTCTCCAGGTCCAACCCCCGTCCCCTGTGGTGCAGAAGAGGTAAATAATCTGCCTTCAATCCTCCCCTGCTGACGTCAGCTGGTGGGGGAGACCTAATGCGCATGCGCGGCAATGGCTGCGCCCGCATTAGGATTTCCCCATAGGAAAGCATTATTCAATACTTTCCTATGGGGATTCCAGTGACGCTGGATGTCCTCATGAGTAGCATGAGGACGTTTAGTGTCATTTAGGTGACCAAAAGTCGCCTTCAAACCCGGAAGTCCCTTAAGTGGCTGTCTGGTAGCCACTAGAGATGTAATTAACAATAGCAGGTAAATATTGCAGTATAGAAAGCTGCAATAATTACAATAATTACCGGTTAAGGGTGATGGGACACTGCACCCAGATCACTTCAATCAGCTGAAGTGGTCTGGATGCCTACAGTGTCCCTTTTAAGGGTCTGCCCCTTCCCATACAAAGCAAACGTATATATTAACCTAAAATATTAGTCTTTCTTTCCCCTATATGCAGACAGAAGTCTTGTCACAAATGCACTATGTATGTAGCTGCACACTCTTGCCCTCCCCTCCCCCCCATGCATCATGCAGCATTTTGTTAACCCCTCTTGGGGTCCATTCTGTCACTTTGACATAAGTTGTCAGTGGGGAGCAGAGGAGCTCAGAGCACAGTTCTGAACATGTGTTAAAAGGACTGCAGATCTGTCTGTGGAATGTGACTGGGTTGAGTGACATGATCCAGTTGCTACAAGCTACTGTGGAGCTTATTCTTTTTCTTTTTCCAAATTGCTTTCCTTTCTACTTTATCAGGATCTAAGTAGCTGCACGTCATTCTAAGGTAATGCAAAATCCTTCCATTCTTTGGTGGAATCTGTGGTCTTGATGTCATATGGCTGAGAAATCATTTAGCACTGTTGAGTAAAGCTGAACTGCAGACATAATCGTGATATCCTAAAACACTGCTACCAAACCATTAATGAGACTCTGCACTATGGAAAACAAAACTCCCCCCTCCTGTTTTCTACAGTACTAGTAGCAGATTTTCTTGGGTGAAGGGTCTCAAATACTTGTGTAAAAGTATTTTTCTTTTCTTTCATACATTCAAGCACTTGTGTTTAACTTTTAGCGTACTAGTATTGTATATTTTATTAGTTGCTGTTTTACCTGCACTGCTGTATATTTGGGTGGTACTTCAACTGAAGGAACTGCGGTAATTTACTTGAGTACAACTTTAGTACATTTGTGTTTGCTGTTCCAAAGATATTCATAAAAAATGCTTTTCTGGTTGTTTTTTTTTTTTCATTTTAGTAGCTATTTGTTACTCTAATCATTTTATATAAAAGCAAAGGCACGGATTGCACTTCCATTCTCACATAACTCCTATTGTATTAGTATGGGGAAATGCAATCTTAAAAGGTTTGGCGCCAAGTTGAAAATATAAGCGATCAAAAGAAAAATAAGTTGTTTATTAAAGTGTTTAATTACGCAAAATTATTTTGGATTAGTTAAGGTAAAGACTGCAGACTGCGACACAATCTCGTTTCCAGTATCTCCACTTACGGTGCTTGTCACATGACAGTTGAAACCACTTTAGTTAGCAAGAACATGCTATTTTATACTTAACATCCCCTTATTACATGCGTCAGTTATTCAACGTAATACAATTATTGTTTTCAATCAAAATGCCAATGTGTGTAAAGTAATCGGTTGTCACTGACCTCTGTATAGCTTTTGCTTGTTTCTTAGCCTGTTATTTTACGAGGTTAAACAGTTTTCAAACACTTTAAACCCAAAGTTGTTCCCTTGGGCTCCTGACATGCTGCCTCCTTAACCCTTTGTTTGCTATAATAAAAAAAGAAGCATTGACTGTGCATCTGGTGACTGATTGACAGCGTCACTTATTCATTCTATACATGATTCCTTTTTACCCCCGCAGCTGTATTGTAAGAGGGTGTATGTAAACTCCAGCCCTCATAACAACTTCGTTAAAATGAGGTAGTTCTGGGGGCCAAGTGCTTTTTTAAGTTCAGGGAACAAATGCTTTTTTTACCCTTAACTAGTTGGAAATGGATGATATTTCTTTTTCCTGAAATATTTAAGAACTAAATGTTTAGTTTGCTTGGATTCTTTTTGTCTTCTATTACAATTTTGTATGAAAATCTGAAACCATTCAATGGGACAAATATGCAAAAGCATAGGAACAAAGGAAGGTTCACATACTTCTTCATGGTTCTGTATTTCGTATGGTGAATAGAGGATGCATACCAGTGAAGCATGTATTATGGAAAATGAATTCCATTCAGGGGTCTTGGACAGATCATAATATACCACATTGTACACCAAGACAAATGGCACTCAGCAAATACAACACAGTAATTCACATAAACTCTGGCACCCATATGGGTGAGTTCATATTCCACAGATCCTATGTGATGCTTGATAAAGGATCTCCTGAGACAAAATGTTCACTTTTTTAATAGGTGAATAACTGAGTTTGTATTGCACACTACAAGAGTGGTTTATGGATGTCTTCAAAATCTGATATGGAACTATTTTAGCATAATACATTATTGTAAACAGGTGAGTGGTTAGGTGATGGGTGGGACTGGGCTGGTAGCAGGTAGTAGGATGTATATGTGTGTGAGGAGGCTGCTTGTGTTTCATTTGGATGAGTAGGGTACTTGTGGTGTTGCTTGTTTTTGGGGTACTGTTTGTGGGGATGCTGCTTGTTCAGTTTTGTATATGGGGGAGGCTGCTTGTAGTGTTGCATATGTGTTGGAGATGCTTCTTGTGTGGTTGTGGTTGTGTGGGGAAGGATGCTTCTAGGATTGCATCTGTTGGAAGGAGGCTGTTGTGGAGTTTTGCATGTGAATGGGGCTGTTTGTGGTGTAGTATGTGGTGGTGTGTGCATGTATAAATTGGCTGTATATGGATAGGGGCTGTAGTGTGTGTATTAGGGAGGATAGAAGCTTTAGTTTGTGTGTTGCTGCAGATGCAGGCTATAGTGTGTGTGTTGGAAGAAAATTGGGGCTGTAGAATGTGTGTGTGTGTAGTGAAATCTATTCGCCGACATTGATATTATATTCCAGGGCTCGACAAATCCCAGGTGCCAGGTTACCACAGCGACTAGAAATTTCGCCATGGCACCTAGGGCCAGCTCTTTAGTTAGTGTGGCCATCAAGGGAGTTTTGACGGCGGCTGTCAGGGGGAATATTGGAGGCGGGCGGCCGCCCGCCCGCCCTGAGGAGCATTGTGGGCAGCGGGCAAGGGAGCAGTACTCTGCCTGCAGCTGCTCTCTGTTCCCTCACGCTGTCTAATGATACCGGGAGCCGGAATATGACGTCATTCTAGCTCCGACATCAATACAGAGGGAGCAGAGAGTAGCTACAGGCAGAGCACTGCTCCTTCGCACACAGGAAGAGAGCAGCCCCACTGGACCCCACGAAAGACCCACTCGGCTCTCCCAAAGTTAGGGAGGCTGAGTGGGTTTCAATTAAAACAAAAATGTAAGTGTGTAAGCCTGCCAGAGTGTGTATGAGCCTGTCAGAGTGTGTGTCAGAGGGAGCCTATCAGAGTGTCGGTATGTGTGTGAGCGAGAGCCTGTTAAGAGAGTGTGTCTGAGCGCCTGTCAGAGTGTGTTCGTGCAAGCCTGTTGTCAGTGTAATAGTGTGTTTAAGCCTGTCAGTGTGTGTGCGTGCCTGTCAAAGTGTGTGTGCATGCCTGTTGTCAGCGTGATTGTTTATGTGAGCCTGTCAGATTGTGCGTGAGAGAGCCTGTGTGTGCGCCTGTCAGTGTATGTGCGTGTTTAGGTACCTGCCCTCTCTGATCGCATTAAGAAGGTGATTTTACTAAACTTTTTTCCCATTTTCCCACACTGTGCCAGTTTTGCAATGGCTGAGATTATCAATCTTTATGATCTCAGCTAAGCCAATGCTTTCCCTTAGGAAGGCATTGGAAGGATTTTGTGCATGCGCAGCAAATGTACCAATCCACATCTCCTCATACAGATGCATTAAATTAAGGAATCTCCATGAGGAACATTCAGCGCCTCCATGCAGAGCTTAGAGACACTGAACCTGGGTGCTGCACATGGTGCAGCAGTGATCCAGGACTCTCTAGTGGCCGTCTGAGTGGCTGTCACTAGAGGTGTTACTAAGCAGAAATGTAAACTCTGCCTTTTTTGCAGAAAAGGTAGTGTTTACACTGAAACGCCTGCAGGGACAGGCTATAGACACTAGAACAATACATCAAGCCGTAGTGGTTCTGGTGACTATATTGTCCCTTTAAGAATTGCATTTTCTCTTTGAAAATGGCTGGCTCCTAGATTCCAAACAAATTTGTCAGGCCCTGTTATATTCAATGTAAATTCAATATACAATTTTTTTTAATGTAAATAATTGCAAATAGGTGTGTATTGCTTATTTGTTAGTACCTGACATTCACCAATCAGTCTTACAGAAAAGTACTTGGGACAAATCAAAGCTTCTCACAGACTCTGGTGGTTTTATTGTGATTTAGGGGTTCGCATTACAAAAAAAAAACAAAAAAAACGTTTGGGCTGTACATTTTGTATGTCTATTAAAATGGAGACTTGCTATATAAAGATAACATACATTCTTAACACACTCAACAAGCCTCTAGATTCTTTATTCCACAAAACGTGTTTAACAAGTGGTTGCCACACTATCCCATTAAATCACATGTATATTTTAAAGGAACATTTTCATGGTAAAAAATAGGTTTATGTGCCGGTTAGTATTTTAGCACAAAAAAATAAAATAATATTGCCAGCCTGGAAGAGTATACCTGCTGGCTGATTCACAGGTCCAAAAAGGCAGCCCTACAAATAAAAAAAAAAAGTTTTTTATCTTTGGAATGCAAGGGTTTTAAAAAAAAAAAAAAATGAAAACATTTTAATGCAGGGACAGAATCTTTCTCCATAATCCCTTTAGTAAGACAAGGTGGTTACGTTGCTAAGAGTGGCCATTAAAGGAATCTAACTCTGGTAGTTTGCCTCCTTATAAAAACAATATGGCCTCTTATTCTGCAGTTTGAAAAAAAATGGGATAACGAGATGGAAATGTTGGCAAAGGACATGCTTTAGATGCAGTTAGCAGTCAACATATTTAGTGCCTGAAGGGCTAGTATTAAATGATTTCATTCCGGAAATAAGCTATCCCCATTGAAGTGAGATGATTAATAACATCTTTCAGCTGTTGTACATATAGTAAAATAAAATATCATATGAGCTTTATCTATTGCCAGGTGAAAACTCTGGAATGTTTATGTTGCAGGTCTTGCACATACAGAAAGGGGTTAGAAGTCATTATTAGACTTTCAAAATATATCTTCCCTTTCAAAAGTGAAGTGACATTTTTCAGCAAGAATTTAGTGTTTTATTATAAATAATATGACAAAATCTCATGCAGGTCTGTTTTTAATATCCCCACCATCCTACTCTCTTCCTGCTGCATTATCTTTGACCGTGTCATGTAACCTTTTAGTTATACTAAATACTCAAAGTCCACTAAACCACTTTCTTCGCACTCGCTGACACATGTTTGATTCCACAGGTGTGATACTCCTTTTTAACAAGGATTGCCTTCTTGTGTTCTATACTCCTTTATCTGAATAAGGAACCAAAAGAGGACAAATGACTGCACAAAAAATAGTTACATGCTTGCTTTGAGCTCGAAATATTGTGAGGGCTCTAGTAGACACGCAAAATGTAGTTGTAGGGATATTCATAATCCTGGAATAGAGGCAAGCAGTGATTGTAGTCCGCATACAAAATAAGTTAAGTGTGTGAGCTGTCTTGACTGGTGGAGTTGGAAGCAATTATTTGGTACTGGTGCCAGTAAAAATGTACCGACTTTATCTAATTTTACTGTTTATAGGTTTGGCCTATATTTGCCTGATAAGTCAACCCTCAAATGAATGTGTGTGTGTATACAGTAAATTGGAGTAGAGTAATTATGATATAATATCGGAGTTGAAGGTTTTGTGTACCAATCCACAGCCCTGGTCTTAACTGGTTACACCTAATATAACAACATAATTTACCTATTATATCGGTCAGGGGAGGCACCTTTTGGTGCTCCCAATATTGCGGAGCAGATCTCCTTTAATGGTTTGCTAGCTCTATGGCTGTAAGAGCATTATGGGAGATCCAGATCACAATATCTGGAGTTCCAAAGGTTGTATCCCCATAGTATAAGTTATGATGCGAAAACGTAACATCCATGAGTACCGTCAATAAATTCATTATAGCTGCAGGGTATGTCATATACGTGTCATTTGCCCAGTTCAGTGTATGTGAGGTATCACAAATACTGGTCCTACTGGAATGCCAGGGATTGATGGAATCTACAAGGTGTGGTTCCCTCGTTCCCTCTGACAAATTAAGTTAATTATCGCAGCTCGATGACCTGCTAACCATATTGTTGTGGCCAAGAAAACAAAAGGGATCTAGGTATAGAGATGAAGAAATGACGAACACAAAATGTTGGCTTCGGTGATCATTCAGTCACTGGACCATTTCTAGGTTTATTTCTACAGTAACTGTATTATTATTTGCTTGACAGATTAAAGGCAAGGTTTACTTTTTCTGGTATGTTATAAGAGAATGTTAATTTCCATTGTACAAAACAGCAATTTGCACCACAAGCATCCACATTTGGACATAATTACTCAAAATGACAGGATATATGCTCCGAAGAAACCAAATAGCTTAGTAAAGGTTCAGCAATGTAAAAACAAATTATCTAGAATTCTGTTTTGGCTGTCATTTTACCTCTAATTTGGACAAGAAACTCTAATGATGCTAGTGTTTGTTTGCGATGCTACAGCTGTCTCTTATTTTTACTTTATATGTTTCTGAGCAACCTCATTAGACAGTTGAAT
Source organism: Pelobates fuscus (assembly GCF_036172605.1). Taxonomy (NCBI): domain Eukaryota; kingdom Metazoa; phylum Chordata; class Amphibia; order Anura; family Pelobatidae; genus Pelobates; species Pelobates fuscus. Next base: position 142,852,083 of record NC_086322.1, on the reverse strand, counting down.
TTGCTCCTTGTATGCCCCCCTGCAACATTGTACATCTCATCCAGCCATTTATGCTTTAAAGTTGTACTTCACATACCAAATTAAAGGGGAGCTGTTTAGTTTCTCAATGTGACAGTCCTTCTTTCCCTCTCCATGTAAATCTGTTGAAATGTTTTATTGATTTGAAAAGTGCAGCAGATGTAGTATATATCCACGCAACTTCCAGTGGCAGGAGCCATTAGTTTTCATTGATACTTAAAGGAGTTCTTTACACTATGCTCACACTGCATCATGGGAGTCAAAATTATTTGTAACCTGTGCAAGGCTGTTTTGGTACAATATTATGTAGATGCAAATGAAAAAAATTAGAGAGAGTTAGCTATTGCAAAAACCATAGAAACAAAAGTTCACTATTAAGGAGTTTACTCATAATATGTTATGTCACACATAAATGTCAATTATTTGTAACATGTTTTAGTTGTAGAGTATTTAAAAGTGTATATGTACGGTACGTATATTGATCTTTTATATATTGCTGGTCCATTGTATTTATACTAACAATCTGGCATTTTTTTTAAGGTTTTTAGCCCGATCACTAGCAAGGATGGCTACCAACAGCACAGTATTAAACAGGTTGGAGCAGAGGGCTTCAGAGGCCGATCAAGTTATTGTATACCTCAAACAGCAAGTTGCTCTCCTCAAAGAAAAAGCAAGTAAGAACACTTTCATATCTACAGCTTATATTCTTGGTTATATTCTTAAAGGAGCACTATAGGGTCAGGAATACAAATGTATTCCTGACCCTATAGGGTTAAAACCACCATCTAGCCCCCCTGTCCCACTCATGCCTCCCTAAATATAGTAAAATCTTACTTGTATTCAAGTCTGCAGCTGCTTACTTTGACCCTGTTTCCTTTAAAACCTGTCCACTGCCTGCTGACATCAGCAGAAGTGGTAGCCTGATCCAATCACAATGCTTCCCCATAGGATTGGCTGAGACTGACAAAGAGGCAGATCAGGGGCAGAGCCAGCACAATTCAAACACAGCCTTAGCCAATCAGCATCTCATCATATTGATGAATTTAATCAATGCATCTCTATGAGGAAAGTTCAGTGTCTGCATGCAGAGGGTGGAGACACTGTTTGGATGCAGGAAGGATCTCTAACAGCCATCTAAGGAGTGGCCTGTGAAGTTATCACTAGGCTGTAATGTAAAGACTGCATTTTCTCTGAAAAGACAGTGTTTACAGCAAAAAGCCTGAAGGTAATGATTCTGCTCACCAGAACAAACTCAATAAGCTGTAGTTGTTCTGGTGACTATAGTGTCCCTTTAAGTTTGTTGGTGCTGCTATTTTTTCCCCCATCAAATCAAATGACAGGATAACGGTCAGTTGATATGTAGGCATAGTTGTTTGCAAAAACAAAGAGAGTATAAAGCACACACTAAAAAAGGTGGAATACTTCCTGAAGGGTGCTCCAGAAAGGGAGGGCCAATCCCTGAAGACATCAAATGAGAAAAAAAGAAATATCCAAGCACACCTGAGGTTTCTAAAATCTAGTCTTTTTATTTGAAATAAGAAAGTGGAGACAACGTTTCGGCTCCTTGACTTGACAAAGGCTCAGAGAGGAGCCGAAACGTTGTCTCCACTTGTCAATTAAAAAGACTTTCTTTTAGAAGAAACCTCAGGTGTGCCTGGAAATTTATTTTTTCCCATTTGATATGTAGGTATAGTCTAAGAAGTCCTAATAGATGTTTCAGTTAAATCACTGTTTTATCACATTAATGTGTACAACAATTTTTCATTCACTTTAGGTGACAATATAACTTAAATGAACACTATAGCATACAAATGTGTATTCCTAATGTTACAGTTCCCTGTTTACCATTTGTGTGACCGAGACCGAAATATTAAGTGTTTAAAAAGGTAATTTTACATAACTTGTATCCCTAACAGCAACTCCATCTCTGGTGCAACTCCATCCTTTTGGCTGACATCATCAAAATCGATAATCTCAGCCAATGCAATGCTTTCCCATAACAAAGCATTAGGAGGCTAGTTCACATTCGCGGCAAAACACTGCTCTGTTCTCATCAGATGGTCCCTTTGAGATCATCTGATTGCGGAAGCGTCTCTAGTGGTTGTTTATAAGACTGGCACTAGAGGCAGGTTAACCTTGTAATGAAACAACAACAACAGTAGTGCAAGGCTGCGCCAAAGTATATCAATGTGGACTATAGATAGTAAAAAGCATATAAATAAAACGTATATATATATCAAGTGAAAAATAATAGTTAATAATTAGGATGTTGTTTTTGCATATAAAATAGTCCAAAATGATTAGAAGTTGCACTATGGCAATAAATGTCTCTTAAGGTGCGTGTGGTGATGGGGTGTCCTCACTGTTTATAGTAGTCCAATTGTTCTCGTAATATGGAAGACACAAAATGAGAGACTGATTGTATAGAATGCATGGGTGAATATATGTGAGAAGAAAGATATATATATATATATATATATATATATATATATATATATATATATATATGTATAAAAAAAGAAGGTAAACTTGGCACTCACCCTTTAGTAACCAACAAAATATTCAAGATTCTTGAAAAAGGCCCTATAAGGGTCGAAACGTTGATCACTGATTTTTTTTTTCTGCATATGTAATTTGCACCAGAGAATAAACTAAACCACTTATTAAGACCTGTGAGTGCACCTTGTACATATTTTTTATATATATATATATATATATATATAACTCACATTTAGTGATGTCGCGAACATAAAATTTTCCGTTCGCGAACTGCCGCAAATGATCGCGACCGGGCGAACCGCCATAGACTTCAATAGGCAGGCGAATTTTAAAACCCACAGGGACTCTTTCTGGCCACAATAGTGATGGAAAAGTTGTTTCAAGGGGACTAACACCTGGACTGTGGCATGCCGGAGGGGGATCCATGGCAAAACTCCCATGGAAAATTACATAGTTGATGCAGTCTGGTTTTAATCCATAAAGGGCATAAATCACCTAGCATTCCTAAATTGTTTGGAATAACGTGCTTTAAAACATCAGGTATGATGTTGTATCGATCAGTTAGTGTAAGGGTTATGCCCGCTTCACAGTGACAGACCAAACTCCCCGTTTAACGCACCGCAAACAGTCCATTTGCACAACCGCAAACTCCCCATTTGCACAAGGTTGGATACCGATCGATGGTTCGATATTCTGAGCCCTCTCTGATTTACTGTACACTACTATTCGATATTCCCACAAATTTTATATAGCATTTTATGTTTGTTTGAGACCACCTTAAAAATATTGGATATCGCTAAAAATCATGATCACTATATACTTTCTCTACAAACCTCTAAAACGAACCAAACTACTCATCCATCCGCTATACCACTTTATCCCACCTAGAACTAGTGCCCAGTTAAAATACTTGACTCTTACTTACCCACACTCAGTCATACCACACACATTTCACCACTACTCTCATTGAATCCCTCTGACTACGACTAAATTCATCTTCTACATCAGAACACTACTCCTAAGCAGAGGCGGCTCTAGACTTTATGAGGCCTTAGGCGAAACTCAAACATGAGGCCCCACTAACAAAAAAGTTTACCTGTGTATTTGCCTGAGAGTGTGTCTGACAGAGTATCCTTGTGTGTGAATGTATGTCTCTGTGAGCATTTTTGCGTTTTTGTCTGAGACCCTACGTGTTTGGGGTAGCTGCTTGAAGTGTGTTGTGTGTATGGGGGGGGTGATGGTGAGAAGGAGAGGCAGGTGATGGTGAGAGGGGGTGATGGTGACAGGGAGGTGATGTGTGGGGGGTGATGTGAGAGGGGTGATGGTAATGTGAGAGTGAGGGGGGGTGATGTGAGAGTGAGGGGGGGTGATGTGAGAAGGAGGGGGGGGTGATGTGAGAGTGAGGGGGGGTGATGTGAGAAGGAGGGGGGTGATGTGAGAAGGAGTGGGGTTGATGCGGAGGGTGGTGGGGGACGGTGAGCTGAGGGTGGTGGTGGGGTGGGGAGTCTGAGGATGGTGGGGGATGGTGAGGCTGAGGGTGGTGGGGGATGGTGAGGCTGAGGGTGGTGGGAGTAGTGAGGCTGAGGGTGGTGGGAGTAGTGAGGCTGAGGGTGGTGAGAGTTGATACTGAGGGTGATGGTGGTGGTGAGGCTGAGGTTGGTGGGGTGATGCTGAGGGTGGTGGGGGGGTGGTGAGGCTGAGGGTGGTGGGGGAGGTGAGGGTGGTGGGGGGTGAGGCGTGATGCTGAGGGTGATGAAGCTGAGGGTGGTGGTGAGGCTGAGGGTGGTTGGGGGTGGTGATGCTGAGGGTGGTGTGGGGGTAGTGAGGCTGAGGGTGGTGGAGGCTGAGGGTGGTGTGGGGGTAGTGGGGGTGAGGCTGAGAGTGGTGGGGGTGGTGAGGCTGAGGGTGGTGAGGGGGTAGTGAGGCTGATGTGGGGGTAGTGATGCCAAGAGTGGTGGGGGGTAGTGAGGCTGAGAGTGGTGAGGGGGTAGTGATGCTGAGGGTGGTGGGGGGTGAGACTGAGGGTGGCTGGGGGTAGTGAGGCTGAGGGTGGTTGGGGGTAGTGAGGCTGAGGGTGGTGAGGCTGAGGGTGGTTGGGAGTAGTGAGGCTGAGGGTGGTTGGGGGTGGCGAGGCTGAGGGTGGCTGGGAGTGGTGAGGCTGAGGGTGGCTGGGAGTGGTGAGGCTGAGGGTGGCTGGGAGTGGTGAGGCTGAGGGTGGTTGAGGTAGTGAGGCTGAAGGTGGTTGGGGTAGTGAGGCTGAGGGTGGTTGGGGGTGGTGAGGCTGAGGGTGGTTGGGGGTGGTGAGGCTGAGGGTGGTTGGGGGTGGTGAGGCTGAGGGTGGTTGGGGGTGGTGAGGCTGAGGGTGGTTGGGGGTGGTGAGGCTGAGGGTGGTTGGGGTTAGTGAGGCTGAGGGTGGCTGGGGGTAGTGAGGCTGAGGGTGGTTGGGGTAGTGAGGCTGAGGGTAGTGAGGCTGAGGGTGGCTTGGGGTAGTGAGGCTGAGGGTGGCTTGGGGTAGTGAGGCTGAGGGTGGCTTGGGGTAGTGAGGCTGAGGGTGGTTTGGGGTAGTGAGGCTGAGGGTGGCTTGGGGTAGTGAGGCTGGGGTGGTGAGGGTGGCTGGGGGTGGTGAGGCTGAGGGTGGCTGGGGGTGGTGAGGCTGAGGGTGGCTTGGGGTAGTGAGGCTAAGGGTGGCGAGGCTGAGGGTGGCTGGGGGTGGTGAGGCTGAGGGTGGTTGGGGGTGGTGAGGGTGGCTGGGGGTGGTGAGGCTGAGGGTGGCTGGGGGTGGTGAGGCTGAGGGTGGCTGGGGGTAGTGAGGCTGAGGGTGGTGAGGCTGAGGGTGGTTGGGGTAGTGAGGCTGAGGGTGGTTGGGGGTAGTGAGGCTGAGGGTGGCTGGGGTAGTGAGGCTGAGGGTGGTTGGGGGTAGTGAGGCTGAGGGTGGCTGGGGGTAGTGAGGCTGAGGGTGGTTGGGGTAGTGAGGCTGAGGGTGGTTGGGGGTAGTGAGGCTGAGGGTGGCTGGGGTAGTGAGGCTGAGGGTGGCTGGGGGTAGTGAGGCTGAGGGTGGCTGGGGGTTGTGAGGCTGAGGGTGAGGCTGAGGGGGGGTGATAGAGAGCCTACCTTAATTTCCCTGGTGGTCCAGTGGTCTCCCTGGTGGTCCGGTGGCCATTGCTCCTGGTCTGCAGCTCTGCAGAGCTGCAGACCATGTAATCTCGCGAGATGTCAGAGCGTTGCCGTGGTAACCCGCGGCAACGCTCTGATTGGCCGGTTCTCGCGAGACACATGGTCTGCAGCTCTGCTCACTGCGGAGCTGCAGACCAGTGTCTGCGGTGGCTGGCCGGGCAGCCAGGAGGGGCTTCGCACCCGGCGGCATACCGGGCAAGCCGCCGGGCTCCCTCCTGGTGTCAGGTCCTCGGTCACTGACCGAGGACCTGACACACTCTGCCAACAGGCGGTTTAGGCGGCCGCGAGGCCGCAGCCAGCGCGAGGCCTTAGGCGGCCGCCTAAACCGCCTAATTAGAGAGCCGCCTCTGCTCCTAAGATTGGGTTGTATCCATGTCTCGGGTCTTTCATTTAGAATAGGGGCAGCTTCGGTCTCCTTCAACACTGACACTCCAGTGCATATTATTAAAAGATTGGGCAGATGGAAATCCTCAGTCTACAACCGATATATTCCTCATCCCGAGAAAGAAATGAGGAAAGCTTTTAAAAGCTTTTAAAAGTTTGGCTTTGTAAATTTGATGCAATAAGTGTGTTTTTCTTTAATACCTTTTCACCCTCTTTGCATGAACCCGATTTACATATATTACTAATATGTTTCTGAACATATATATTATATTAAACACTCACTCTCTGGGCCGGCCTAAGACATCATGCTGCCTAGGTCCAACGATAAATGACTATGTGGGATAATGTATAATAAACACAGGCTACTGGCTATGGGGGGGATAATGTATAATAAACAAAGGTTACTGGCTATGGGAGGGATAATGTATAATAAACACAGGTTACTGGCTATGGGAGGGATAATGTATAATAAACACAGGTTACTGGCTATGGGGAGGATAATGTATAATAAACACAAAGGAGGATAATGTATAATAAAAACAAAAAAAAAATGCAGCTTCAGAATTAATCTAAATTGTATGCTGTCTAGGAGGTGGGAGGGTCTGGGAGGGAGGGTCTGCTGCTGATTGGCTGTAATGTGTCTGCTGACTGTGAGGTACAGGGTCAAAGTTTACACAATGATGACGAATAGGGGGCGGACCAAACATCGCACATGTTCGCCATCCGTGGCGAACGCGAACATGCAATGTTCGCCGGCGAACCGTTCGGGACATCACTACTCACATTTGAAAGAGCTATAGCCAGCTCAGGTATAACGGGTGTACATCGGTATGATCCCCGCTTATGGGATATATGAACGATTGCCTTCTGGAGGGAATGATGTCCAACTAAGTATAGTGCAGGCCAACTGCACTATGGTAACAGCGTTCGTGGTATGATCCCCACCTCGGATAAACTTGTAAGCATGCGATAAAATTGATAAAAAGCCAGGAAAAAAATAGAGAATATGTATAAAAAGATAGTTGGCACACTTATATATATATATATATATATATATATATATATATATATATATATATATATATATATACCGTATATACTCGAGTATAAGCCGACCCGAATATAAGCCGAGGCCCCTAATTTTACCCCAAAAAACTGGGAAAACTTATTGACTCGAGTATAAGACTAGGGTGGGAAATGCAGCAGCTACTGGTAAATTTCTAAATAAAATTAGATCCTAAAAAAATTATATTAATTGAATATTTATTTACAGTGTGTGTATATAATGAATGCAGTGTGTGTGTGTGTGTGATGCAGTGTGTGTTTGTGTATGTGTTGCAGAGCCGTGGTGGGCATTTTTTTTATTATTATTATTTTTTTTTTTAATTCTTTATTTTATTTGTGCATAAAATAACAGTAAGCAGGCAGAGCCACGACAGCTGCTGCAAGCGTTTTCATAGCATTACACGGTATGGCAGGTTAAACAGCACATTTTTTTTTTTTTTTTAAAACATGAAAATAACATGAAATTTACAGACTAGGAAAGCATTTCCAGAGACAGTATATTGTTGTATGTAATCAGGTCTGCACTTTTTAAACATTCATGCTTACTACACTATCCCTATTAACAGATTAAGACCGTTAGATTATACCGTGGTATTCATGCTAGGTCTACTTGGTTAGTTAGTCACATGTAGGCTACAGCAGTACAATAGGTAAGGCAGATGAGAACACATTAAACGCTTACAGATTAGCAAGAACAGGCTGATATCGATGCTTATAGAAGTTACTGTTTGCCTTTGAGCTGTTTAAACTAAGATTGGGACCCACCCTGTGATCCCCTGTGCAAGTCTGCTTGGCAACATAAACTAAGGATGAAAAATTAAGTCATCTGATTAAGTGGTTGCGGGGAGTTCATGTAAGGCATGTTGAGAGCGGGTAACAGTGCACACCTTGCCTGGCATGAGGTTTCAATCGCTGTAGTGTCAGCCAATGCCTTGTCTGGGCTGGATGCTTTCTCGCAGCCGGTGCCTTCTCCCGTGTGAGTATGGACCCTGAGCTCTTGTGTCTTGCGGCGGTCTAGCGGTCGGTGAGTGAAGTGCTTGCCATGCTGCTTGTTGTGCTGGGTTCGCCTGCCGTAGGCTGCGGCCGTGCCTTGTTCGCCGTCTTGATGCTTGCATTTCTCCGGGCCTTTCGCCCCACCGGTTCGCCTGTCGGGTTGGGCTGGTCTTGCCCCTCCGGGGTGTGAGTCGCTGGTAGGAGTGTCGTTGGAGTTTTCTCCGAGGGATCTTCCTGGGCCCCATTCTGAAGTTGTTCACCCTGTCGTACATGTGGGATCCCGAGGGGGCTCCCTTGTGATGCTTGGTTTTCGTGTGTGTATCGTTAGGAGGGGCTCCTGCTTCCCTCCGCTGGGTGCCTCTTGGTGGGGTGCTTGTCTTATCGGTAGTCAGTGGTGTGCGCACAGGCGGCTGTAGGCGAGCTTTTAGCCGCTGCCAGAAGGCGGTGAAGATTGAATTCAATCGGTGCTCAGTTTCCAGCCAGGCGAGTCGTGTGCAGGCCGCGTGAGCTGCACCCGCCATTTTAGATGGCTTTTTGGCGGTAAGTGTAGTTCTCATTATAGTGGTTGCTTTTCCTTCGCTATGCAAGGGTATCTCGTGGGGGTGGACCGGGATAACCCCCACCGGTCCAAAGGGGGGAGGACAGGGTCTCGAGGTTCGTGGCTTGGTCGGTCGTGGCATTAGGAGAGCGGCCGTCTCTCCTCTGCCCACCATCCTTATAGGCCTCACCACCTGTGTCGGGTGAACGGGGTTGGTATGCTGCTTGTTTGGTATCCACGTGTATCCCCCGGTGTCACCGCACTCTGGGTGACCGATCTGGTCCGATTGATTGCCGTTTTGGCTTGTTAAGTCAGCTTTGTTTGCCGTGGTTCTCAGGAGCTCTTGTGGTGAGCGTCTTCTCTGGTCCACGGTCAGGCCCCGCCCCCCAATTATTATTTTAATAATTGTTTTTTGTTATATTATATTATTATTTTTTAAATATTATTTTATTAATATATTTTTTTTTTTCGTCCCCCCTCCCTGCTTGATACATTGCAGGGAGGGAAGCACTTACCTCTCCTGCAGCTCCTGTCAGCTCCCTTCTCCTCCGCGCCGGTCCGGTCAGCTCCCAGGATAAGTCTCGCGAGAGCGGCACTATGACCCCGCGGCTCTTGCGAGACTTACACTGGGAGCTGACAGGGGAGCTGACGGACCGGCGCGGAGGAGAAGGGAGCTGACAGGACCTGCAGGAGAGTTAAGTAACAGCTTCCTGCCAGCCCCATGTCTGTATTATGGCAATGTAAATTGCCATAATACAGACATTGACTCGAGTATAAGTCGAGTTGGGGTTTTTCAGCACAAAAAATGTGCCGAAAAACTCGACTTATACTCGAGTATATACAGTATATATATATATATATATATATATATATATATATATAATACAAAAACATCAAATCTTCATTTATTTCGAAGACAGGAGTCGACAGGAATCGACGTTTCAGCCCCTCATAGGAGCTTGTGCTGATGAAAGCTCCTGTGAGGTGCTGAAACGTCGATTCCTGTCTTCGAAATAAATGAAGATTTGATGTGCTGTCAATCCTTGAGTGCCGGTATTTTTTGTATTCTGTATTATTTGGCCACCAGAGCACCAGGTATTTTTTCTAATTGTTTTGGTTGGAGTGCAGGGGTTATCTAGATTTTTATATATATATATATATATATATATATATGTTTTATATATATGCTTTTTACTATCTATAGTCCACATTGATATTCTTTGGTGCAGCCTTGCACTACTGTTGTTGTTGTTTCCTATTCTTATGCTAGAGGGTTAAAGGGATACCTTCTGCTAGGCTGCTGACTACTTTTTATTATTAGCGCTAACCTCTTTTTTTCTTTAACCTTGTAATGAAAACATTACCCTTCCTGCAAAATGGCAATGTTTTCAGCTGCAGGGTTAAAACGGACATGGGGACATAGCACCCAGACTACTTAATTGGCGTGAAGTGGTGTGAGTGCCTATAGAGTCCCTTTAAATCAGGGGTAGGCAACTTTTAGCATTCCAGATGTTGTGGACTTCATCTCACCTAATACTTTGCCAACATTATGGCTGCAAGAGCATTATGGGAGATGTAATACACATCAACTGGAGTGCTGAAGGTTGCTTAGCTCTGCTTTAAATTATGATGAAATGTGAAGTATTTTACACCACTTTTTTAGATTCACTTTGACCATTTTTTCTCTCCTGGCGAATACGAATTTTTTGCAGTAATGAAATTATCAAACTAACTTTCTCAGAAGCCATGCGTATTAATTCCCATTTACGGATCTTAGTTTTGCAGGCATCTGTACGTGAAGAGAAGAAACTTCGTGTAGAAAATGCAAAACTGAAGAAGGAAATTGATACCCTGAAAGAACAACTTGTAAAAGCAGAAGTAAAAAACGGAGGTAACTACTACTATTTAGAAATGTGGGGATATCACTGTCTTAATTACAGTTATAAGACAGGTATTTTATTTGGTGGAAATTAAAAGCACTCACCAAGGAGTATGATGTCAAACCATGTTAATACAGTTTGATTTGTTACATGGCTCCCACTGTATCTGGTCTTCTCCAACAAGAGAAGCCAGAATGCTCTATAGAGCAATGCAGGACCATACCAACAGGTCTGCACACATTGGCTGAGAGCATGCATCCAATGAGCATGGTCTTGAATCGGCACTGGCTGTCCTGCTGGAGAAGACCAGATGTAGCATGGGCTCCTGGCACAATAATCACTACAGCAGACTAATACACTATTTGTGTGCATATTCAACATTCATCATGGTAACTTCATTAAAATCAAACGAGAGCCTGTTTCAGTGGACACTGTATTCTATTTGCAACACTGCCTCCCCAGTGTTGTGTGTGCATGATAATGTGTAATTCGTTTTTTTTCTCTCCACTTTCATAGTTGTTTGTTTATGGGGTACACAAACAGATGAAACCAGCACAAAACAACATTAATCCACAGGAACAATTTAAGAGCCTTAAACTGTCATAATGCTGTCATTCCTAAATTCTGGTCTGTTGCGGGGATTCATTGTCTAAACATGCATGTATCAAAGGAACACTATAGTGCTAGGGTACATGTTTATTTATCTAGATCCACTTGGAGCGGAGTTAAATAGCATTTAAACTTACTTTTTATCCATCTCCGCATTGGTCTTGCTGTGGATGGTCATCAGTCTTCATGATCTCAGCCAATCCAATGCTTTCCCAGGAAAGTAATGGGAGGGTATTAGGCATGTGTGGCAAAATGCGTAATACTGGTTGTGGACACCAGAACCACTAAATTAAGCTGTAGGGGTTCTGGTGATGATTTCTCATTAAACTGTATTTATAGATTCCAAGATATTTGCAGTAGTCCATAGTTGTGTGATATGTAAAGTTTTTTTTATATATTCTAATAATGGACTTTTTCTTTGTCAGTAAAACAAGTTGGGGTTCCAGCAAGTGCCTCAGCTGACTCCAATTCTTCTACCTCTACCCCTGCTGTCCAGCCAGCTTCTGTAAAACCCATCCCTTCAGCTTCCGCAAAACCTGTCACTCCAGCACCAAAATCAGTAGGAGAAGAGAAAAAGAAGAAGGAAAGGCCAGAAAAAAAAGGTAGCTTTAATACAGTAGAGGTGTGTGTGTGTGTGTGTGTGTGTGTGTGAGAGAGAGAGAGAGAGAGAGAGAGTTTGGAACTAGTTACAACACAAATTCTTGCATTATATTTGTATACTTTTGTGGATGCAAATGTTGTTTTTTCCAAGAGCATCGTGTCCTCAACTGTGTGGAGTAAATTTGTTGCATGTTTTCTTTGCTCAGGGACTGCATATTTGCGTAAATGATAGCATGCAACGAAATATATTTTGTAAGAAGGTTTTAAAAGTTGATGTGGAGATCCTATACAAATTACTCTGTGAAGAGGAATGCAGGCAAAAATGAGGCATGTCTCCCATTTAATTTGCCACTTCAGGTATTTTAATCACATGAAATCCAAGTTACAAGGTTTAGTAAAGATAATGCAATGATAGGAAAGCTGTTAAGACCTAATACAGGCAATAAGCTAGACCATAGGCTGCATTGATTTTCATGACCCCTGTACTTGATGTCTAAAATGTAAGTGCATAATTTGCTATAACAAAATATAATTGCTGTTTGTACTGAAGTACACTTCTGTGCATCATTTGAGCTTCTCCTCTGTAATTTAAACATTCACTTGCTGGCCAATTTTCTCTTACAAGAGTGTGTCTTAGGGGATGATTCGTTACTGCTCACTGACATATACACCAGACTTAATAAACCGCGAATACTTAGTCCGTGAACAAAGAACTTGGCAATCAGATAAATTTAAAGTAAAACTTGTTGAAGAAAGATTTTGATTAATGGCAATTTCCTTTTTTTATATCTGGAGAGTGATCAGACTCTGGAATTTGCTTCCAGAGGAAGTATTGATTTTCACAAGTAAATAGAATTTAAGATAAATTCTGACAAGGTACCCTGAGGGCAAGGCATTTATGGAACCCAAATTCAGTGAAGTTATGTAGAGCTGTTCAAATGTAATTAAAAGACACATAATTCTTTTTTTTATGTACCTTACAATGAGTACTTTCATATGTTTGAGAACGCGCCTGAATTTTAGTATTGGCCTGTATGATAGAGGAGGAAAGGGTATTTTAATATTAAAAAGAAATAAATAAATATATACACACACACAAAAAAAAATACTGTTTTCTTTAAATTCCCGTTTTTAAAATCCCTCAAGTGCCTCTAGTTTGTTTTGTGCGTGCAGTACATTTTTTTTCCTATACCTGGACTGTACCCAGACATGTAGAGGTGAGGTGACCCTATTTCCACTTATTTTGCAGGGCAAAGTATTAACATTGTAACAGTCAACAGAAACAAGATTACAATATAACATTTTAAGTCTAAATTTGAACCAACCCTTGAAAAATAGGACACCTGTGCAGACACATAGTAAGTTTATTACTATATATGTATCTGTTGTCTGTCATATGATGTACAGATGGATAGAGAGACAGAAGTGCAGTGACATACTTAATGCTGAAAAATTGGATAATCCGGCAGATACATACTATTTACGTATCTGCCCGACTATCCATTCTTCTAATGCAGGCTGCTTAAGTTCCAACAGTTCAACACAGTGACTGCTGTCAGCAACTAAGCTATATTTACAATGTCAAGATAGAATTTTTAGAATAAAGGAAAATGTTATTTTAATATATTCATTGCAATAGCCATTCATATTTGAGACAAATAGCAATAAAATGCATTAGCCTATTTGTAACAGAGTTTTTTTCACAATCCCATGCATTCGCAAATTGTGCTTTTTTCACTTTTTCTATGTTTAATTTAAAGTCATATTATAGGCACCAAAAAACTTTAGCTTAATGAAGCAGTTTTGGTGTATAGATCATGCCCCTGCAGTCGCAATGCTCAATTTGCCATTTAGGAGTTACATGGGTAATTGCCTAGTTGCACTGATTCTAGCCTGTAATACTGCCTCTGGTATCATCTGTACATTACAGCATAAAATCATTTGTAGAAACATTGTAAGAACATAGTAAAAACATAGTAGGAGAGCCATGGCTAATATCTAACTCAGGATTCAGAATTCCATATGTACCATTTTAAATGGGGAACTCTATGGTGGCATGCAGTAATTGGCATGTGATCACATGATTAGGGGAGCCTCCTTTTTATGATTTCCTGGATGCCCCATTAATGAGGCATTATGAAACATAATAGTCTCATTATTTGGGGCAAGACCTGCTCTCTGGGAGCACTTTTAATGATTATTATACGAGGGCTGTCACACAATGCATAAGTTGTGGTGGCATAACCTACATGGCGCCAGTCACAAATTAATTAAAGTTATGTTGGAGTGTGCCATTAAGAAAAAGATATGACTGTTATTTTCCTGGAGTTTGTTCACAATGTGAAGTATTGGACAAAATAATTTTTATTGCAATGTGACTTGTGCCATGTTTATAACCCATTCACTCAACCATAATTAGATATTGCATTCTAAAGCACTGCCTCAGACGTATTTTGCTGTTTGACTTTTACAAGTGATAGACTATATATTCAGATAGGTTATATCTGTCCCTTTAAGCACAATTTTTTTGTGATCATTGATGTGGTCCAGAATCAAAATAATTATAATCACTAATTTCTGTACACTCAAGAGTTGATATGCATTTAAGTTTCAGCATGCTAATTCATACTTGGAAGACCTGATTTCCTCTGGAAAAGAAAACAGAATATCATCTGGAACGCATAAGTTTTAATTAGAAAGTTGCAATTCATTGATTGTAATCCAATAAGCCAATTACAAAGATTGCACTTCTTATAAAAGCCAGTAGGGATTTTTCAATTTTTTTTTTTTTTTATTTTTTTTTAAAGAAATGGAATGAAGTGTGCCGCAGTGCAACATATGGTATTCACATACTATCCACTAACCAACAACCAGCAATTTGTTAGCAAAAAAAAAAAGAAATAACTGATAATATTGTATATACATTATTTATTACTTTTTTGTTAATTGTTTGTTTAGCTAGTGTTAACTTCTTTCACTGATAGTCTTGTAAATTTATGTTCACTGTTTATGACTTCACCTATATCTGATCATATCTTTTTATCGTAAATGTTATCTCCTCTGGCTTTTCATCTCTAATTACCTCAATATCTCCATGTCTCCCCACCCATAATGGTGTTTTTTTTTTTTTGTTTTTTTTTTAACCCCAGACTGGGCCCTAAATAACAGCATTGCTTAGCAATACGCAGTACTCACAAGCAACCACGCATTGGAGAAACGCCTAAGCAGAGGTATCATCTCTGAAAGGATGCCCACCCTCCATGCACCACCACACCCCACCCCATGGTCATTACCATACTTATAGATAGTGTAGATCAGCTGGTTTTCAAAACACACCAATCAAGTCACTAAACCTCTCCTCATCTGAAATCCAACGGTTAACACACTGCATCCTTAACTTTGGTTTAAACACTCATAAGCATAAGTGTGTGTATATATATATGTCTATGATTATATATGTGATTTTATATATATATATAATCTTCATATCTATATAACAAAACACATTTTCTCAAAAAAAATGTTCTCCCTTATTTGACTGCGATTTCCTGTCCTAATGTGTTTTATACCCCACCTTCCATAGACTGTAAGCTCGTTTGAGCAGGGTCCTCTTCAACCTATCGTTCCTGTAAGTTTTCTTGTAATTGTCCTATTTATAGCTAAATATCCCCTCTTATAATTTTGTAAAGCGCTACGGAATCTGTTGGCCCTATATAAATGGCAATAATAATAATAATAGTACATGAATGTGATTCCCATTTATTTTTCTTTTGTCCATTTTATGTTAGACCTAACCCTCCTTCAAGACACTGGCATGTTGGGCATGTACCTTTACCCACTTCACCGATAGCATAAGTACTGCTCCATTTTCGGTGAATGTGTAACCAAAACTCCATTCCCGCTCAAACATACTCTTTCACTGACATCACATATCTACACAACTGTAGAAACTGTGGCAACATGTCTATTTCACATTGTCTATAATAAATACTAAAATATGTGAGGGCTTAACATTTCAAGTCCTACTCCAGTAGACAGGTTTTAAAAGTTACTTGCCAAAACAAGCCTGGAGGGTACATGGTCTGCTCACCACTGTAGGGGTTTACTAGCCAAGGCTAAATTTTTACTGACCAATAGCTAGTGGCATATAATGGCTAGTGGCCCTGTAAACATCTTGTTTTATTTAATACCAAGTGACATACTAAGGGAGGGAGGTTGCAGGCTGCAGTGTGGTGCATAGAGCAGGCACCTGCCTACTGGTGCTTGTGAAATTGCCACGCAGTAGGTGTCTACTCTGGTGCTGTGGGTGCTTGTGGTGCTGGCACTAACAGAGCTACTGGGAACACTACTGATTTCCCAACTCATTCACGCGCCCTGTACTGTTGCTGGAGCAAGGATATGGCCTCATTCAAGCCTGGCAATAGTACTTATTAGGAGGGAGCTGGAACTTCAGTGTACTGAGACTGATCACAGCAGGACGCCAGTGGATTCCATGGAGGAGACTCCACTCCAGCTCTTCCTGTCAAGATAAGAATAGAGAAGCTAGGCAGACCTCCATGTTAAATAAATACATACTATGTGTGTGTATATATATATATTATTTTTTATATTAAAATAAATATTAAGTGTTTGTATCTGTGTGTGTGTTTATCAATATGTGTGTCTGTGTCCGTGTGTGTCATCAATGTAAATATGTTCATGAGTGTGTTTATCAATATGTGTGTCTTTGTACATGTGTCTGTGTGTGTATATGAATGTTTGTAAGAACATCTAAATCTGAATGTATGTAGGTGCATGTAAATATGAATATCAAGACGTGCTCTTTTACTAACAACAAGGGATTGGGGGTGGAGCTGAGGGAGACCCCCAAAAATTGCCAAAATTTATTTTTGGCCAGGTGCCATGTAACCTAGATACAGCTCTGTTAATATCAATACCCCCATCAAATACTGTTCAGCACATCCTACAGCTAGACCGTATTTAGGTGAACTTACAATAAAAGTTCTAAAACAACATGACTTTGGAACCCCAGTCCTAATTATATTTTTCCTTCAAAAGTATTAAAAGACTTTGTTTTTATATTTTCACTGCTGAAAATCCCATGAAGCAGGATGTGCATTTTTACTGAAACAGGTTTGCTGCACAGTTTTAAAGAGAGAATTGTGTGACATTCACTAGAATCATACAATCAAATGTGACATCTACATTTCTCCTTCATTTTATCCTCTGATATATAAAATTGGCTGTGACAGATGTGAGTGATTGTTTTCTGATCGTTGCAGGTAGTATTTCAAAAGCATTTGAGACCCCACAGCAAATGGTTTTCTCATCTATCAGATAGCACACATGCCGGTGTATGTATTGAGTTACAGTTCGACCTGTAGTACTAAACGGAAACAATTCTGCTTTGGCTGAGGCCCATAACAAACATCTCTAAAACCGCTAGCCTTTTTTTTTTTAAAGTTTTGAATAAAGGCTTGTTAAGCACCACTTTTTTTTTTTTTCTTCCCATTTTGGCACCTTAAAGTAATGGGAGATTATAACTGACGTGCCTGGCAATTTTGATGCCCAAGCACACAAGTCAAAAAAAGCTTTGATAAATCCCCATCTGAGCAAGAGAGAGTCTTGAAGTTATTTCAAGTTAGTTCGTCATATCTTTTTGTAATAAAATCCCCTTTAAAATGTAGAACTGCAGCTTAATTTTCTGGCACTGCTTTGATTTCACAAACAGTTAAAGTATCACAGGCTTGGCAGCACAGGCACATCCTTGAACTATTGACATGTGTTTCATGCCTTCATTAGTACTGTTCTGTGCTATTCATTCTTTCTGATGCTCTAAAGCTCAAGGAATCAATTTTTGGAAAGTTTGTATCATTAAGCAAATTACATTTTACTGTAGAGCTCCTGATGCAATATAGAGGCTTAAAGGATCACTATAGTGTCAGGAAAACAAAGCGGTTTTCCTGACACTATAGTGCCCTGAGGGTGGCCCCACCCTCAGGGTCCCCGTCCAGCTTACCTTATTCCAGCGTCGGTCTCCCTCGGCGCTGGTGACCTCTCCTCCCCCGCCGACGTCAGCCCCCCCGTCTGACTTCAGCGGAGCCGAATGCGCATGCGTGGCAAGTGCCGCGCGCGCGCATTCAAAGAGTCCTTAGGAAAGCATTTCTCAATGCTTTCCTATGGACGCTATGCGCGATGGAGGCATAATATGCCTCCAGCGTCGCAGATGCACCTCTAGTGGCTGTCCGGAAGACAGCCATTGGAGGCTGGCTTGACCCTAAGTTTCTCTGAAACTGCTATGTTTGCATCTGAAGAGCTAAAACCTGAGGTACCTGGCACCCAGACCGCTTCATTGAGCTAAAGTGGTCTGGGTGACGTCCAGACACTTTGGACACTTTGAATGCGCGCGCGGCACTTGCCTCGCATGCACATTTGGCTCCAGTGACGTCGGACGGGGATGAGAGCTCACCAGCGCCGAGGGAGCCCGGCGCTGGATTAAGTTAAGTGGCTGAAGGGGTTTTAACCGCTTTGTTTTCCTGACACTATAGTAATCCTTTAATAAACCTCTGAATGGGTTTTCTTTTGATACAGTCTCTTATGTCATGTTTATTGTCTTTTGAAAATGTGAACATCACTGTCATTTTAAACAGTATTTAAAGTTCAGTGACTTACCTGAATCCAGCGCCGATGTCCCTCGGCGCTGGGTT
The DNA here is from genome assembly GCF_036172605.1 of Pelobates fuscus. Lineage (NCBI taxonomy): Eukaryota > Metazoa > Chordata > Amphibia > Anura > Pelobatidae > Pelobates > Pelobates fuscus. Next base: position 142,833,616 of record NC_086322.1, on the reverse strand, counting down.
AAGCCCCGCCCACGCTCCTCCACTGTGTTCTGATACCGTCACTAGAGGAGGACTTAACCCTGCAAGGTAATTATTGCAGTTTATAAAAACTGCAATAATTACACTTGCAGGATTAAGGGTGTTGGGGGTTGGCACCCATGTGTGACATGTCATGATTCCCTTTTATTCCAGAAGTTTGGTCCTTAAGGGGTTAAGATAAGGCCAGGGACTAATGAAAGTATTTTAAAAATTTGGGCAGACTAGATGGGCCAAATGGGTCTTATCTGCTGTCACATTCTATGTTTCTATATATCTTTTGTTGAAATCGCTTATTTTTCTCATTTTATTACCTGCCTTAACACCTTAAGGGCGGAGGCAATTGTACAAGTTCTGACCAAAACAAAACCTGGAATTTGAACTATATGTCTGTTTAACCGTAATTCACCTCTTTAATATTAAGTGCACCCACACTTATTGTATATCATTTTGTTCAGGAGAAACAGAGCTTTCATTTCACATCAAATTTTTATATAGAAAATATAATTAAATTTTTTATCAAACTCTAAAAAAGTGTGAGAAATTAAGAAATGTTATTTTCCAAGTTCTGCATGCTATTTTAACTGTGACTGTCATAGTACTTGTAGCGGAGGGGCCGGGGTTACTCCAATGGCTCTCCGCTGGGAACAAAGATTCAGCATACAAAATCACAGGAACACAGCATAATCCACCTCCCCAAGGACTAGATGACACGTAGTCTGGGAGTCAACTGTCAGCTTTATTCACAAGTTTGCTTTTATGCATTTTTCCCATGCAAGGGAGGTAACTTACAGTACCCTATCATATCGTGGTCATCTCCTCTCCCACTCCTCCCCTTAGATTAACAGTTAAACATATTAGTGGAGACAGAGTTTTCCCCACCTTCTGGATGTCCCCCAAATACAGGGGGTACGGGGAAAATTAAGGGGCCCCCTGGTAGGTATGATCTGGGTGAGCAACATACTCAAAATTCACCCAGATCGGACCAGGAGTTCGGGAGTTATAGCCAGTTAAAGTTTTGACAGACCGCAAGGATTTAGTAGCTGAAAACAGCTCCATGAATTCTGGCCCTGCGGTCGGTCTATTTCAATGAATCAAAAGTACCGAACAGCTTAGCCATCCGGCTCTAACTCTGCGTTCGGATGAATCCCCTAGTCTGGGGGATTCATCCTACCGAACGGCGGGCCGGTCGGCAGTTTGAATCAAACGTTTCCGTTGTTCTGGAGGTTTGAGCGGTGTCTGGGTAGTCGAGCGTCCGATTTTAGTTCCAGACGCTCGACGACCAAACACTGTTGTTCGTGAGTTAAGATGGCCGCCGCCATGTGTTCGTTATACGAACGCCGGCCACACACAAACTCAATTACCCCTGTTTGCAACATTGTTGCCTTCCACTAACGGGAGGCACACGACCACAGCAGGGTGGTCTATCCTTCGGTATTTCAATCGGTTCCCGAACCGGCTAAGAGTTCTGGTTCGGGAAACGATTACATTATTACATACAGTTCAAATAAATGCAATAGTCAATGCAAAAGTCTCTTGTGGCTGCTTCTGCCACAGTACTGTCACTGTGTTCAGAAATGTTTCAAGAGTGCAACAGTACCACCTATGTACATGTTATATGGGGTTTTGGAAAGTTGCAGGGTATCTCAGTTTATAGACATTGAAATTTGCCAGATTGGTTTGCTGGTCCTATGTTACCTTTGAAACCACATGACAGCCCAGGAATGAGTATTACTCCCCATCATGGCTTACCATTTGCAAAAGTAAACAACCCAGGGTATTCAAATTTTGTGTTCAGATTTTTTTTTTGCATTTTTAACACAAAAACTGCCTTTTTACAAATGCTATCATCAGACATCCCAACTTGCAAAAATGCATTGCAGGGAGGTGGATTCCCCAGCTACAGCGCCACCGCCCCCCCATGCACGCATGCACCCTCCCCACACACAGCCCACAAACATGTATGAACACCTTGACACACACACATACCATCAGATAGGCACACTGATACATACACACACTGGCACACAGATAAACACCATGACACATACTGGCACACTTAGATACACACACTGAAAAGTACACACTGGCACATACACACACAGATACACACGGACACAGACATACACACACTCTGATACACACTGACACACACTCGAATACGCACACTGACCTAGATACACACACATGCTGACACAAACACACAGATACACACTGACATACAGATACACACACACACTGAGACACACACAGGTATACACAGTGACATAAAGATGCACACACTTACACAAACACACAGATATACACACTGACATACAGATACACACACACACCGACACAAACACTCAGATACACTGGCATACAGATACACACCCACTGACACAAACACTCAGATACATCTTCCAGATACATCCTCCATGCTGCTGTGTGGCTCTGCAGATTCCATGCTGCCTCCAGTCCTCCTGTGCGGCTCTCTGTGAAGCAGAAAGGAAGTGACAGGCTGACATCACTTCCTCCCTGCCAGCTGATAGTCGGGTCTTAAAGGGCCGGCACTCCACCGGCCCTTGCTTAGTATGAAGGAAGGGGGGCACAAATCATGTATAATATCCTGGTAATCAATATACACAATCTGATATACATTGCATGTCAGATTGTGTGTGTGAATTCCGGGATATTATTCATGATATGAGGGTGTCAGGGAGCCACATGGAAAATGTGGGAGTCTCCCGGAACTAACGGGAGACTTGGGATGTCTGTATCATAGTCATTATGTTTTTTTTTCTTCTGTAAAACACAACAGTACCCCCATGTACAGATTTTAAGGGGTTCTGGAAAGTTACAGGGTAGAAAATAGTGCTTGCAAATTGTTTCTTTGGATTTTCTCCCTGGGCTGTCAGGCAGGTTCCCCCAATATCTAATAAATAAAATAATAGTAACAATAAACAATAAAGTATTTAACCAGGAAAGGTGCATGCAGATATACTCTGGTTTCCAAGCACGTCCTGGTGACGTGTTACCCCTTTTAATGGTACTCATTTTATATATGTAACATGTACTCCTGATCCTGTAGTGTTAATAAACACAAAATAGGTGGAGCAACAAAAATAATGATATACTTTCCTCTTTTCTTACAGTTTTGCTGTAAAGATAGAGAGGTATATAATAGTGCAGATAACTTTAAAACGTGTAAAAAATCAGTTGTACTGAAACACACTCACAAGGATAGAGCCATTTACTGAACCTGGCTCTGGTGTGGATGTCCTTAGGATCTATTTTTGGGTGATCCAAATCCCTGGTAATCTGGAAATGTTTCAATTTTCTTCCAGGAATTAGGAGCAGAAATCAGATAGGTTCCCCAAAAAAGTATTAATAAAACACTGGATAAATAAATTGGAAATAAAAGTTGCTACTAATGTCCAATATGGTACCAAGACGCGTTTTGCCGGGTGTGGCTTCATCTGTTGGTGTAGATCTGCCCTATCTGCCCTAGACAAGTCAACACGCCTACAGGTGTTTTATACATTGGACCTGCCCTGGCTAAGCATACATGACCGATTATGAATGTTTTTAATTGCCATTCTGATTTTTCACGTATGGTTGCTTGATTACTGGAGTGGAAAGGCATCTGTTGCTCATTTGTCTCAGAACCATACTTCTCTCGCTTCCCATGGCCATTGGTCTCCCATATTTGTACCTTCACATACAAAGCAGTTAGTTATATTAAGACTACTTGCAATACTTTCAGCCAGATCGTTGAACAGGTTTTTAAAAGTGTGGGGAACTTCATCTTCAACACTCATCTCATTAAAGAAATGGAATACCTGATGAGTTTGGGCATTCAGGGTCTCGGTTTCAAGGCCTGTATATAGGATGGCTCCTGGGTCTGTCCCTGTACCATATATTTGGAAACCTGAAAAGATTCCCAAACTTATTAATAAATTGCTGTGGGTTAGAAACTGTCATGTGTACAGGATTAATCTCCATTGATTTACAATGAGGAGTAGTAGGTAACCTCTGAATTATCAGGTCTTGGTCTACTGTTTTTCCCCTGGTCGCCCAACCTTCACATGACCAGTATGGGCAAAAGTTGAAGTCCCTATTTGGACAATCAGGGTCAGTGGTTCTTCTACTAGGGCATAGGTATATTTATCATTAAACCCATAGGTTCGTTCCCATTTAAGATTACCACATATGTTTCAAGGTTTTCCACTACCAGAAATTGCTTTTCATGCATCGAATAGTAGGATGCCTAGGGAAGAGGTGGTACTTAACAAGGTTTTATTTATCAATGCCCCTGAGAGTGGGCATTTTGAAGAACCAGACAGATTGTACAGGGTTGGAATTGGGGATCAAAGCACTTGGGTTCACCTGAAACTGGCTGACACACACTATAATCAGTGTCTAAGTATCTGCATTTAAAAACAGATCCTTTACATTCACAGTTCAACTGGTCCAGAAACTAGAATCAGAACATACTTCGAAATCTAGTGAATGGAATTTACAACAGAATTCAACTAGTCCAGTAACCAGAATCCGACTGAACATATATACACCAGAATTCAGCTGGACAAACAGACCCTATGCTAAATGGGCTAGCTACAAAGCGTTTAGCTTAAGGAGGTGATCAGCCCCCTCTTCTTTCCATTGGGAAAGGTCAGATACAGATTTAACCCCTAATGGGTTTACCTTCAGTTCCTGGACCCGGGATCGGAATTCATCGACGGGATACCCCAATACCCACTGTGCAGAAGCCTATGGACTCTTGGACGAAGAAGGCCCAATGGACCCGAGACTAAAGGAAGTCCACGCATCGGTCCAGGGGTGTTGCAGTGGAGAGGTGGGTAAAATTTTACCGTCTCGGCGGTCTCACCAGAAATGTTATAGGCGAATTCTGAAGAAGCCACGCACCCAATTGGGTCTCAGCTGAACTCATGTTAAAAATGTCTGAGCACTGAGCACATGGAGTACATGCTTTTTATAAGCTATTCATCCCTCATCTGTACCCTTACACCAATCAACAAATCGTTATTTGCGGCATTACCTTATATGGATAGGCAGTATGGCACTAGAAGAATGGAAAGTGGTTTTTCAAATCCATCACATGCTCAGTGATGTGGGATTAATCCCACATCACTCAGTACCTGTACGTGTATATGCCACATGGAGATTTTAGGCCTACTAAATTTTGGGCCTCCCTGAAATCCCATCACAGAATGTCCCGTTGAGGCATTGAGTACTCCAGATGGGATGTTACTTTTGCCCTACATCCAGGGTATGTTACTATTACCCATTTTAATGGTACTCATTTTATATATGTAACATGTACTCCTGATACTATAGTGCTAAAACTATTCTTATTGCTCCCACATGACCCTGGCAGCTTATTGAATCGGTATAAGCTGGTTATGTCATTGTATGCTGAATGGCATCCAGTTCCCTCCCTGGGACTACTCTGTGTAGGCTAATATTTCTCCACTGCTGTGTTCTCAGGGCACCAGGGAATCTGATCTCCAAGCATCCTTACAAACCATAGATCCCTGGGTAGCTCCCCCTACCCGTAACCCCATCTTCCCTATGTCCAAAAAGTGCCAGGAATGGAGATAACCAGCCCAACTGGTTCCATAGTTCCACTGGGTCGCGGCCATGCTCCAATCTAGCACAGAGTTTCCTAGGATAGGGTCCATAGTCTGTGGAGAGGAGGCTGGTCTCCAAGCCCTTACACAAGCCAGGGGTACAGGGTCTTCCATCACAGGCACTTATTATTAGGAAACAGACCACACTTACTACTCCTTTTGATTGGCATATGTCTACTGGAGGCACAGACTGCTCACTCACAAGTACAATAATGGAGCAAACCGAAGAAGTAAGTATTGCATCCACTTGTGATGCTTTATAAAGTGAGATGATTCACTCACAGCAAGGATGTGAAAGAATATACATATATATTCAAGTTAAAGGAACGCTGTAACATTAGGAATATAAAAATGTAAACTTAATACTATAGTGCCCTAGTCACCATTTAGGTGACCAAGCACCGGCTGCAGGGTTAAAACAGAGTGAGCATGACACCCAGATCACTGTTGAGCATGTTTCAGAAAACCCTATAGAGGTTGTTGCTGTAAGTTAATATGGGGTCTGCACTATTGCCTACCTCCAACCTATCCATGTGTGTTGTTTAGCATTAGGCAGCCACGTCCACTAGTATGTGTATCCGATTCCAGCACTCATTGAAGGTGTCATACGTGGTCTTCAAGTAACTTTTTATTTAAAGCTATAAATTAGCTGGAGATTTCTTCAACATAATGTATAGAATGTGTCTACAAATGTTGTGAATGGCAGAATTCCTTCTAAAGTTTTAGTTATAGCTTAACCTTATTTTATAAAATAACTGGTGAAATATCGTTCAAAATAATTTGAAGATATCTTTGCATTTTATCTATGGACTATGTGGACGTGACAATTATATCATTTTCTCTCATGCATAGGTGAAAAGAAAGAAAAGAAAACAGCGCCTGCTGATGACGATGCTAGAGAAGTAAATGTCTCTCGCTTGGATCTCCGCGTTGGCCGCATCCTCTCTGCCAAGAAACATCCAGATGCTGACTCTCTATATGTGGAAGAGGTGGACGTAGGAGAACCTGCACCTCGCACTGTTGTCAGTGGCCTTGTGAAGCATATTCCACTTGATCAGGTATTGGATAAAAGACTCCAGAATTTTTACTTGAATATTTCTTTCTGCAGCCTGGAGTAACACTAAACATACTAAAGTTATATGCATAACATAACAAAGAGCAGTAAACTATTTTATCAGGTCATGTGTTACAATTTTAATTATACTAGAGCACTTCCCTGCCTGCCACTTCTGAGATTGCTTGTTGAGTGCATGAACCCCTGTCGGTTAAGGAAATTTGGTAAATGCTAAGGAAATGTAACGGTGCTCCCATTCTCCAGGCTAGTTTAGCAATGAACCAGTGTCAGACCATATATTATACTGGTATCTGCAAACCAGTTGTAGCACTGTCTCATAGGCTATGGAAGCCCGTCAGACAGTGTAGGGTGCTGACAGGAGTAAGTGTGGGGACCAATCAGTTAGACTAGAGTGTTGCAGTATATGTTGAACTTTATTAACAATAATTTACCAGTGAACAGGATGTATGAGGATTGATTGTTTCAAAATATATGTGTGTTATTATTTTGGGGTAAACATTTATTTTTTAGTATACACTACATGATAACAAAATCCCATTACAAAAACCATATAAGTTAATTGAATATTTTTGCAGAATGGAGAATAGTTGACTAAATAGGATAGCACATAAAACATAGCATTGTACCTACCTATTGGCCCCCAACTCCCGGCTGTCTGCTCCGCAAAAGATGGGTTGGAAATCACAAAAATCTCTATTCCACACTCTAAACGAGTTATCGACCAAATGCTCCAGGGAATGCCTTGTCATAAGGCTGCGATGCCACCAGACTGTGGATTAGCACAGGAGGATGACATACACAAATTAATTCAAGACCCTAACATACCAACATCAGAAGATGCAATGTCAACTAGAAAAGCTACAATTTCTAGGGAAATTGTGTGGAGTGTTCTTGCCTCCACCAGTAGTCTACAACTGGAGTGGACGGAGTAACTGGTTGGAGTGGCTTGAGTGACTGTTGTGTGGTTGGAGTGGCTGGAGTAACTGTGGAAAGGTTGGACTGGGCAGAGTAACTGTGTGGAGTGTTTGGAGTGAGTAAAGATAGTAAACATTACACTAACCAATTGATTGATCAAATTTAAAAAGTGCACATGACAAGCTTGATAGAGTGAGAAATGCATTTCAACTTTTATTTATTCATATAGCACATTTAATTGCAACGTTGAAACGATTTTTCAGCTTTTGCCAGCTCCCAATTTAGCTTTGCCATTCATTCCTATGGGACAAATTTCGCCTCAAGAACGACGATATTCCGTGAACCATTCGGCGAAACGTTCCACAAAGTAATAGCACACCAATCGGGAACAATCCGCACGTTTCGGTATATTACTGTCTATGTAGTGTAAAAACTGTGGGAGGAGTTAGGGTGGTAAATTTGGCTATAATAAGAATAATAATATATATGTGAGATAACAGTAAGTGGTCTTGCTATGCAAGAACACTCAACTACTACCAGCAGTGGTGAAAACGGAGGTACAGACTGTTACATCCTGTATACAAGCTATAGAGCAAGATGTCCTGGATATTAAATAGGGACTAATGGCATTGGAGGATACTACACAAATTCCAGGCATCCCAAACCACCCTATGATACTGTGTGGACTATCTTGGTGACCAGGACAGACAGAGCAATATCAAAATCAGAGGAGTTGCAGACACTCTTACCCTGGAGAAGCTGCCACATTTCATAAGATGCTTTATCAAATCTGTGCTACTTGCTAAACAAGCTAAGCAATTTACCTTTCTTGGGGTCTACAGTATCTCTATATCGCCTCAAGCACCCGTCAGTGCTTCTAAGGTCATTATCATGTGATGCCAAATGCTCTGATAAAATTCACATTACATCTGAATTACTAGAGAAAGCACTCTCACTTTAAATCGACTGCCCTTAACTTTATCCAATGATTTAAGTAGAGCTAGTTTGTGGTGAAGAAAGTCCATGCAACCCATCACCAAGTCCCTTCAAAAGCACAATGTGACCAATAATTGCAAAAATGTAGGACTTCCAAGTCCAACAGAAGCGGACACCGTTCTTAAGGAACGGGGGACTATCCAGTCTAACACCAGGCTCCTCCAGACATTCTTAAATGCACTTCTAGGATGTTGCAAATATGGTATCTTTGGGGACATGACTGTATACGCTTTGTATGTGAAGCTAATTTCATTTAAATTTTTTTTTTTATGGTAAATTTTTATGTTCAACCTTTAACCTGACAATCCACTTAGTGGTTAAGTTGGAGTATGTGCTGATGATAATAATAATGATAATGATGTTAATGTTAACACAAGAGTGCTATAGTTCACGCTTATGCCAGTCTTTACCCATAGCTTTCCTACAGCGACAACTTCTTTGCAGAAGTACACAAAATAGTCCCCTCCCCCCCATTACCCATAGTTTAGAGGTGTAAAATAAGAACAAGCCTTTTTAATGGCCTATTACGTTATGTTTTGGGAGCTGCTTCCGTCATTGGACAAGGGCACATACTGGAGACCGCCTTTCTGCTCTATGCTATTATTTCTTTGCTTGTAAAAAGATAAAAATTGTAAATACCATGTGAATTAAAAAGAAAATCTCAAGGTCTCTTACTTTTGGCACTGCACTTACATGATTGTTTGAAAAATATAAGGTTAAAAAAATAGATCTCAGAAATCTGAAAAACAAAAAAGACATAATTGATTTGTGTGTGCCAAATGACTGCTTTAAAATTCCCTTTGTCTTCCATGTATACAGAAAATTGAATTTTCTTCTATTTGTCTTTGTTGGATAAAGATAATCTGGCCATTGATTCTGTTGCTATGTTCTTTCCAAGTAAACACACAGCGCAGTGTTTTATAAAATAGTATATTCAATTCTTTAAAAAAAAATGCTCACCCAAGTGGATACCTTCAAAGGACTTTAAAGAACAGATATGCATAGATATATTGTCAGCAGCAGTCCTTATTCAGTGTGATTCTGAGTGTGATGTGCATCAAAAGGGTCCTCCTCTCTCTCTCACCTCACAGGTAATTGGATAGTCTGAATTTCATTTTCAAAATCATTTTCAAGATACTTTCTAGAAAGCTGTTTTTGTAATGTACCAAATTTGTTGTAATATGCAAGTACTTGGAATAGGTTTGAGGGTTGGTTTGTTTATTTTTGCTCTACAACACACAGTATTCAGATTGTCTCTTCTTGGGGGGGAAAAAAAAGTGAAAATGATCTGAGCTGACTGTTTGAAAGCTTACCTTTTAGATTCTGAAACATTGTTTTATATCATGAACTTTGTCTAATTCTATGTTATACATATAATTTTCTCCCTCGTTTACAAACCATTAAATGAAAGAGAAAATAGGATCTAATTTGAAAGCTATTTTCTCTTTTTTCCCCTCCTATTCTTTACCATCGGGACAAGACTTTTACGACTAAGTCCTTAGTGCCAAAATTAATGCTAACCTTGGGAACGGTTACAAACTGCTGATCAATATTCCTTCGAGTACAGCAGGGAAGATCTGTGTACTGCCAAGTAATTCAAGTAATTAGATAATTGTCTCTGATGCTTGCTTGAGCTTTAAAATAAATACATACATAAATAACTAAGTGCACCTGGGAAATAAAATCTGGACTTGATATGAATCATGTGGATTTAACTAAGATATAAAACAATAATAGAAAAATAAAACATCTGGTCAATTACATTTTATAGTCGTACATCTTCATCATAGCAAGAAGAAGAAAAAAAAACTTTAGTTAAGGTATCTATCAAGGAAAATAAATTGAAGCTTACCCAGAAAGAGTACGTACTCTTTATTGCTATTGTGTGCAGTCCAAAAGTTGACAAAGTAGAAGAGCAAAAAAAAAAAAAAAAAAATTGTCGTCTTTTATTTCTAACAGTGTCTTCCTGTAGATGAACTTCAAAATATCCTACAAAAACATTTTGACGTGACATTTTTGGACCGCAAGATGACTATTAGGGTTTCATGACATGGGATTTTCATTAGCACAGTATAGCTTACCACACTTTTTGTTTGCTTTTTCCTGTTAATAGAGTTGTGTTTTGAACAAATATCCTTTTTTATTAGCAAAACAATGCAGACAGCGATGAACTGCCATTGTTCAAGTAAGACAAAGCTGTTTGTAAACCTCCATTCATTTTTCTTCTCATACAAGTGTAGCAATTGTCTTTTATTTGACATATCATATTTTGTAGTAATATAGTTGTCCAACTTTCTTCCCAAAAACAACTTGCTTTTAGAATTTAGAAGCCAAACATGTAGAATTTAGAAGTAAAACGTCTAATTTATGTTTGGCTTTTTTTTTTTCTTCAAATTATTATTTTATACCATTCCTGACCATTAATGCTGCACCAACAGCGCAGTATTTTACAATTCAAGAATGACGATAATTGACAAGTAACTGACCTCCAGAGCTAATACAGACAAACACAAGGGATGTTGAAACTTCTGTTTAACGAAGCTTACTCTCACCAATTACTGAGTCATACGCATCTTTTCTTGCAATACACAGTTGACACCTATGTAAATTAAATTTTACCTAATATTTTTACATATACAAATTACATAAAGTTGCAGAATACACACATTTAACAAATCTGCTAAAATAACAAACGATGACTTAGTAAACATGCACACACAATGTATGCTACAACCTTCCAAATACATAGATCAGACAGTACAACATGTAAGTTAAAACACAGATCTTTAAACTGGTTTGAGTTAAAGAAATTGCTTTTCTGTAGAAAGTAAATATACTTGTCACTTTTTCTTCTAATCTAAAAGACATCTTTCTTGAGCAGACCAGCATCTCTTTGCTTTACAGATGCTTTAGATTGTATCCATTTCTTATATTTTCACCTGGAAAAAAAGATATGTACTGCAAATTACTTGTTCCTTCCGAAAATAACTTAAAGGGAAATATCACCACTGTGCGCCATCGTAAACGTTGGATTGAATTTCACAGAAAGGAAGGCTTGCCTTCCATTCAGATGTTTTGGACGTTTGTTTTGTCCATATAATAAAAGTCTGCCATATCTTATTTCTGGCAGGAAGGCCTTGTTAGTGCTATGAATGCCTGGATCAGTGTTAACCAAACTTTCCTTGTGTGTGTTTTGGCCTAATTATTTTCCCCTTAAACATGTGCTGAAAAAATGTAACATTGCCTGTTTGACTGAATTTGGGCACATGCTGGGTTTGGTGTTTTCAATTTGTTGACACTTTCTTTATGTACGTCAGATGTATTATGTGAATAGTTTGTAGGACTGTAAAGTAAAAAAAAAAGCCCCAAAGTCTATATTGTGGAAAATAAGTTCTCATGCCTAAAATATAGTTAATGTTTCAAGCAGTTTATTACAGTTTAAATAATAATAAAGCATATTTTATAACACACTTCTTTTATACTTCATATTGTATTGAGATTGATAATGGGAAGATGCTTTGGGCCTTCTAAAGCCCTTTAAGATTTTTATACATAACAAGTACCAAGAGAGATTTTGAATATGCCAACAGAACAGTACGATAACACTTGGATAGATGGATCGATTTATATGAAACCATATTTACAATACATGTAAAAAAAAGCATCTTCTATAAACAAGTATGCATGGCTACATAGTTTTGTAATATTTGAAGGTTTACATTTCCTTTTACACTTCTGAGCATTAGCTGCATTGTTTATTTGTTTATTTTCCCAGTGCAATATATTAAGGTAACATTTTGCAATTCTTGTTTCATTTCTCTGGTCATCTCAGCACATAACTAATGATTGTCAAAACCATACACTTGATAAATGCAGCTATATGCTATTCTATGGTTTTTATATCTCCAATCTTGTGTATTCCTTTCTCCTCACCTGTGTGCGTACTGTTAAAATATTTAATGATTTTTTTTTTTCATTCTATCTTGTTATATAGATGCAAAATCGGATGGCAGTGCTGCTCTGTAATTTGAAACCTGCCAAAATGAGAGGAGTCCTATCACAGGCCATGGTCATGTGTGCCAGTTCTCCAGACAAAGTGGAAATTTTGGATCCTCCTAGTGGAGCTGTTCCTGGAGAGAGGATCACCTTCCAGAATTTCCCAGGTAATCCAGAAAGAGAAATCATTTTATGTATGTTGCATCACTGTGAATAATACATACTGTCCTCACCTAGAATAGTCTCTCCCCCCCCCCCTCTTTAGAATAATTTTTAATTGTAACATAATTTGCTATAGCATAATACAGAACATAAAAGCCACAACAATTTTTTTTTGGCATTGTTTGTACTGACTTGCATTTATTCTTTGTTGATAACATTTGAAATGTGTTTCATATATTGCTACCAAATCTTCTATTAAGCCCATATAAACACATCTGTCCTATACACTGCCACTTCCCAGGTTTTTATGGCGGGCCATATGGGCCTTGCAGGTGTTGCTTTATTAGCTTCTCCAGTTCCTTTAAATGTAAAACAGGGTTTGTAAAGTGCTGTAAGCAAGGCACAGGAAGCCTTTCATTTTGGTCAAATAGTTTATGGCATCTGCTTCCTCTATAGCCGGCTGATGAAACACACAGGTCTCTAGAATAGGTTACACTTCTCATCTGTCTGCTTAGTACCGTATGTCCGCATCTCAACGGCTTCTTGCTTTCCAATGAAAATTACAGGTTTCTTGGAATTCTGTTTTACAATTCATATTGTTTATTTGAAAATAAGCAGACATTGTTGACCCAACCCTGAGAAAAAACACAGTTTGGCTTTACATTTGTGCCTTCCCATCCTGGTCTGTTTCCAGCAGGAATTGGTACAATTTGTTTGGAAAACTGCTAAAATATTTTTGGCAAACACCATTAAAATGCCTTCCCATATGCTCCCTACAGCTGCGTTTTTCTTCTTTTATTTGTATGTAAAATAATTGGCACAGACCTTGCGTTTCCAGGATATATCTGTATCAATGAGCAAATGATGAAGGCAGGCTGCTTTTTTAAAATGTTTTTATATTATTACACTTCCCAATTATTTTATTTATTGCTTGTCATAAAACATTACCTGGTGCAGCTTTTAACTCAGGTAACTAAATATCAAGCTTCCATGAGGTGTAGTACAAAGGCCTTACAAACTGATCATTCTTGTTTGAGTGATTTTTAAGTTGACTTTTTATAAAGCAGTGGGAACATTGGAAAACAACTCAAACCACAAGTGTATGCATCACTGTTGGAGAAAGTGTATACTAAAGTCTTTAGTACAGTAGTAGGATTTAATGCATTTTAAAAAGTAAAAATACAGATAAGTACAACAGTACATCAATCCAAATAAAATCTAAATTAAACCTGGAATTCTGGAAGTGTACAAAATACAACATGGAAAACAGTTAAGTTAAAACCCCAACACTGAGAAATAGAGGTTCAATTTGATTCAAATTCATGACCACTTTAAATCACTGAAGAGTACAATGGTTGGTGAAATTTGTATCCATTGGACGCTCAACCGGCATGTTTCATGTTGCCATTTTATTTGGATGGAATAATTACATGAGATTGATGTCTGAATGGTACAGCTGGCCCGGTCTTTAAATTGAAGTTTTTTTTTTGGTTTTTTTGACAGATATTGTATCCACCATTTGATACCTTTTTATGTTTCATTTTGTACATTGTAACACAAGAAAAAAAAAAGTAGATCTAAATTTTTGGGGGGAGTTTTTAGCAAGTATGCTGAACAAATTATGACTGGCATTTATTTATTTCATATCTAAAGGGGAGCCTGATAAAGAACTAAACCCTAAGAAGAAAACATGGGAGCAAATTCAACCAGACCTCCTTACCGACGAACAGTGTGTGGCAACTTACAAAGGAGCAGCATTTGAAGTCAGTGGGAAAGGAGTATGCAAAGCCCAAACCATGGCCAAAAGCAATATTAAATAAACAATGTCCTTTTAGAGAAGAATCACTTGAAGATAGCTTTCAGATGCCTTTTCTGTATCAAATCTGAGAATAAGCTATAATAAAGACAAACCATTTTGTTCATCGCTGTGTGATCTGCTTTTTTTGTGTGTGATAACCAAGGCAGGCACTACCTTTGGTAAATTAGGCATTCACTTGAAATGCTGGTTCTGGGGCATGACTCATGGACTAGTAGGGATATGATGGAGGGGTGCAAGTCACAGATCAATCTGGCTCCTAGCATTTAGTGAGTGAGTCACTGAGGAGTGCCTGGAAGAGCGTTTACAGTCATCGCACCCACTGTAAGTGCAGACCACAAGCTTCATCCACTGGACTACCAGGGATCATCATGGAGCACATCCTTCCTGAAAGATAAAGGGGAGAGGGAGAAGGGGCAACAAAATATGCAGGATTGCCAACTAGAATAAATGACATAGGTGAAAGAGAGACTGTCAGTAAGAGCTTAGCGAGACATAATAAAAAAGAGGTAAGAGAAATGAGAAGTTAAGAAAACAGAAATTGAATGGAGAGGTAGGATGACCATGGTGGTAGCACCATGCAGCTAAATGTAACAATATTATGTGTACGTTTTTATTTAAAAGCTCTCTCAGTTAGCGTTAACATTTACAAATTACATCACAATGAGTTCATTTCCTTATCAACCCATGGCAGCATTAATCTATGAGTTAGCATCTTCTCTAAACAGCATAAAAGACATGAAATATAACAAAAAAAATTGTATAAATAGAGCTGTTTTTAAATGGTAAATAAGATTAACACAATAGCAGCATTTTGATAATCTTTTTACCTTCATTGCCAGATTTGGCTAAGGATGAAAATGTGTTTTTGTTCCCTCATTTAAAATTTATTGTTCTAAATATTGTTCTCTGATTAGTCCATTTTGCCAGTTGCTGAATAAACTCCTAATGGTTTTGCTCCAAGAATAGATTTTAAAATATATAAAAACTCATGGTCCCATTTACTGATGAAAACTCACATCTTATTCGTTTTTTTTGTCTCGTAGCCCAGGTAATATTGTGTCTAGTTTAAGTCTTCCATCTCTGCTGGAAGACCTTGACATGCATCTACAGCAGAAGACAGCTTCTTTGGCAACTAGCAAATGCATTAATATTTTTGAAATGTTCAGTCATGTCACCTGCCTACGATTAGTAAAAGTTACACTCCCAAGTGTCCGCTGTTGCAAGTTGTATGCAGTTCTCTCTCAAGCCAAGTTAATAGCGGTAGCTAAAACAGTTGGCGCTCACGGCTAGAACGTGTGTTCCTGTGATAGCCTGCATTTAAAAACCTCCCTTTAATACCCTAACCTGACCCTGAAAACAAACCTAATGCAAAATTATGTATGTATTAAAAGAAAAGTTTTATTATTCATAAAGTGTCTACTTGGAGTTCTGGACACATTTATAAACTCAACCTCACATCTCACAGCAAGTTGCCTGTGAACTAAAGTAATGTGTATATATGATACATTGGTCATGTTTTAAAATACTTTTGCACTTAAATAAGTAGTATCAGTAGCTCATGTAGTCACCCTAAATGTGACCTGAAGCCCATTCTCGAACAATGTATTTATCTCTGAAACCAATGCATTCTAACTAGTGCTATTTTTTTGTTTGTTTTATTTATAAATAAACGTATACAACTTGGAAGTTATAGCCAAGTCTCCCTCCCTCTCCTCCCCCCCCCCCCCCCCAATTAAACTACCTATAGCTGTGAACAAAACTGTCCCATCACTTTATATCAGTAAGTGAAGTGATACTTGGTTAGAGTGCTTTATTTTATTTTTATATAAATAACTTCACATCCTTGCAACAACAATGAATACAATAAAGGAAGCTTTTAAAGGGACACTATAGTCACCTGAACAACTTTAGCTTAATGAAGCAGTTTGGGTGTATAGAACATGCCCCTGCAGCCTCACTGCTTTCCATAAACACTTCCTGTAAAGAGAGCCCTATTTAGGCTTTCTTTATTGCAAGTTCTGTTTAATTAAGATTTTCTTATCGCCTGCTATGTTAATAGCTTGCTAGACCCTGCAAGAGCCTCCTGTATGTGATTAAAGTTCAATTTAGAGATTGAGATACGATTATTTAAGGTAAATTACATCTGTTTGAAAGTGAAACCAGCTTTTTTTTCATGCAGGCTCTGTCAATCATAGCCAGGGGAGGTGTGGCTAGGGCTGCATAAACAGAAACAAAGTGATTTAACTCCTAAATGGCAGTGAATTGAGCAGTGAAATTGCAGGGGAATGATCTATACACTAAAACTGCTTTATTTAGCTACAGTAATTTAGGTGACTATAGTGTTACATGGTTATTGTGCTTGGAATTTCCCTTTAAAAAGATTTCTAACTTGAACAAGAAGATGTATGAAAATGTCCTAGCACTTAGTTTTTGCTATTTTTGCCAGTGTGCACCTCTCGTAAAATAAAGAACATCCAGGTACTTGAAAAGATAAAGAATGTTTCCTTAAGTCAGTTCCTGTGTAATAATAAAGGATACTTTTACAGGTTAATACACCACAATAATACAAACATAAAGAGCCAGCAAAGTGCATCTACCAAATTTAACAAAAAGTCAGAGTGAATGTTGACTTCCATCACACATTTTGTGATTCTTTGAGTCCTAAATCTCTTAGAAGCACCATATGCCAATTTAAGGTATGCTGTAAAATAAATCCTCTAGTTGGCAGTCCATGCCAGTATGATATACAAATGTGCTTTATATCCACTTTGTATCTCCAGAACACTGACAAACACTTTTGCGCAAACCTTGCTGGGAATGTATCAATCAAAGTGTAAACTTTGGTACTTGTTGTTCTTCACGTAATCAAACATTTGACTTGTTAGGATTGATCTTTCCTTCTGTAGGGATTTATCTGAAGGATCTCTAAAAATGTATTTTTGATGTACTTTTTCCAGTAGAGTCAATAGCTTTTTAGGAGCAGACATAAGGTATTCATCCTCTTTCATACAGGTCTCGCTTAGCTTGTCTCCATGGGTAAATATGACCGTGGTAAAATCGTTCCACGTAGGGCCCAGAAGTTCCTGTATTAAAAGAAAAGGGTGCAGTTGGTGACTATTTTATCTTCAAGGATTAATAATGTAAATGATAGACCACACTACCAGTACAATATAGGTCTCCTAAATTGTGACTTTTGAATACTATGATGCCTGCTAATTGTTCTCACTTATAGAGTTATTCACTAAACAGGACATTGGCAAGAAATGGCAAAATAATTAAATGTTTTAGATCAAATTAGCCAAATTGAAAATATTCTTTCTAATAACTTACTATTTGAAATCATTTTGTTAGTTCTCCACTATTCCTGATTAAACCCTGTTGTGATATAAACTAATGAATAATGAGACGACGAGAAAAAGCAGATTTGAATTCTAAACTAAATCAAAATAATTTTTTTTTCCAGCCTGTCAAATCATGTTCACATGAGATTTATAAAGGGTTAAGTGACAAGAAACACATTTACAATTGCTTGGCCTATTACATTTTCAGTGGACGTTAAAAAGCAGCATTTCCTAGCTTACTGAAGTGTTTTATATAGCAGACATTTGACAGGAGTAGAATGCTTTTTCTCAAAATACTTAATGAACTTACATAAAAATCATATTTTATTTGAAGGAATACAATCTGAGACTTGCAAGGACTCGTATCATGTACTGAAGCAAAAGGACAGCAAAATGGGAAGCAATCCTTGGACTTTGCTGACTTTCAATGCCACTTTTACCAAAAATAAATGATTCTATCCAGAAGATCGAAGTGTGTCTCATATTTCAAGATTTTGTGAAAGTATGTTTTTATTTTTAAATAAACTGTAGGAATGATGAAACCCAATACACTGCAATTCTGGCACACAATGTCAGACATTTTTGGAGAATTATTTTATGATACAACATAAAAGGAAAAGTAAGTTCCATTTCGATCTGAAAGGGAAAAAAATATTTTTCTGCACATATTGTGTATGAATATATAAATGTCAATTCTCAACATTTTAAGTTCTCCATTACTACTGATGACTGCCTCCTGCAATGCAGCTGAGGGTCTACAGCAAGTGTATCCTCTCTGACACCAAATGTCTTGCACAGAATCTGACAGTTTCTATCATGTTGGTACCTGTGGGCTTTTTAGTCATTAGTGCTTTACTCATGACAAATGCTAAGAAAATCAAACATAAAATGGAAATAACTTTTTAGCCTTGCATCTGCATGCAGTTTTGTTCATGGATCTCTATGAACACAAAGTTCCATAGCTTGCTTTCAAAACTAATTTAATAACATGGCAGGAGGCTTTATATTTTCTTAAGTCTCTCTTTATTAGAACTCCACAGCAGCACATTAACACGGAGAAAAAAAACAACCAATCAGAAAAAAAGCTACAATAAAGCTCCCCTCCCCACACATAACTTCCTCTTTCTTTGCTGCTCCACATCAGTACACTGCCTCCTGCTCTTAGTGTGTGTGTGTGTGTATATATATATGTGTGTGTATATATATATATATATATTGCTGCTTTTATTGTTCCTATTTGTTTTGTTAGTGCCTATATTTAATTCACATTATTGTGCCCTCTTTTTCCGTTTTCCCTGACTATCCACTCTCTTCTATGCATTTCTCCTTCTGCCTGCTAGCTACCTTGTTTGGCAGTTCTGTATCCGACTTTGGTACTGTCTGCTTTGGAATCGCAGGAGACTGGTTTCTAGCAGCCTCCCTGAGTGCTGGGGCCGCGGAGTACATCTCCGGTGGCCCACGTGTGTGCTCCCCCTGCTTATTGTCCTCGCACCTGCGCGCAGTACCCGGCAGTTGGAGCCCCTCTCCCCGTGTGCCTGGGGCCAAGGGGGGAGAGCAAGGGTGCCACATGGGAGCTGCAGCTCCCAGACTTTTCATGCTAGCGCAAGCAGGATTTGCTGTCCTGTTGCAGTACCCAGGATTGGCCTGCCTTTGACTGTGCCCCATGATTGGCCTGCTCTGACTGTGCCCCAGGATTGGCCTGCTCGGACTGTGCCATTGCCACTGTGTGACCCCCGGCTATTTATATATATATTTATATACGCTAACTATCCTGACGTAATATTTGGAGTGCTGCCCGGGCTATTCTGGCCCTGTTCTACCCTAGGTGTCACACTACATCTCCCCATACTATGGACCCCTTGGCCCAAGAACTAAGCTTACAGGCCATGATTAATGCAGCAGTGGCTGCCTCGGTGGAAAAAGCCCAGGCTAGGGCCCTCCCACATGTGACGCAGAATAAGGGCATTATGGGGTCCCCCACATGGCAGAAGACTCTACGAGTCGGACTCTCCCAGGAGTGAACAGGCAAGAGTGCCTAGCACTATTGGAAGGGTGAAGGCCTCGAGCCATGCGCTCAGAAGGGCAAGGCTCCAGCGAAGCGCACGAGACAAGTGGTCACAGACTCGCCCACCCCTATCCATCCTAGA
Organism: Pelobates fuscus; assembly: GCF_036172605.1. NCBI lineage: Eukaryota > Metazoa > Chordata > Amphibia > Anura > Pelobatidae > Pelobates > Pelobates fuscus. Next base: position 142,813,517 of record NC_086322.1, on the reverse strand, counting down.
CGAATGGCGGGAAGACCAGTTGCCCTTGGAAGATGAGGACAGGTGGGGCGAGGACGGGATTGATGACTCCATGTGGCCCGAGACTCCAGGGTCCCTCCTACACAAACGGCGCCCACCTCTCTGCTGGATGAGGAGGTGTTCCTGGACGCTATGGGCGAGCCTCTCTTCGACCCGCAGGCCATCCGGCACCCCAAATCCTCTCATTTACTCAGCCTGATGCTGATATAGATACTAATTACACTATTAGAGGGTGCTGCCCTCTCGCATACTCAGCTCACTACTGATATTGTTACTATTTCTCTATTAGAGGGTGAGCCTCTCTTGAAACTCAGCGCAATACTGGTATTGATACTAGCTACATTATTAGATAGTGAGCCTTCCCATAGAATCAGCCGGACACCGATACGGATACCAATTACATTATTAGGGGGTGCGGCCCTCTCATTTACGCAGCCCGCTGCGGATATTGATACTAATTTCTCTTTTAGGGGGTGAGCCCGTCTCATACGCACAGTCAAGTACATATATTTATTCTAGTTTCCGTCAGTTTACTGCTTACTGGTTTACTGCAGTATGGGATACTGATTCCCTTATTGGAGGGCGAGCCCATCTTCTTCCAATGTCCAACAGATTCTTACCAGAACAGGATCTGATTGCGTTTTAGAGGGTGTACTCAGCCCAGTATTGATATTGATACTACATACTATAGTTTTCCCGCTGATGTTACAGCTCGTACAGTAGGTATCGCTGCCTTCCTCACCGGAGCCTCCCAGTGATGCTGCACCAGATCAGCTGGAAGGAATCCCTACGTTACAGTTTTAAGCTGATCTACCTGCTTGAGTTGGCTGTCCCCATTACAGCTTATATGATGGAACCGCATTACTCTGGCCATTATACCTCCTTACGAGATATACCCCCTGAGGTATTACGGGGGAAGAACCTCCCACCAAATTCTCACTTACCTGGCACCTTATCGGGCAGAGTATGGGCTGTTTGATCTGGCTGCCTCTGCTACAGCTTCTATGTTTGGCCCGCTTTGTCGGGGCCGCTGTACCTCCATACTGGATCGACTCCTGCAGGTTTGTTACTCGTACTGGGTGAGCCCAGTTAGTACAGATATATATACTTTTTCATAACCGGGATTGTATTGAGCAGGTGATCTAACAATGTTAGTTTTGTTTATGCCATTACGGACGACTTCTGCGGGCAGTTTTTCCCTCTGGAGGAAGCAGGAGATTTTGATGCCTTCAAAGCAGACTTGCACCATCTCACGAGTGCTACTGGAAGGGTAGACCCACAATACCCAGATCTGAAAATACATGGTACGCGCTAGGTGCGAGAAATGACCGGGGCACCCGGGCCAGTACTACGTCCCCTGGCCATGTGCAATTTTGCAGATAGATGGAGGGTGGACCTCTAAATCCTCCAAAGACAAAGAAAGGGAGCAAGATTCGGTTGTGGAGGTCTCGCCCTCTGTACGTGAATCACTCCTGGGACTGGACACCATATTGGCATTACATTACATCAACTGCCTTGGCAGAGCCCGGTCACATGTTACCAGGTACAGTTAATCGTGCCGCGGATTGACTTTTTCCTGGGATTGGAAGAACATCAACGACAGGCATCTCTGTCAATCACATTTCCGTCACATCTCGCTGTCGAAGGATCAATTTAGGATTAATCTATTGGCCTCCCACGATAATTACCAATGGAACAAGCATTGTTTGCTTTCTTCACTGAGCGGTAAAACCGCAAACATGAAGCCTCCTGTCATGTTGTAAAATTGTAGATTATGCTAGCTTTAGTGTACCTATAATCTTAATTTTATTAATGACAGGAGGCAAATATTTCCCTCCCAGTTTTTTCATCCCTACCCTTGTTTGATCTCTGGTCAGAAGTTTTGGGTAATCAGGTATGTATGCAACTCTGCTTGTTGTTTCTGCTATCTGTCACTTTTCGTGTTACCATTTCTTACATAGAACAGTTGAGATCTCTGTACATCACAGCAATACTGTTTGTCGCACTGGGTGACTGCATGTTTTTTCAGAGTATGTTTAATTATCTAACCAGCCCCTTCGACAATGTTTTTCTCGTTTCAGTTTATAATCTGTCCGTGGCACCACATTTTAAATTTCCTCTTGGCTGGTTGACATTGTTAACTTCACTGCCTATGAGGACTTATGTTACACTGCATGGTTTTATTCTGTTTCTTATTCTGTTTTGTCACAGCTTGAAAGAGGAAGTTATGTGTGGGGAGGGGAGCTTTATTGTATCGTACTTTTTTCTGATTGGTTAATTTTCTCTGTGTTACTGTTCTGCTGTGGAGTTCTAGTAAACAGAGACTTAAGCAAATATTTGCCTCCTGTCATTAATAATATTAAGATTATAGGTATTAAAGCTAGCATAATCTACTATTGACACTTTTATAACTGGGGTTAGAAACACCTTCCCAGATGTTACTCAAACAGTGCACATAACTAACGGAAGTAGTCTAGGGCACGCCTGCTCTCCTCTCTTCTGTACGTTTAGGTTAACAATTCATGAGCCCACTAACTCAATAATGAGCAGCCTGGGGGTATATTTGCCTCCAAGGCTCCCCCAGGTGGTGCCCTGTTACTTTTTCTAAAGGGTAGTCATGCCATTGCTGGTGCACTTCTCTAATTTTTAAACATCACAGTGCTGGAATGCCATACAGCCCTGTTGCAGTTTCAGGAACAGAAATATATATCCAATATATAGAACTTGAGAACTGTTTCCAGATTCGTCCATATAAATGTACAAACATAAATTAAGTGAAAGTGCACAAAACACTAAGTATAAAGAGCTCATTGTGTTGGTGGGTTTTACTATTTATTAACACCATTACTTTTAAAGCTTTTATGGAAGAATCCTTTTAGATTTTTAATTAAACTTCTTGACATTGTTCAAACACAATTGCATCTAGTGTTCCACTCCATTGCTTGGATTGATGCTGAAGAAGAGGCAGGTAACCATATGAATTGAAGCATTATCCATAAGGCCATACAACATAGAAACATAGAATGTGACGGCAGATATGAACCATTCGGCCCATCTAGTCTGCCCAATATTTCAAAATACTTTTGATTAGTCCCTGGCCTTATTGTAAGTCTAGGATAGCCTTATGCCTGTCCCATGCATGCTTAAACTCCTTTACAGTGTTAACCTCTACCACAGCTGGAAGGATATTCCATGCATCCACTACCCTCTCAGTAAAGTAATACTTCTTGAAAGAGCCCATATTGCTGGCTCTGAAGATTGTGAGTGCTATACGCTATAGTGTGACCTGTGAAGCTCTGTTTTACATATGCTATGAGATTAATTTTGTGTTTTTTACTTGTAGATGTATTTATTTTATTTGTGCCTGTAGCATAACATATTTAGGGTTGTCTGTGCTTTCACCTTATTTACTTTTTTCCATGTTCTATTTTTGTTTTTTGGAATAATATAGTAATTGATTAATGTGATAATGTCCCCCACCCCACATTGGTATAACTTATAGAAATTATTTAGCGACAACATCATTTATAATATAGCAGAGACATAACGAGGGGGTGTCAGATGGAAACAGGGACGCTGGTCTGATATTTGAGAAAAGGAGTAGAGGCACAGGTAATTGTACTACCAAAAGGATTGAAAATACAAACAGTTTCTCCTGAGCTGCAGCTCCACCCACTGTAGTTCCAGCAGTGTAAACCAAATACACATAGTGTAGAAACGAGCGCCTGCAGGGGGGATAAGGGGGGGGGGGCGCACTTCCCCCCCCCCCTGGATTTTTCAGCTTGTGCCGGTATTTTTCGTATGAGATTGAGAATACTGTGCAATACCAGTGCCGGCCAGTAGGTGGCGCTGTGTGTGGAGAGAGGCAGGGATAGGAAGCTACATCTTATCCCTGCTTCTCTCTCCTGTCTGAACCTGCCGGGGAGCAGCACAGAGTGCAGCCAGCAACTCCCAGACTGCAGAGACAGCTCTGGTAAGTGAGGGATGAAAAGAAAGAATCAGAAGGAGCACAAAGGTAAAGTAGGAGAAGGAGCAAAAAGGAACATCAAGGAGCAGAAAGGGCAGCAAGTAGCAGGAAGGTAGAGTAGGAGAAGGAGCAGAAAGGAGAAGGAACAGAAATGAGCAGAAAGGGGCAGCAGGAGCAGGAGGGGGCAGAAAGAATCAGAAGGAGCACAAAGGTAAAGTAGGAGAAGGAACAGAAAGGGTCTACAAGAAGCAAAAATGGTCAGCAAGGAGCAGAAAGGGCCAGCAAGGAGCTGGAAAGGGCAACAAGGAGCAGGAAGGGACAGAAAGAGCACAAAGGTAAAGGAGCAGAAAGAATTAGGAGCACAAAGGTAAATTAGGACAAGGAACAGAGAGGAGAAGAAACAGAAATGAGCAGGAAGACATCAAGGAGCAGAAAGGGTCAGCAATGAGCTGGAATAGGCAGAAGGAGCTCAAAGGTAAAGTAGGAGAAGGAGCGGAAAGGAGCACAAAAGTAAAGTGGGAGAAGGAGCTGGAAGGGGCAGAAGGAGCGCAAAGGTAAAGTAGGAGAAGGAGCAAAAAGGAACAGAAAGTAGCAGGAAGGAGCTGAAAGTGTCTGCAAGGAGCAGAAAGGGGCAGCAGGAGCAGGAAGTGACAGAAGGAGCACAAAAGCAAAGGAGCAGAAAGAATCAGAAGGAACACAAAGGAAAGGTAGGAGAAGGACCAGAAAGGAACAACAAGGAGCAGAAAGGGCAGCAAGGAGCAGGAATGTAACGTAGGAGAAGGAATATAAATGAGCAGGTAGGGACAGCAAGGAGCTGGAAGGGGCAGAAGAAGCACAAAGGTGAAGTAGGAGAAGGAGCAGAAAGATTTCAGAAAGAGAAAGGACCAGAAGGGTGCAAAATAAGCAGAAAGTAGCAGAAAGGAGCCAAGGAGGAGAGAAAATAGTGTCAGAAGAAAAAGAAGACTGTGTAAAATGAAGAAGAAGAAAAGGAGACTGGAGCTGGAAGGACAAGTGAAGTAATCCCTCCTCTTCATTCCTGGAACCCCATCATAAGGCTTTGGTACCTGGGCCTGGCAGGGAAACATTGGACCTTCTCATCTCCAAGGTAAAAAAAAAAAAACATTAGTGTTAATGTGTTTACTTTTATTTACTGAGTGTCAGGAAGTACAGAGTGTCACTGGGTAGGGGTGTCGCTGGTTGGCTAGAACAGTCAGTTGGCATTCTAAGCCAATCAGTAGCTCCCCATTCATAAAACAGTAAAACCTGTTTATAAACCGGGAACTAGCGATTGGCTTAGAGTGTCAGCTGACCACTCTAGCCAATCAGCGGCACCCATGCCTGACGTCAATCTACAGTTCCTGACACTCCGTTTCAGAAGCTGAATACCACTGAGCGACCTGGAGATCTGGAGCTGGAGGAAGCCTTTGGGGTTAAACCATTTGAGAGCGGTTTAACCCCTTAAAGGAAAGAGAGCACCCAGGGGCTTCCTGGCATCATAACATTTTCATTTAGATTAAGTTGTTATGATGACCAGAATTTGATTAATTTGATTAAAGAAACACTATAATGTCAGGAATACAAGCATGTATTCCTGAGAGTATAGTTGTGAAAACGCTATTCACCCTGGCTTTATGTGATAATGACTATGCCTCTTCCCTTCATGACACTGTCAAAAAGGGGCCAAGCATGGATGTCATTACAATTATTCCCCCCCCCCCCCCCCCCACCACCACCTGGAAAAGTTCTGCGGACACCCATGAGCGCAGACCTCATTTTTTCTATGCTCTGATATTTGAGTTTGAGAATTATCTCTGACTCTGCATACATATTGCCTTTAGTGAATATATGAATGGTAATTTTAGATCAAATATGGATATTTTTTCTAAAGTTTATGTTTTTAAGCTACGTAAATAATGCCATATGAATTTAGGTTCTTGCTTTTAGAATAAATATTTATAATTATTTAAAGATATATTATATATTTTTTTTTAAAAAAACACACATTTTAGATCAAGCGTGCATGAAAAGAGCTTCCTTATCATTTTGTAACAGTATGTCTAATTTTATATATCTATGTCTATAAATTTGCCTATGATCAGTTGCTGAATTCTGAAAGGTGCTCTGGATAAGATTGTTACATGATAATTAAATAGAGGAAATATATGCAATGTAGGATTATTATACAACTATAGATATAATGAAATGTGTTCTTTACATTCACGTATATCCCTTCATTTTGTTTTAAATCATTTGCAGCCAATGAACTCATAGCATGTGGGTTCATAGTGGAAAAAATGTAATTCGAAAGCCAACTATTACATCATGGATGAAGTTTAATTATCATGTAAAAGCAAGGGCATTCCAGATTGTATATGGCAACAATACATTGTTTGATGAGGTTCTTTCCTGTTCTGTTAACTATATCTCTGCACTGTAAATACTGCCATCAAAGCATGTCTTTCCAAATCACAATGTTTGGACAACAAGCAGTGAATTGTCAAAATCAGACTAGAGAAACTAAATTTAGCAACTTAATAATCTCTAGTTTCTATGCCCTACTCATAAGGAGCTTTTACTAGTGTGTGAGTTGAGACATTGTATTGTGAGAATATTATTAATATTAATATTATTTTTGACAGATTATTTTGAGGTGATTGAACTTTAAGGTCAAAATAGATGAACCCGAAATGTTAATCTATGCTTTCAGAGCTTCTACTCTTAAAATTTACTTTGAATTATCACTTCAATGAATAAACCTGTAAGAACTATTAACAATTCTCACTTTCGTGAATAACCATATTGTTAATGAGAAGCATTATATATTTTTTAAGCATACCGGGTCTCCAGAAATTCATGGAAGATGTGCCAGCTCTTGGCAAGTCTGGGTAGTGGAATAGGAGAGCAATCACAGGTTCTTTTTTTTTTTTTTTTTTTTTTTTAAATAGAGTGGGATGTAGAAAAGGAAGACAGTAAAAAGAAAAGGGGCGGGGGGGGGGAGGGGGGAAGAAGGTGGGGAATCTGTCTATTGCCTATTCAAAAAATGTACATTAACCTCAATAAGATGTAAGATGTTAATCTGTCTATTCGGGGCCCATCCACTGAGTAAGCCAGGGCTCCCATACCTTAAAGTAATATTCTCTCTTTCCTTTAGCTGCCCAATGCATTTCCTCCATTTCCCTAATTTTTTCAACTTTTTCTGTCTCCATTGTTCTTTGGTTGGAACTATGAATTTACACCAAAAGACCAGGATCATAGCATTTGCTTCATTCAATAAGTGGTTCAACAGTAGCTGTTTATGGTTCTCTTTGAAGGAGGCTGGCCAACGCAACAATATCTTTGAAGAGGTTAATTGTTTAGGTGTTGGTAAAATCTTATATATGTCCCCTAGGACATGCTGCCAATATGATCTAACGTGGTTGCATTCCCACCAAATATGTTCCATATCGCCCCGTTTAGCTTCACACCTCCAGCATCAATCACTAACCAATGGACAGTATTTATGTAATCGAGCTGGAGTCCTATACCATCTAGTAACTCTTTTAAAAAAGATAATTTTCCTAGAGTTGCTGACTTGTGAATTCATCCCCATTTTAAGCACATATGACCAATCCTCATTAGTCATTTGAATATTAATACCTTGCATCCACTTCCGTTGTAAAGAAGGTACTAGCCCTTCCATAGCCCCTCTCTGTATTATGCTATAATACTGGATAGATGAGATTTATTCCATATCCCTGAACCACACAGAAACTCAAATTATGTTTTATTTCTTGAATGACAATATGGTATCACTGATTAAAAAAAATAAAAAATAAAAAGTAGGAAATTCCTATTATATCTATGAGTGTCGTCTTGCTTTTCCATTGGGGAAAGTCCCTTATCTTAGGGGGTGTTTCATCCATCAGTAGTCTTGTTATAAGTGGATCTGCATCTCCTATTATCCTTCGTAGTAAGTTTTAACCATGACCATTCTGAAACTCCAAGTTAAGTGCTATCGGGAGGAATACTGGGGAGGAATACAAATAGTCCCGGGGCCAGCCCCCAAGTATCTTTAAGGCTTGTCTGCAAAGTGTGGTTTATAAATCACAGGTTTCTGAGGTGCTGGAAATCTATATGATGCATTCCATCTACAAGTTAAACAACTGTCCCTCCAGTGAAAGCAAAGTCTAACAGTGGTATTCACACCATATCCTCTTTGGAAGTCACTACTCCTGTATTGTGACATTGTCTACTGACTGAGATACACCAAATATTCCATGACCAACCTCCCTCCTTCTCTGGCTTGTGGTTCTATGGGACCTTCTAAGTCTGTGTGCACTAGTTCTAGGGTCGTGGTGGCACAAGCATCCATCTTTTCCCTTCTACTCTGAACAAATTTTCATGAGTGCAAATTTCACAGTTTAGGTCAGACCAATCAATGTTACCCTTCATTTTCATTCCTTTCACCACTTTCTATAACTTTGCAATTTCATTATAATTACAATGACATATAATTTAGTGCCAGGTTTGAATATTATAACATCTGTAACGGCTACCCAGGTAGTGCGAGGGTATCAGCCGTTGGAGACGTCCCTTTTCCCGGCAAGCTGCTGTGTAGTAGTGGAGTAACTTATTCCCATCCACGAGATCCAAGAGAAGAGTCAGGCATAGCTGTTAAAAGAGCAAGGTGGTTATGCAGTAAATCCCCTTCCAAGAACAAGACGAGGCTACGTTTTGAAGGGTCAAGAAGAACTAAATTTTAATGACAAGGATTCTCCTTTTATGTGATTCTGCCCATGCAAGGAAGACATCTACATAATGAGTACAGTAACCAAAAACAAACAGGGTACAACCCACACATCTCCTCCCCTCAGATAAACATTTAACATAATTAACAAGCACACATTTTTATCCTAGTTTTGAATGTACCCCAAATTTGAATGTACCCCAAATAGCCCTAATCTGGGGGAACAACATATTTAAAAATCATCCCATTCGGTTAAGGGGTTCGGGAGTTATGGAGCTTTAAAGTTTTGACCGACCGCACAGGCACACTAGCCGAAAATAGTTCCATAAGTTTTGGCCTTGCGGTCGGTCCTCGTTCGTGTGGTGAAAAGTCACGAAAAGCTTGCCATCCGTGGATATCTTGATGGTCGCTAGAATCCCTGTATGTTGTATAGTCTTTCTACCGAACGGCAGGACAGTCGGTAGTTTCAGCACAAATTTACGGTGTTATTGAGGTCTAAGCGGTGTTCGCCTACTCAAGTGTCCGATTTTAGTTCCAGACACTCAATGGCAAATCACCGCTGTTCGGGAGCTAAGATGGCCGCGAACACGTGTAAAAGTCCCGAAATGGCGGCCACCCAGGAATTGAAACAAAGAGTTTGTGCATTTCTCATAGGGATTGTATGTGCCGATCAGGGAGGTAAAATACCACATAATTGGGTAGCAGGGTGGTCCGGTGTTCGGTAGTTTGCATTCGTATTTATGAAGGCTGAGTCCCTACCGTATGGCTCGCATAAATAAACGAATGCTGGTAAAAGGCCCGAACTGTGATGAAGAATAATCCCCATGAACCAGGTAAGCATATTCCATTATATCCATGGTCTCTGTTGCTGTATATGTACCTGGTTAGTTGTTAAAGGGCCGGTAGCAATAATTATTCCCAGGCAAAAGGTAGGGTTCTGTTTCAATATCCATAACATCTGCCTTAATTTTCAGCACAATTGTTTAGATAATAAAGTCTGTTGCATTTTTGGATTATGAATTTGGTGCCATTGTTACAAACAAGTTCACTTCTGCCTTGTTTAAAGTTAACTGATATGCCATTGTTACCTCTACAGAGAAAATGTCTTGAGCATGTGAAGGTAATGCTTTCTTTAGGGTTGCTAACATTCAATTTCCTTTACTGTCAAGTAGGTAAATCCCTGCATCACCCCTCTTCAGTGTCTTTTATTTCCATCTGCAAGGTCCATTAAGTGTTTCTCTCATTTAAAAGTGTTCTTGTGCACTATTCAAAGTTAGTAAAACTGAGCTCCTTGTCTTTCCTCCTCCTAATACTGATCCTCCTCTTTCGCTCTCCCTTCAAGTTTGTGGTACCAACATCAGTCCATCCTTGCAAGCGCGCTGTCTTGGCATCATACTTGACTCTGGTCTCACCTTTGAGCCTCACATCCAGCATGTTGCCAAATCCTGTAGATTCCATCTTAAAAACATAGCCCGCATCCGCCCCTTTCTTGCACCAGATACCACCAAGGAGCTTGTCCATGCTCTAGTAATTTCCCGCATGGATTACTGTAACCCTCTCCTGATTGGTCTTCCCAAAAGTACTGCACCCCTACAGTCCGTAATGAACGCTGCTGCTAGACTGATTTTCCTCTCTAGTCGTTTCTCTCACACCTCACCCCTCTGCCAGTCCTTACATTGGCTTCCTGTATGCTATAGGAGTCAATTCAAGGTACTAACTCACACCTATAAAGCACTGAACAACTCTAGCCCCCTCTTATATCTCCTCACAGATCCATAGGTATGTCCCTTCTCGGTCTCTCCGCTCTGCCCGTGACCACCTCCTGTCCGTTGTCCGCACTCGTACGGCCAACTCGCGCTTGCAGGACTTCTCGCGGGCGGCTCCCTTCCTATGGAATAGCCTGCCTACCGCCATCAGACTCTCCCCTAGTCTTGCATCTTTTAAGAAGTGCCTTAAAACCCATCTCTTTAGGAAAGCTTATGGCCTCCAAGACTAACCAATACCTGTCTCTTGCCCTCTCCTAAAGGGCAGTCCACCTTATTTGATTGCAAATTCCTGTCCTAATGTGTTTTACACCCCACCTCCTAGAGAATGTAAGCTCGATCGAGCAGGGTCCTCTTCAACCTATTGTTCCAGTAAGTTTATTTGTAATTGTCCTATTTATAGTTAAATCCCCTCTCATAATATTGTAAAGCGCTACGGAATCTGTTGGCGCTATATAAATTGCAATAATAATAATAATAATAGTACTTAAGTGGGTTGTTGCCCTTGTGTTGACCATTAGCCCTTTCAGTAGACATGTGCAATTCGTGCAATGTGACATGTGCAGTCAGTGTAATGACAGGAATGAATAAGTAGATAACTCCCTAATTCCCACGGTATTAGGGAGCTATCTACTAAAAGGCTGAAAGACCTAAATTGGTCTTTCAGCCAAATTTACTAATTAAAGATTACTTAGTATTAGTACATTTTATGACCCTACTCTCTATACCGCGAGTAGGGGCATGTCTATTAAACAGTGAGCAGCCTATGGCTGATCCTCAGGGTGGGGGCCAGGGGGAGGACATTAGGTCCCCCCCTTATTCCAATTTAGGGCCCCACCCACTGTTCAGGGGTGGGGGCCAGGGGGGAGGATATTAGGTCCCCCCCTTATTAGTATTTAGGGCCCCCACCCGCCGCTCAGGGGTGGGGGCCAGGGGGGAGGACATTAGGTGTCCCCCCTTATTCCAATTTAGGGCCCCCACCCACCGCTCAGGGGTGGGGGCCAGGGGGGAGGACATTAGGTCCCCCCTTCTTAGTATTTAGTGCCCCCACCCGCCGCTCAGGGGTGGGAGCCAGGGGGGAGGACAATAGGTCCCCCCCTTATTCCAATTTAGGGCCCCACCCGCCGCTCAGGGTGGGGGTCAGGGGGGAGGACATTAGGTTCCCCCCTTATTAGTATTTAGGGCCCCCACCCACCACTCAAGGGGGAGGACATTAGGTCCCCCCCCTTATTTTACTATAGGGCCCCCACCCGCCGCTCAGGGGTGGGGGCTGGGGGGGGGAGACAATAGGTCCCCTCCATCATTATACTTAAGGGCCCCTACCTGCCTGCTCACTGTTTAATAGACATGCCCCTACTCGCTATACTGTAATTTTTACTTAGTATTAGTAAACTTGGCCGAAAGACCAATTTAGGTCTTTCAGCCTTTTGGTAGAGAACTCCCTAATACCGTGGGAATTAGGGAGTTATCTACTAAGCGGCTGCAAGAGAAGTCCCGAAATTCCGAAGTTGCCGAATTTCCGAAGTGCTGAAGTGCCGAAGTTCCGAAGTGTTAAAGTGCCGAATTGCCGAAGTCCCGAATTTCGGAATGCCGAACCGAACCGAATTTTTTTCCCATGCACATGCCTACCTTTCAGTATTAAAAAAAGGTCATCTCTGATTTTAAAGAGATATACGTGTCTGCTGTTTGTCTCTTTTCTTGCAATCTACAATTTGCATCTCTATGTGTCTGGCTACTACAGTAAGAACACCACAGTGATTGACTGCCATTTTAACTCTAGGAGTCATATTACTCACTTTCAACACTCTGTCGTCATTTGAGCTAGCACAGTATTTCTCAGTATCTTCAAAACATCTCAACCGTGTTTTGAACTCTACAAGGGGAACTTTACCATCACCCTGCGTAATATGGATGGCAAACGGTTTAAACAATTCAGGCACATTTTATATGTCACACTTTATTTGCACCTTTCTGAAGCTAGGTAAACAACCTAAATATTTGGGCTTTTCCTTGTTTGCATAATAATCACTCAGCATTTGAAGCGACGTTCTTCCATCATCAGTGAACTCCCTCATGATTAAAGACAGACTGTTATTATCTAAGAATTGTTTTAACTCAGCCTATGCCTCCTCATTTTTATCTTCATTCTCATAATTTCTTTGAGATTCATCAACTGCAGATGTCCCAATAACTTTTTTTTAAATAATTTTTTATTAGTTTTATCACAAAATACATAAAACTCGAATAGATACAAATGTCTTCACAATAGTCTTGCTTTGACACAAATTACCGGTACATAAAATATACACAACAATAGGCCTGTCAATTAACAATATATCACTATACTATTATAACACAGTACAGGTAATACCCTATGTCTGTCAACTACCTCAACATATTGTCTTCATCCCAACTCTTACCCGGCTTTCCCTATATTAAACACAGTCCCCAAGCCTCCATCTTAATAATTTTTAACGCCCATACCCTAGGAGGAGGATAAACTGAAATATAGCCATCTTCTATACTAGAAAGGGAGACGCTATATATATGTATAAAAGTAAAAGGGTATAGAGAAGACCATAAAGGGGAATTTTTTTTAAAATAAATTTAACCCTAGGAATGAGGCAAACCCCATGAGGTATCTTTGGGTACCTATACTTTAACAACCACACACATACCACATTCATTGTTCCAAGGATCTAAAGGGGAGGTGGGCTGACGAGGAGGAGTAACAATAATGAGTTTTATCCAAGGGTCAAACAGTGGTCATCCCAGAGTGCCCATCTATGCTTCAGATCTATAGAAACCCCTGAGTACCCATCTTCTCTTTCTAATGTTCTATTTCTCTGCATCACCCTCTCCACTTCTGACCACTTTGGGAGCTTTCCTCCTTTCCAATTTACAACAATTAGCCATTTCTCTATCAATAGAATCTGAAGGAGAAGAGATTTTAATTATTTCGTAAGGTGACTAGGTAAAAGGTGGAACAGAGCCAATTCTGGCGTTAAGTTAATGTTTTCACCTGCAATTCGAGATATCCCAAGTTTTACCTCCTGTCAGTAGATTTGAATGTAGGGGCAGGACCACCACATGTGCATTGCTGAGCCTACTTGATTACACCCTCTCCAGCATAATTTATATGTATCATCTTTCTTTATTTTCCAAAGTTTAAGTGGAGTTACATACCATCTATTTAAGATTTTAAAATACATTTCCCTATATGAAACATGTTTTATTAATTTATCCGTTAAGGTAAAAGCTCCCACCCATACTTCTATGGGCCAGGATTGATTTAATTCTTCTTCCCAAATTCTTATACTTAGAGATTTAGTATCCAACTCCCTATCTCTCAAAACATTTTGACAGTAAATGCTCTAAAACATTTTGACAGCAAATGCTTCTTATTTGTTGAACATATTATTTTTTCACAGGCTGTCAATTGTCTAAACTGCTTTAAATGATAACTTGAGGATGAAATCTTAAACTTCAACTGGTTATATTTCATCCATAAACTAGTAGGAACTTTAAAATTAGATTGTAGATAATCAAATGAAAGAAATTCATTGTTTACATATAAATCCTTTAAGTGTCTACAACCCAATTTCCAAAGCCTCTCAAGCAAGGGAGAATTAATCTTTTCCCGCAGCCAAGAAATAGGAGTAATAGGGCTTGGGAATGGGATCAGAGAATATTTACAGTTCAATTTCAACCAACTTTTAGCAGTGTACCAAGTTGTCGAAGCTTTACTATGCACTAGGATACGTCATCTCGATAGATTATTGAGTTCAGATGTGTGTGTTTAAAAAAAAAAAAAAAAAGCTTCTATCGACACCCAATTATTGTTCTTTTCCTCTTCCTCCCATCTCAGCATATGTGCCAGGAGGGCAGCTTCCTGATATTTCTTAATGTCTGGGTATGCTAACCCTCCACTAGAATTTTTTTTTTTAACCATAATTGGTATCTTAATTCGCATTCTTCTATTCTGATGGATAAATACGTCAATCGCCCTGTGCAGCTTACTAAGCAAATAAATGGGACACTGCCAGGGTATGCAGCGCATGATATAGGTGATCTTAGGTAATATTGTCATCTTTATCGCTGCTATTCTATCCGACCAGGAGATATTAAGGTTTTTCCATGTAGCCAAGATTTGCAATATATTAGAGTAAACTAATTGATAGATAACTGTCAGTATTCTTTTCATTTCAACAAAGAGTTTTATCCCTAAATGAGTTGTTGCCAATTAAATGGATATAATTTAATTAATGTATTTTTCTCAGACCGCCCCATATTAAACAACAGTGCTTCAGATTTCTTTACATTTAACTTATAATTAGAGACTACACTGTACTCGGTTATAATATCTTGAAGAGCTTTTAGGGATTTTTCAGGATTTCCTATTGTTATTGTTACATCATCCGTATAAAGCGAAATTACATGGTGACTTTGGTTTACTTCTATTCCTGTTATATCTGACGATTCCCTAATCGCATTCGCCAGTGGTTCAATAATTAAGGCAAAAACTAATAGGGGTTATGGACAACCTTGCCTAGTGCCATTTGAAATGCCAAACCTCCTCGACCAAAAGTTTTGGCCAGTTACACTAGCAGTCGGGGAAGAATATAATGCAGCTATCACCTTGGCAGCAAATTTACCTACACCATATTTTGATAGGGTGAGGAACATAAAGTCCCAATACACCCTGTCGAAAGTTTTCTCAGCGTCAAGTCCTTAGAAAATTGCTGCTATATTTTTTTTATATATTTTTTTTTTGAATTCTTTATTTTTGTTGTGCAGGGTGTTACATGGTAGTGACATACGCCACATCAGCGTAATACAAGATGTACATTAGTTTGACAGTGGCATGAGGAGTTGCACATTTTTTCAATTTTAAGCTTGGCTAAACAATGAAAATAGCAATAGTAAAATAAAATAAAGTAGGACGGTCAACGTTTAACAGTTCTATATTAATTATATTAATAGTACGGTTTGTGCTAATAGTGTGGTTTACATTGCAGTTTACTTATGCTAGTTTGTTTTCCACAGGTTAATACAAGAGAAGACATTAGTGTGTCGTTTGGGTCTTAAAGGCGCAGTAAATAGATTTGCTGACTATTAGGCTAGCCTAGGTAACATTCTACTGTTATGCTAACTGGTCGTTTAGTTGCATGCCTGCTGAGTGTGTTAGAACATGAAAATGGTATGGTTTAGTGTAACAAATATATGACCCTAGGTTGTAGGTTGCTAGGTCTGGGTAAACATATGATATTAAATGATATGAGCGAAAGTTTTTTCCCCTTGGGATTGGGTTATCCGCCGATGCCTCTGACGGATGCACCAGGACCAGTCCCGGATCAACTGACCCCGCACATGGGCCATTTGGGATAGACAGTCTCTGCAACTGGGCCGGGGGTAACCCGCTCGCCTGGCTGAGTGATGGATGTGCTGTTGCGGTAGGGCGCTCGCCCTTTCGGTGTTCTCCCCTCTGTAGGCCGTGGGTAGGTTTCTTGCTGGTCGGTCCCCAACCCTGCTGTGGCATAAATTGTGTCGCTGTTGGCTCCGCCAGTCCCCTTGCACTGGGTTGTGGCTTGCGGGGCGGTTGTTGCTGGGACCGCTGGGTGATGGGCGGGTCGGGCCCACCGGCGGGTTCCGTGCTCAGGCTTGAGGACGGTGCCTTGTGTCGCTTTCCGCCACCCTGCTCCTCTTCTCTGTTCCCGCCGGGCGGCCACTCCGGGGCCACCTGGTATGTTCCACCGCAGGCAACGGCGAGTCGCCGGACGGATCCAGGCTGCAGCCTCTTTCGCCGCCAGTGTGAAGGGTTGCGTTCTGGCTTTAAGTTTCACCCACAGGTAGGTACAGAGCTTGTGAAAGAACTCTATTGTGTCTGTGGGTGGCGTGGGAGGCGAGTGCTTCTTTGTGTGCGGCGTCGCCATCTTTGTTGGGCCTCGACGTCTCTGTATGAGTGCGGGTTTCTTCGCTTGGGTAGGCAGGAGTGCTGGGGTGATAGGTCCCAGCGAGGACCGGGATATCCCCCACCGGTCCAGAGGGGGGGGTTGCAGGGCTGAAGCGTACTCTCGTGTACGAGCTCGTCCCGGGTCAGGAGATCGGCCGCCTCCCCCGGATTCCAGGCTTCGCTCTGGTGTAGGCCACATGGCCGGCGCAAGTTTTCCTGCGGCGCACAGGTGCCGGGCTGGTGTCAGTCGATTGCTCTTATCGTGTTCAATTCGTTCCCGGTCCCTGTTTTCCGCTGGCAGCTTTGGATCTCTCTTTAGCGGCGTTCTTTTACCCATCAGTGTGGGAGATCCCTGAGTGTGCGACCAGCCATCTTGGCTGTCAGGCCCCGCCCCCTTTTTTTTTATTTTTATTTTTATATTTGATCACTGAAATTAGATTGAATAATTTCCTGATATTGTCAGAGCCCAATCTCCCCTGAATAAAACCCGTTTGATCCAAATTGATCAATCTGTGGTTATATTGATTCAATCTCTCCGCTAAAATGTTTGCGTAATTTTTTATATCCACATTGAGCAAAGATATAGGTCTAAAGTCACTGCATTCTGGTGTTGATTTATTTGTTTTAGAAATTGTAATTATTTGTGCTTCCAACAGCTACGGGTGAGCTCGGCCTGCTTTCTTACTTTCATTTAATGTTTGGGACAGATAGTTAGAAATCTCCTCTTTACAGAGTGAGTAATATTGATTGATTAACGCATCTGGGCCAGGTGCTGAGCCCAGTCTTAATTTTGAGATTGCCCACTTAACTGTCCCAATAACTTTTTCTCCCATAACTTATAGTTCTTCTTATCTCCGTCAAAGCAAAACCTGTTCCATTGGTTTACAGAATCCCTTCTGGGCCCATCACATGTTGCAGTCTGTGTACTCAGGGTAGCACACAATAATGGAGGACCAACACCACATACGCGTTGGCAGGCATGCTATTGTAACTGGATGCTGTGGCTGGCTGGCAGACTGGTGTGGCTGCCAGGCCTATTACTTCCCCCAGGTCTTTCTCCACCTACCCCTTTGCATGTCTATTTTTCCCCTCCTTGTGTGTCTTTTTCCTCTTCACCTCCATGTGTCTCTTCCTCACCAGCCCTTCTCTGTGTCTATTTTTCCCCCTATCCCTTTTGCGTGTGTCTCGTTGTACCCCTCTATGAGTCTCATTTCCCCCACCAGACCCTCCATGTCTCTAATTAACCCCCCCAGCCCCTCCATGTGTCCCATTCTTCCCCCTCCTGTACCTTGTGTGCAGCATGGCCGAGCAGGCAGATCACGGTAGAGGAAGTTCCGTTCACTCTTCCTGGTCTGACAGGAAGCAGTTCTGTGCTCTCCATGAGCACTTTCTGTCAGACCGTTTAGGGAAACAGAAGCTCCTCTACCGCGGTCTGCCTGCTCAGCACGCTAAATTCGGTGACCGGCAGCGCCTCCCTTTTGCCAATCATCCTGCAATTGCGTTGTACCATTGGCACTCCCCTTATCAGTGGCATCCAGGGTGAACCGCCTCCCCACCCCTCACTTAGTACGCCATTGATGTTAAGAACTCTTAGCAAGGGGTATGTACATTGCAGACAGATGTAGGTGTGGAAATACTTTGCTCTGGAAGTTCCCCTTCCCCCCTTTTAGTGCATTATTATAGATAATGTGTGAAGCAAATAACTTAACTGTTTACTCCAGCCTCCACGACGACTTTAACAAGATATCTTGGAGGAAGAAATCTCTAATATGCACAGTTTCTGCTTGAAACGCTGCACATAAAGAGATATCTACTGTTTTGTACCGGGGTACCTCCAGCACACCTGACTTAAGCAGCCCGGAATGCTGTTCTAGGCTGCCAAATGTGGATTCTTTGCAAAAATGAAGACTATCGTCAGCGCACACTTTGTGATGGTGATGGACATAGTCAGCTTCTACCTTTGCAGGCAGCACTGTGAGCCCATCTGCAAGGAGAAGCTTGAATGTATTTTCCCTTGGTTCACTCCCTCCCTGCTTCCCTGCATTGCGAGTTATTTGTTTTTGTTTCGTTTTTTTTTTTTACAAATTTTTAGAAATCCCACCCAATCCCAACCCCCTTGTGGTTTAGCAGCGGTTTAAAGAATATGTTCAGCATCCAGGTGCGGTTTCACTCATCATATTGTATGAGTAGGCCTGCACAATAGGTTTAGCTATACTGATAGCCATACTACTCAATTTTCACTATATTCACAACCTTCCAAGCTGCAGTGAGTAAAGGAAGAGACGTGTATCACTCAATCCATGACTATTGTAAAATTAGAGGAAAGGTAATTGCATCGTCAACCAATTATTGTATTATTTACAGTGAGAACCATGATGTTATACAATACCCTGTCTAGAGAAGTGGTAACTACAGACATTCTGAATTTATATGTACAAATGTTCTAATGTTTTTGCAATGTAAAGTAGGTTATGTAAAGTGAATAGAATATTATAGTTCACAGATTAGCTTGACTGTCTTCTGCTTGACCTTCTTGATGGTAAAAGTGGTAAATCAAATTATAGATCAATTGTGACCAAGTATAGGTGCCCTGCTGTTTAGGAACTATGCCCAATGCTTGCAAATCATCATGGGAGTTGTAGTAAACAGATGGAGATCTAGCTTTGGCCTTTCCAGTGATAGATACTTATGTGCATATAAAAGTAGTCTAGATGTATGGTGAAAAAAACATTTTAATTTCTCTAGAAAGATAACTTTCCTTAGTCAAGATTGTTAGATGAATAATTTTTATCTATATTGCAGTTATGTATAAATGCTAATAAAAATATGGTGTTCAAGATTTCAATACATTCCTAATGTTTTCCTTTCCCCCTTTCAACAAAATTTACAGGAGCTCTAATGAGAGTATAGCCATCCTTTTATATCAATGAAGGCAATATCTAGGTTTTAATTGGTGAACTCATTTTTTTCAAGAATTAAACCTACAGAACCCGCCATATGTCCACTCCACTCTCGTTGATTACCCTTGCTGTTCACTTGCCTACTGTTCGAAGTTTCCTGATCACCATCTTGTACTATGTCTTCTGAGGTTTAATGAGTACCTTAAACTGCAGAGAGAATGGGAACATAGCTAAGATTTTTACATATGTATGAAGGTGGCCGCTGAAAACAGCTGCATAGACATTTTCATATTGATTGTCCAAAGATATGCAAAAGATATGTAGAAAACACCCTTTTAGAACATAATAGGTCACACAGCTCTGGTCCAAGGTTATTCCAGCACTGTTTCCTTCTAAGGGCCTAATCCGTTTTGACAGGATGTGTGTGAATAGCCTAACCTAGCCTGGCCTTGTTGGAAGTAAAGGAACACCAGAATGATATTAGCTGTTTCATCTGGTAGCAATTAACAGTTTTTATACATTTTCTGAAAACTTATGGAAGGCAGATATCATGATTTGAGATTAAAGATTAAGCTCTTTAGTTCTGGAGGGCCATGTAATGTGCTGGAAAGCTTTTGCTTGCCTTTTTACAATGTGTCCTAATTTATCTCCATCTATCAGATTCCAAAAGGAAATTGGTAAAGACATAAAAAAGCACAGAGAGAACATTACCAATACAAATTACTCATCTTATTACATGAATTACCTCTGCTAATTTGACAGTGTACTGGTTATCTTCTTCACAGAAAGGTATGTCAGCCCTGAGGACAAGTAAGGCCATATGTAACCCTCCTGAAAATTGCTGGGAGAGGGCTCTCTTTATTCTGTGCTTCACCTCTTCATGTTCCAAGCTGCTATGAGAAGATCCTGGTGTGTCCAACACCTGTAGTTTCAGGCAGAGTTCTTTACCCATACGCCGAGCAAACTGAGGTATGTAGGTTCGGCAAAGCTGGCATTCTTTGGTTAGAGAGTATGGGGAAAACTTACTTTTGAATTCATAACTTCCCAGCAGGCTGTTTCCAATTGAACTCTTCCCACTTTTAGTCTTCCCCAAGAGAAGGCAATTTATACTGAGCTCATTGTTGTCAGTCATTTTGTGTAACCTGCATGTTAAAAATAAAAATTGTAAATACAACCATTATTATAGGCTCTCTAAAGATTTATACTGTGTTCTAGGTCTAATTTTTCAAACAACAATGTTTAAACAAAAATTATAGGCTAGACGCCAAAATCTTGCTTTAGAAAGTTGAGTGATAATAAATTAATTCATATGGCCTGAAGATTTGTAACTGTATGTTATTATGGACATCAAACGGATTGCACATATAGCAATAATTACAATTTTCTGGCCAACAGATCTTTATAACACATCACACATTTACTTATCTGATCATCATCTGATGGAAGGACATGTATGTTACCCAAGATGGCCTGACCTCTTATGTGCTTAAAGGAACACTATAGGCACCCAGACCACTTCATCTTAATGAAATGGTCTGAGTGCCATGCGCCCCACGTGTTAACATTGCATCTGGAAACATTGCCATTCTGCAGAAGAGTTAACCTGTCTCTTGTAGGTGTCTATTTCTAACAGATGGGAAAGCATTTTATTGGCTGAGATGATCAAGATCATTAAATAACGTAGTGTCAGTTTAGTAACATGATTGTTCACATGGATTATGTCACTTCATATGGCTTTTTAGCACTTTGAACACGGACACTAGGAGGTCTGAATATTTTTTAAATGATGAGCGACTTATTTTGATATACTTTACAGTAGTGATGGTGCGCAACAACAAAAATCGTATTCACTATGGACTTCTTATAGAGAGTGAAAGTAACCCTGTGTACATGAAATGAGGTGTATACAGAGTGGAAATATTATAAGTAATTGAAACACAAACAGTGGTTGTGGTATACTTGCAAACATGGAAATCACTCTGACACCTATTAAGGAGACAAAAACAGAA
Organism: Pelobates fuscus; assembly: GCF_036172605.1. Classification (NCBI taxonomy): domain Eukaryota; kingdom Metazoa; phylum Chordata; class Amphibia; order Anura; family Pelobatidae; genus Pelobates; species Pelobates fuscus. The sequence continues at coordinate 142,792,181 of NC_086322.1, read as the reverse complement.
AAAGAGCTCCTAGTGCAGCATAGTAATTCACTTATAGATATATAAAATAAAGCAAACAGAGGTGTCCTTAAGGTATTACACTCACAAGATTGGAGTGGTAAAAGCACCACTCGTTGATATAGCACTCAGGGAGGATCAGCCCCTAGAGTCCGGGTCCGTGAACCAGGAAGTGATTTGGAGACAGTCGGCAACAGCAGCCAGGACAGCAGCCGGAAGATTTTGTACATTGCATGAGTATATGGAAGTTTGTTTGCGGTTTCCTGAGGCTGGTGAGCGGACTAACTACCTCCACAACAAGTTTTGCTGTTTTTAAATTGCTATTAATAAAGAATACTTACCTGAGATCTGGATTGCAAGCTTTTTTCCACGGATCCCACGGACTCTAGGGGTTGATCCTCCCTGAGTGCTATAGCAACGAGTGGTGCTTTTACCACTCCAATCTTGTGAGTGTAACACCTAAAAGGCACCTCTGTTTGCTTTATTCTATGTATTTATAAGTGAATTACTATGCTGCACTAGGAGCTCTCTTTCTGTTTTTGTCTCCTTAATAGGTGTCAGAGTGATTTCCATGTTTGCAAGTATACCTACAGATTGTGCTTTGTTTTACCACAACCACCATGGCCGCCATCAGGGGGTGACAACCATGACGGTTGTCACAGGCCCGGCCCCCACGTGGATCAGCGAAACTGCCGCCGGTGCAGCTGCATGAAGGCCGCGAGGAGAGGCAGCCGACTCACATCATCCCCAGCCACCCTCCTGCGACGAAATGGTAAGGAAGAGGAGGGTGGCTGAAAATCAGGTGTGTGTATATATGTATGTGAGCATGTGTCTGTATGTATGTATGTATGCCAGTATATGTATGTATGTATGCCAGTATATGTATGTAAGCCAGTATGTGTCTGTATGTATGTATGCCAGTGTGTGTCTGTATGTATGTATGTGTGTATGTATGTATGTATGTATGTATGCCAGTATGTATGCCAGTGTGTATGTATGTATGCCAGTATGTGTGTGTATGTATGAATGTATGTATGCCTGTATGTATGTATGTATGTGCCTGTATGTCAGTATGTATGTATATATATATATATATATATATATATATATATATGTGTATATATCAGTATGCAGTATGTGTATGTATGTATGTATATATGTTTGTCAGTATGTATGTTTGCGTGTATATGTGTGTGTGTGTCAGTATCTCCCTATGCATGTGTGTATGTCTGTTTCAGTATTTGTATCTGTTAGTATGTGTGTATCTTTCTGTGTGTGTATTCCTGTGGGCGGGATTTGGAGGCGGACCCTGTGGGTGGGCTTAAAGGGTGGCCCAGACCTTGAGCTGTGTTAGGGGCCCCAAAATTTCTGATGGCGGCCCTGACAACCACTGTTTGTATTTCAATTACTTATAATATTTCCACTCTGTATACACCTCATTTCATGTACACAGGGTTTCTTTCACTCTCTATAAGAGGTCCATAGTGAATACGATTTTTGTTGTTGCGCACCATCACTACTGTGAGTTATTTTATGTTCAAATCGTTTTACCAGGATTTGTTTTTGTTGGTTGCTGCATGTACTAAGATTCTTCTCCCATTTGCGCCATCCTTTTTATAATCGTTTTTTCTTTCGACTATTTTGATTAACAGTATTTGGTTATCCATGTATTTGACAGTGGCAATAGTTTTATTTATTTTGATAATAACCCTGTAGGGTCAAAACTTCGTTTACTTGTTGGTGTCATGCAATTTATGACACATTTAAATTACTGTTAAGAGTTCTCTAAGTGCTGCCATTTTGTTGGTTACTTATCTGATATGATATCTATTTAATATTTTTCATTTTTTTTTTATTGTAGCTTGTATCCATGATTCAATATAACTGAACTATAGTAAAGTTAATACGTGTTTCCAGGTAAAATGTGAATAGAGTTAAGAGGCATTGTTAAATAATTTGTGATATTTTTCCTCTCCACAGGTAGCCCAAAATGTTTTAAAATGATTTATCCAGATGGCAAGAAAGCTATTTTTTTTTTTTATTTAGTATTTTTGCTGTGCAGAGATAAACATAGAGTTGTGTCTTGCCACAATAGCAGTAGGCACAAATGGCGTAATACAAAGCTAACATATGAAGTGGCATTTAGTTGAACATGCACATTTTTAGAGTTATAACCTTACACATAAACACATAAAACCATGCATGGAAGACAGTAATAAAAGACTTCTGGCTAAAACTGGTGTTGCAAACTTATGGGTAACGGGATTGTTAAGATTAGTGTAGAGTTCCTGGCATGGTCTGGTTGGACAGAAGATTTTATTAACCTTGGGTGATTGTACTTTGCTTGTCTACCTTACGGGTATACAAAATGACAGTTGTAGGGTGGGTGCAGTTCATATGCGGGTGTCTGTGACCAGTGTCTTTGGGTGTTTGCCTCTTAACTTCAGCCGATGCCCTTGGGTGGCTTGTCCTGTGTCCGGACCAAGATGGCTTTGTTCCAGGGTCTGGTACCTCTCCAGCCCCAGGTCTGGGTTAGAGCCGGCATCATTAGTCCACTAACTCGGGTACTTCCAGTGTCCAAGTCTGTCCCTGTTGCAGGGTGGACGGATGGTGTAGTCTTCCGTCTTTGTGGGCGATTCGGGGCTTGCAAGCCCCTTGTGGCTCTCGGCCTGGAAGGGCAGCCTTTTGGTTGCTTACTTGGTGTCTCTTTTAATGCTCCCTGAGTAGGCCCCTGCGCCTCCGGTCGTCCGCCATGTCTTGTTTCTTTCCTGAGCCCAGTCGCTATGAGCCGCTGGAACTTGAGACAGAATTTGGCAAATGTCTGGTCGAGCCGTATAAGGGCCTCGGTAACATAGTGACGGGATTCACCCTGGTAGGCTCTCACATCATGCGTGTCGCAGTGTTGGACGTCTGACATTTTTAGATTGTGGAGTCGGTCACCGCAGTGTTCTTGCTTGGTGGATGTCCGTAAGCGTGCTTGGTCAGACCGGAGGGGACCGGGATTTCCCCCCCGGTCCAGTGGGGAGGAGGGGGGAGGAAGGGGTGTCGCTGGACTCGGTCCGGAAGCCCAGCGCGAGGAGACCGGCCGCTAATAGTATAATTACATGGATGTGTAGTTCCTCACTCCATCATACAAAATGGGAGGATATTGGAAAGGGAGGATACATATTGGACATTCTCTGTTTAGTAGAGGTCCTGGGGATCCCCCTTTTTTAACGTTAGGGCTAGCTAGGACCCAATTTTTATTTAATTTTTCATCCATTTAGGTTGTAAGTTTTCACAGTAATAACGCCTTCAACTCCTGTATATTTGTAAAATTTAGTTTGTCTGAGATGTATTGTACCTCTGTTTTTTTGCTTGTGACAATTGTACCTATGTACAGCACTGCACAATGTGTTGACGCTTTATAAATTAAGTATAATGATGCTTTTTAAATCATTTTATTTCTGAGATTTGTGAAAGAAGGTTTTCACACAAATGGAACTGACTTGTGGTTATTTTTATGTGATTTTGATCTGCCATGAACTGCCGTCTGCATGTTAGTGTGTGTCATTACATCTGACAGGGATAATGATAAATATTACATTGTGAAGTCTATATCACAATTGCAGTTTCCATGCTTAGTATTGTGCCTGCATTCACAATAATTTAATTGGACACAAAGATTTAATAAATTACCTGTTAACTTTAAATAAGTGTAGCAATTCTACCGCCACACAGATTCGGTTGCCCCATCAATGCTAATTAGTGCTATTTCATAAATATACTGCCAATATAGTGCACAGAACTTTACAAATAAAGAAAGGGGATATTTTGAATCAAAAAATGCCCTGCTCAAATGAGCTTAGAAGTTCTGAGGCAGTGATGTTACCACTGCTGTAACCAGCCAACTGATTTTTTATCAAGAAAAGAACAGTTCATTATTGTAAATAGAAAAACAAATTCAGTCTATTGAACAGTTCCTCCCATGGTAACAAAGCAAGTTTTTTTCCTAATATATTTATTAATGTTTTGTGTAATATAGAATAACAGTTAACATAACAATGACATATATATAAACACTAACCTATGAATCGTTGTCGAATAAAACACATAAAAAATAAAATATACATACAAATTATAATTTCCTATATATATATATATGAGACAAGTAAAATATGTACAGAAGTAAAAATAAATTCGTTATAGTAAGCCTGGTACTAAACAAAAAAATCAGTAAGCAGAACAAGTATTCAGCCAGGTGGGAACATGGTTAAAGTCTGTAATAAAGCAAATTTAATTCACACACATGGGTTTTCACTGCACTACTGACTGAGAACCCATTATGTATGCCCTCCATCTAAATGTAATTTCTCTTCCACTAACAGTTAAAGGATCACTATAGTGTCAGGTAAACAAACTCGTTTTCCTGACACTATATAATATAATATATTATATTATATATAGTCCTTAGGTCCCCCCCAACCTCAGGGCCCCCCTCCCGCTGGGCTGAAGGGGTTAAAACACCTTCAGCTACTTACTTTAATCCAGCGTCAGGCTCCCTCGGCGCTGATGACCTCTCCTCCCACACCAACGTCAGCTCCTGAGTGGAGCGGAATGCGCATGCACGGCCAGAGCTGTGCGCGCATTAAAAATGCCCATAGGAAAGCATTTCTCATGCTTTCCTATGGACGTTCTGCATGCTGAATGCGATTTTCGCATTCAGCATTGCAGAAGTGCCTCTAGCGGCTGTCAGGAGGACAGCCACTAGAGGCTGGATTAACCCTGCAATGTAAACATAGCAGTTTCTCTGAAACTGCTATGTTTACATCTGAAGGGTTTAAACCTGGGGCACCTGGCACTAAGACCACTTCATTCACCTGCTAAATAAAAACAGTTGGCAGTGCTTGCAAGTGGCTGCAGGGTAGATGAGACATTGGTGTCAATAAGTCCTGTGAAAGAGACTCAATCACTTGAGATGTCACACTTCATGAATCTAGCAGACTCCACCTGTCAAACCTCTTTACCACATGTGCAGTGTACATAGGGCCAGCCACACAGAGATTCATGAGTTTTATGCAGAAACAATTAAAGCTATTCCGTTCCACTTGCCTTCTGGGCAAAAGGTTGTCAGCTATCCCCTGGCTGGCACTTATTGATCATCACTATGGAACTAAGTTTATTTAATACAAAATGAAAGCTAGATTATTTTGTAGTGTAATAATTACACACATGAAATAACAATTGAATAATAATTTAGAAACTGCGTATTTAAATAATGTTAGTCATTGTTATCCCTTAGTGGATACACTTACCTTCTCCTGAGCTAGATGTGGTCGCACGTAGCGCTCAATGGACTTTGAGACTTTATCTCCGATGATGCCATTGGTACCACTGTGAGGATAACACTGAAGCTTTGTGTTAGTTAATGTGTTACAGAAAGATCAAAGTTTATAGCAGTTACCTTCTGCCTTATGCATTCAGGCTATTGATAAGGGAAAATTATGTACACAAAACATTACTTAATTGTATAAATACTCATTGTTTGTTAATTTCTGTCTTGGACAGAAGTATGTTTAATCTCCGGGTGAAGAACGGTGTGCAGTACACAAAATACATATTATCATGTTTTAGCCCTGTGATTGTGCTAAGCGACCTTGGAGTGATATGACTTTGACTTTATTTAATTTAACAGAAGAGTTGGAAGTCTGGATTCAGGGCTGGCAACACCAGCAAAGCTAAATGCTACTGTGACGGACTGCTGGCACTCTGACTGAGTACCTCTGTCAATCGATGCTCCTAGTGCTTCCTGAGGACTCCGAGCACTCCAACCGACACCATCAGCACTGCGGACCCCACTTCCAGCGATGCAGCTGCGCCGGGGTCTCGCCGTCTCTCACCCACCCTGGATCCACGACCAGGATCCAGCTCCCAGTGGGTGAACCTCTTTCAAATCCAGAGAGCATAGCAGGAACAAATCAAACTCTTACAAGAGCTTACTCTGGGGAGTAAGTGATTATAGCAATCCCCAGAGTGTAGGTATCCCCCAAGCATGAGCCAAGGCTTCAAGAAAGGTGCAAGTAGGTCTGGTTTATTGAGGGCTACCTGCCCGGTATTTATGCAAGTGTCCACCAGGTGGACACTCCCCTAGGGGACCTGATGGAACAATGGGACACATATGGGATATTAGCCAATCATAGACAATACAAACAAAACACTCCCACACTGACATCACAATCCCTCCTCTCTATCCTGGAGATAATTGGGAAGTAATCAAATTATCTCCCAGGACAGAGGCAAGACTCCATTAACCACATGGTTACAAAAAGACATAAAATTACACAATGTTACAATTACTACATAAAACATATACATGCAACATATCCCCAGATAGCTTAGATCTGAGCGCACATTATTACCGAATGGCGCTCAGATCACCTACATACAGTTCAATCGCCATGGAGCCAAAGTCTTTTCCATAGTCTTTTGTTACACGAATAGGCTCCGTGGCTTAGCTATCTGGGGTAGCACTACTCACATACTGAAAGTCCCGAACGCCCCAGCAGAAATACACAAATAAACCTTTCTGCAGGGGAAAATACAGCTATCAGCACAGGGGCCATAGTCGGAAGGCAGGAGGCTAGCCAGTAGTCCCCTCCAGGCACAAGTGGCGAAGGGCACTTCGTCACAGCTACTATGAGTATAGAGACAGGTCTCATTGGACTGCATTGAGAACAATAATGTTTATGCACTAACCATTGCATTGAAATGGATAGAAAACTGAATTGCAGTCTAAAACAGCCAGGCTGTGTCTTAGTTTTACAATCTGGTGTTTGGTTCACTGCAGATCATTGTTTAGTGAGTATCTCCCTGTGAAAGCAGAAATATTTGAATGGCTTTAGAAGGAATGTCTTTCTTTATAGCAATAAAAAAAATCAATGAATTTCGAAATGTGTGTACCTTTGGAATTGCATAATAGGGCTGAACATACATTTGGAAAATCCGGTTTTTGTACAGTGGTTTGAATTGCATACCATGGTTTTTTTTTTGTTAGCTGAAAATCTCCTTTTTTGTTTACAGAAAATGCAAATTAAAATGTTGTAATAGTCTGAATATCAAAAATTCTTGTTTCCAATTAAAGGTAAAGTATGTGCAATCGTTCACATATGTTTCTTAAAACATTATCATCATATATAGCAATTTTCACTTTTATGTGTGTAGAATTAGAAAAAAAAGTGAGGACAGAGCTAGCTATCAACTGGATGGTTACCTAGACCACTAGCTCCACATCCTCCCTTAAAAGTAATAGGTATAAATCAGACAGACAGCAGTTAGCCTAGATATCAGAGATATTACACACAGGGTTACTCACTAAAGTCTGAAAGGTCCCCATACCAAATGGAGCCAAACCATTCAATGCTGTTTGGAGCCATTCAGACTTCAAACATTGTTAAAAGTATTTAACTGTTTTTACAGTTAAATAAACAAATGCCCCTACTTACCACCCTCACCTTAACAAGAGTGAAAGGGGGACATTAAATCAGAGTGCTTATAGAAATATCAGGGTCATAATGACTGCCATAGGCTTCTTTTCTTCATTTTCTAAATTCATTTTTTTTATGTGGCTACCAGCTAGAAAGTGCTGTCCAGTTGGATTGTGGCCATTTTTACAGAATTTTGGCCATTCAGACAAAATCTGGTGTTGGCTCTGACAGTTGGCACCAAACTACCTAGCCTAATCGAGCATCAATAGGAAGCCCTCTTTGACTTTTCCAGAGAACACATGACTAAGGCCAGAGGCGTAACTAGAAACCACGGGGCCTGGTGCGAAAATTGCCCTGGGGCCCCCCATACCCTTTAGAAGCAATGTCAAGCCCTACCCCTCCATGTGTCTCATTCACGCCCCCCAGCCTCTCCATGTCTTTTGTTCATGCCCACAGGGTGAGTGTGGCATGGTTAGGGGGAAGAGTATGGCAGAATTGGAGGGGCTTATGTGAAAGGGTGAAAGGGAGCAAGTGTGACAGAGTGATGGAGAATGAGTGTGACAGTGCTAGAGAAGGTGAGTGTAAAAGGGTGAATATGGCAGAGTGACGGTAGGCGAGTATGGCATGGGTGAGTGACAAGATTGGGGAGTTATTGTGAGTGTGGCAGGGTGAAGGGGGTGACATTGTGTGTGGTGAGGTGACAGTTACACAGTCACACATGCAGATAAACAGACAAACACACACTGACATACATGCAGATACACACAATATAACACATACAGATACAGACACGGACACACATGCAGATAAACAGACACTTAATAACAAACATTAACAGACAGTATGACACTCATACAGATACAAACAGTGACGCACATAAAGATACATGGGCAGACACTGACATACAGATATGCAGACGTATAGATACACATGCAGACAAACAGATACACATACACACACACACATACAGGCACACATACATACAGACACACACACATACAGACACACACACATTCACACACATACAGAGACACATAGATACAGACACACACACATATACAGACACATACATACAAACACACACACACATACATACATACATACATACATACAGGCATACACACACACACACACACATGCAAAATGTTTTAGTCTCCCTTCTGTTTTCTACCTTTTAGGTGCAGGAGGGTGACTTTCCCTGGGGTCCAGTGACTTGCTCCAGCTGATTGTAGTCAGGGTGGGAACTTTGACTCCCTCCTCGTCCCGCGTGGCTACGTGGTTGCTGGGAGGAAGTTGCCAGGGCTGCCACTTCTTCCCAGCTTTGACATCATCACAGGGGGCCTGGTCGCGCTATTAATGCCCTGGAAATTCATTGCCATCGGGTGCCCCTAACAGCATGGGCCACCCGATGGACCCCTTCAATACAGCACCGGCGGTTCTACCGCGCTGGCCAGAGCTGCTTTGGTTCTGCCACTGACTAAGGCCTTTTTAGCTCAAATATTATATTTCTTTCCAGCTGGGTATTATGCCCTGGGAAATTAAAGTGTGATCTTTGTTCAGCTTCAATGTGATGCCTGTTTTTTTAAGCTCCATGACTGTCGACCGTGTCATATCTTTGTGCCCACTACCTATCTCCAACTGTACAAATATCAATTGTACAATTTTGCCACATTGTATTGAAAATGTTTCAAAAGGAAGTAACAAAATACCAACTCATTTAATTTTATCACGGTTAACTATTTTAATAAATAAACTCCATAGATGTTTTTCACACGGACATTAAAGGAACACTAAAGTGACAGGAATACAAATATGTATTCCTGTCACTATGTCTGTGAAAGTGTTGTTTAGGTAACTGCCCCCTCTGTAAACAATGTAAAAGGTGAGTTTACTCGCTCCCCCCCCCCCCCCTTGTCTGAGATCATCAGAATTGACTATCTCAGCCAATCCAATGCTTTCCCATAGGAACTAGCTCTGCAGGGACAGGCAGTAGTCACCAGAACAACTACATTAAGCTGTAGTTCATTTAGTGAATATAGTGTCCCTTTAAGCTCTTCTTTACCACCTGACCATAGCATGCCAATGCTACCTAGCACCGAGAGTGGAAATGTATGTTGTCACCCCACCAAATTGTAGAATCTTTGTTTGTGTGTCAATCTGCACTGTCCCTAACAGCATTTTGGTAAAGTACACACACTCACATTTACATATACACAAATACTCATGCACACGCTTTACATTTTTACACACACAGTGGTAATTAAAATTATTAGACCCCCATTGAAAGTCATGTTTATTGTCAAAAGTTACAGACTTTCCGCTGTTTGTAATAAATGTTACTAGAAGTAGACAGTTGAAGGAACAGTAGTTACAGTACCAAGGCGGAACAATATACACAAAATATAGGTTGCGCCAATATAAAGTCTAATTAGTCCACAATTGCTGGAGTCTGTTCTCAACTGGTAACCATCCAGACTTCCATTGGTGGAAGTATATGAAATAAAAGCAGAAAATAACCAGTGATGGTGCAGAGCGTATAACAAGGTGCAGGACATACAACAATAATGTATATGGTATATAACTCACATTTGAGAGAGCTATAAGACCAGCTCTGAGTTTAGCAGCATGCAGCAGCACAATACTCACTGATGGACATGTATATCTGGGGGCTGGGCGGGCATAAAAGGGAAGCTATTAATGGCTGCAACCAAATTTCTGAGAAGTCAGGTTGTGAAAAACCCTCGAGTTACTGCAAAAGACCTGCAGCAAGACTTGGTGGCAACAGGCACTGAGGTTTCAGTGAGCACAGTAAGGCGCTTACTAAACACAGAGGTTGTCATGCCAGGACTCCAAGATGTACACCACTACTGACCCAAAAGCACAAGAAGAGTCGGCTCCAATATGCTCAAAATCATATAAATAAGCCACCAAAGTTTTTGGACTCTGTTCTGTGGAGCGATGAAACAAAATTGGACCTTTTCGTCCCAATAGATTAGCGGTATGTCTGGAAGACAAAGAATAAAGCATACGCTGAAAAGAACACTGTCTACAGTTAAGCATGGTGGTAGCTCGATGATGCTCCGGAGCTGCTCTGCATATTCTGCCACTGGAAACCTGCAGCATGTGGAAGGTACGATTGAAGAATGAGAAAACATCATGCTGTCTGTGAGGAAGCTGAAGCTTGGGTGCCATTGGAACTTCCAACAAGACAATGATCCCAAGCATACATCAAATTACACCTAGGCTTGGTTGCAGAAGAAGTCCTGGAAAATTCTACAGTGGCCATCACAGTTTCTGGTGGGATTTAAAGAAGACGGTTGCAGGGCACAAACCCAAGAATATTACTGAACTTGAGGCCATTGCTAATAAGTTATGGGCTAAGATTCCTAGGAACACTGCCAGTAGCTAGTGTCTGGCTCTGCAACTTGTTTGCAGCTGGTCATAACAGTAGAAGGGTTCTGTGCTAAGTACTAAAAATGAAGGGGTTGAATAATTTTGAGACTGGAGACTTCATTATACGTTTCATTTTTTAATTTGAGGAAATCACTTGAAGCATTGGCTGTGTTGAGCTATTTCAATTGATTTTATTTGAGTTGTTCATTGCAAACAGCTGAAAGTCTGTAAATGTTTACAATAAACCTGTTTGCCAATGGGGATTGAATAATATTGTTTACAACTGGGTATATTTAGGCACATTCATATGTTCTGGTTGCCACTGTCTCTCGTTCTGGGTATTGCCCAGTTGAAAAAACATTTTTTCCAGTCACTGGCATATTGTTAATTCAAATTCTCAAAAACAAGGATAACAGAGAAAGGGTATACAAATGGTATTAAGCAAAGAATAGGGAGTAGGAAGTAATGAATGACAAAAAATAGGAAAAGGTGTTAATATATGGAGTCTTGATTTCTTCTGACAGGAAAGAAATCGGATTCATTTTTTTTTTTCTATTTCTGTTCCAGAGAGTGCTGAACTACATTTCTAATAAAACTATGCTTAGTAGTCATCAGTCCCTGATAACTTGGGTGGAATGTCTAAGAAATGTGGCTTTGCTTCTTATCCCACCATTTCTAATTAAAAGTATGTAATCTAAAATGTCTGCAAATAGCGAGAAAGAGAGAGTTATTTACTACAGTGAGAATTTAAAGCGAATGCAAAATAAATGTAAAATTCAAGTTAAGGAAAGTCGAACTGGAACTATTATCTAAATCATGTATGCACCCAGTTCGACTACTTTGGCCTTAAATTTAAAACTCACTTTGAAGTCACCTTGAATTCTCACTTTATTGAATAACCCTGCTAGAAATAGAGAAAGTGTGTATGTGTGTTTAAATTTCAGCATCGTTTAGGATTTTTTTTCTCATACTTAATTACAATTTGCCCACTAGGTGGTGGTGTGTTGCTGCACATGACATACATGGCCACTTATAAAGCAATGTGTGCGATATCTGTGGACAGTACTACAAAAAAACAGAAAGTAAAAGGCAAACTATCATAAAATTAGAGACATAAAAATCAGCTCTAATCTATCAAATTAGAATTCAATGTATTCGGTTTAAATATGTGTGCTTCTGAATACCGGGACTTGATCTAGGCCTGTTTCAAGCAATAGTGACTTGAAAATTGAATGATAATTCATCATGATCTCATACAAGAGAAATGCTATAATTAAAAACAAAACAAAAAAAAAAAACAGAAACATTTGTCCAGATCCCTGGTGTTCCTTACTCTTTAAAAATTTACATTTACAAAGTATAAATGACTTGAGGTTATTCATGCTGTTCCAGGTGTTCCTTTAAATGCGCTCTCTCGATGATGTCGGGTTTCATGCCCTTGTTTATTATTTAGTTTTAAAATGTTTTAATATGACACTATTCCCTAGAAGTAATTCCCCAGAATTGTCCTTTACCTGTGATAATATGGAGTTTCAAAAGGAGATCACAAAATCCCCTTCTTTTGTGAACTACGAGACATCTCCCACTATCAGTTTGCCCACCATGGTCCATTTTGATCTCTGCTTGATGGCCCTTTGAGTGGTTCAGTGATAAGTTGGCACTTAATTAACGAAGAATTGAGGAAGGGCAGCAACACCAAAGTCTACATCTCATATAAATCAGTGCAGCTTTGTAAGAGCTGCCTTTCTTCTCTTGGACACACACAAGTGTGCTATTATTGTATTAATGTATTTTTTATATTGCTATTTTATCTTCATTATTTGTTTAATCACTTATGTGAATGTAGTTTAGTTGATTGATATATGTAAATCTATTATTGGTTCATTTCTAGCACATAAGATATATATACACTGAATTGACTATGTGGTGTTAGCTTGACAAAGATCTCTTACCATGTCAAAACATTGCTGCTCTTTTTTGAACCATTAAATCTGCCTGTGGCTTGAACACCTTGAATGCCTGGAGATTTTATTTTTGTTTATAGTATTGGTGGCCACTCTTCATTTACCTGTCCAAGGGGTAAGAAGAAAGATTCCTTACTTTGGTCAATGGCCAAGAAGATGTTATTGAACCCAAGGGCCTCCTAGTAGTGTCAAATTACTTAGGGAACTACTTAGGTAATCCTGAGATTAGTGTGATCCCTGGAGGGCAGGCTGGCACCATCTATCTCTTTTAATTTGTCAGCTGCGTCATAGTTCTCCATACCTAAGAACACTTTTATCTAGAAAACCATCACAAAGTACATTAAATTGTGAATATAAATTTAGTGAGGCAAACAATTCAAAGGTGAAAAACAGTACTAATATGCAACGAGAAAACTGCTGTATTCAGAAAAACTCAAATGTATCAAGTATCGACTAAGTTTATCTATAAATGGATGTGCCGACAGATGTTAACAATTGAGAACGCTGCTGAGCACAATGTTAAAATTGCTACTCCGTGAACAATCTCATTTACTCGCTGCTCTTTGTTTTCCTTTACACGTAACACAAAGATGCTTAGTAATGTGGGTAAGGTGGCCAACGGTGAGTTCTAACATAATGAGGATCAAAGTTTGATGTCTGTATATATGATTTTGGATTCCATTTTTGGTTTAAAGTTCACCTTATGAACTGGTTAGGCAGCACCCCACCAGTTGTACAAAAGTGATTTGCACAAGTTTAGAAACACACAGTTTTTTTTTTTTTATTTACGGTGGGGTAGATGGAAGTTAGCTACAGAAATATGGCAATAAAGTAAAGTAACATACTCAAGCCATTGCCTATTTGTGTATATAAAAAAAAAAAAAAAAAAAATGTGTATAGGCTTTAGTTGTGCAGAGCCCCTTTAGAGCGTACTTTAGCTTTCTTTAGAGCAACCAAACATGTCCAAATCGGCTGGCTTTAAAACACCCAGTCCTCATGTATCACAACTGGCTTTTCTATATTTTAATACCTTTCCAACTGCTCCTAAGTACTCAGGCTGTACTGTGATCGGTGACCAGGTTTCTTTTTGTGCGTACAGCCTTAAAGTCGGTTCAGTAACATTTGTAATCACACAGGGGGGAGAATGATGAGGTTACCTGAACCAGTAGTAGGCTTGCCATATGTGACATATGTAGTCCATAACAGCTACTGTGACAATGGAAATATAAATTTTACTTCTCTCATTACGCCTATTAACATATTCAGCTCCAGGCCCATTAAGCCCTAAATCGAGCACCAAAATTGAGACTTGAGATGATTATTGTGTGCTTACAGCACATTACAATTAACTGTGGAACTCTAAAATCTGCTTCTGTGTAAAACAATGTTTGCATAGGCCAGGAAGACATCTGGAACATCTTAAAAGGGAATTGGTAGACATTCAGGAAGACTCCTTCCTGTGGCGAAATGACAGGGTAAACATATGCTTGATTTATATGGCAAATATATTGAGGACGCCTAAATGAAACTTGAGAGCGTTCGATCATCCTCTCATGGGTGACGGCATCAATCTGATTGCATGTCATGCAGAGAAACAGAGGGGACAGTGATGGGTGCACGGCACACCCACCTACAGGGATTGGAATCCACATAGAATCATCTGATTTCTCAAAATTCTGATATTAGAAATTCAAAACAATGTGGAAAAACTTACCAGACATGATTATCAAACTAAAAAATATCCATGAAAAAAACTAACTGTTTTATTATATGATCTCACCATGGTGCCACTTCTCATATTTAGAAAACATTTAGATCTGTGCTCCTACACATCAAACTAGTTTTACCATAGCTCAGGCATCAGTGAGAACCATGGCTCCCATTTCCTGGTCGAATGGGTTATGATAGCATCTCAACGGTAATACTCTGCTAATCTGCAACCTATGTGAAAAGGCAATAATATATTAAAAATCATTTGTTGGTCTGTCATTTTCTGGAAAAATCTAATGTAGAATGAATAAAGATAAAGGTGTGTATATATAAGTAAATTGATTAATGTACTCACCTGTCTTCTAAAAGGTGAAAATAGTATTCCTTTAATATGGACTGCAGCATTACATAAACAATAAATCCAGCAAGGCTTTCCTGTACTCCATTGTCTCATAAATAATTATGTCACTTTGTCTGTGATTAACTGCAGCAACCTACAGTATGTCTAGGAGTAATTTTTTTTTTTTTTTTAACTAAATTTCTTTATGGACATAGCATCCCACTTGCTTGATGGAAACTGCAATTTGAGAGGCCAAAGAGATGTAACTGTGCGCCACTTGATCGTGCCTGATGTAGAACAGTGGATTGAGGTGCATTCAACCAACTAACCAACAAACCAAACCAACAAAACCAAAGGGGTTTTATTCATTATGTATTTAATCAAAATTCATAAACAAAACTGAGTTGAAAAATATTAAGAATACAAATATTTTGCTCTTAATTTCACAAATTCAGTTTTTAAAAACACCTCAATCCACTATTTAAACAGCAAACCTAATTGTCTTCATTTTAAATTATAAAATAGAAATAATAAAATGTATATATTTTTGGTATACATACTTATACCATGCCTATAATGTTCATGCTGATTATATAATAAAAGAGGCCGCATGACTGGTTAAGTCTATCATCATGTCTAAGTGATCCTATGACAGGTTCATTCATCATGCCTTTAATCCACGGGCAGTGGGACTAATTACATCTTTCAGAATGTTTCTTTTTCAGCAATATGTACACTTGTGTCCACATTACTGTGTTTCAGTCCCTTCATCAATGGCTATTTCAGTACAGTTTCTAGCACACTATAGTAAAGGCTCTTTAAGCTGGTAGAGTAACAAATAAAAATCCCTTGCTTGTGAAGCTCTCATTCCAGCCAATGAACGGCAGAGTATGTAAAAAAACATTGGAATTTCTTAATACATACATATAAAATGCATATATGGAAGAAAACCGAGATGCTTGCACTCCTGGATTAGAGAGTAATTGCCCGGTGCTGGTCAGGCACAGGATACAAAAAAATGATTGGAAATGACCGCACTCCAAGGACTTGATGATACTAAAAATGAAATATACCGTATTTTTCGCTCCATAAGACGCACTTTTTTTCCCCTCAAAAGTGAGGGGAAATGTCTGTGCGTCTTATGGAGCGAATATGAAGCTTCACTTACCTGTCTTGCAGCGTTGGCCGGCAGCACAGGGCACACCGCGGTAGTGGAACTTGAATTTCATGTTCCGGTTTCCGGCGGGACAGAAAGGAAGTGTGCACAAGCTGAGTGCGCACTTCCTTTCAGTCCCGCCGGAAACCGGAACATGAAATTCAAGTTCCACTACCGCGGTGCGCCCTGTGCTGCCGGCCAACGCTGCAAGACAGGTAAGTAATTATGGGACAAGGGGAGGGGGACAGTATGGGAGAGAAGAATATGGGGAGGGGGGGGATGAAGTCTAGGGGGGGGGATGAAGTCTGTGGGGGGGGATGAAGTCTAGGGGGGGGATGAAGTCTGTGGGGGGGATGAAGTCTATTGGGGGGGATGAAGTCTATGGGGGGGATGAAGTCTATGGGGGGATGAAGTCTATGGGGGGGATGAAGTCTATGGGGAGGGGGGAGATGAAGTCTATGGGGAGGGGGTGGATGAAGTCTATGGGGAGGGGGTGGGTGAAGACTATGGGGAGGGGGTGAGTGAAGACTATGGGAGAGAGGAGAAGACTATGGGAGGGGGGGACACTATGGACAGGGGAGAAAAAAAATATTCTGTACAAACTGTCCCATAGTAAGAAACACTATGGGACAGTTTGTTCAGAATATTTTTTTTCTGGGTTTCTTCCTCTAAAAACTAGGTGCGTCTTATGGTGAGGTGCGTCTTATGGAGCGAAAAATACGGTAACTTTTATTCTATATCATTTAAAAATATCGACGTTTCAGCCCCAAAACACATGGGCTTTCATCAGGATGGCAAGCTGCATATCAAATGCATATATTAATATTTTAAAACTTACATTTAAGTAAATACCTGTATCCAGTGCATATCCAATCTGATTTTTTTTTTCTCCACAGAAGCCGTCATCATTATGTCCTCTTGGTATGTGGAGCATATTTTGTTCTCAGCACAAGAGTTTATGGTTGTGCCATCCAACATGGTTAGATTTTGAATACATTTAGGCATCTGTTCAATTAGTTGCTCATATTTGGCAAGCTAGATCAAAATGGCCGAGTTAGATAAGAATCCTCAGTCTGACTGAATTGGAAATATTTAGCAACTCCACTATTTGTCCTTATTGTTTTTGAAGATTTTGTCCAATTATCACAACTTGCTGTTTAATGAGCACTGTGAAAGTAATTATATTGTCCAGTTTTGCTAAACCTAAGACTGGAAGTGGAAACAAATTGCTTAAACTTTAGCTAATCTGTAATTTGACAACTATATATATACACATGTGTATTTATATCTATAGATGATGAAACCCTTTGGGATTTGTGTGTGTGTGATGTCTTATTTAATAATTAAGATTCCCCAGGTAAATCCCTGTTTATTTCATTTTTTTTCGGTGTGAATTAAAAGGATTTGGACGAACCGGCTCAAACGCATTTTTGCAGTCTAACATAAACTGAATTCACCACAGAGTATTTATTTTATTTACAGTACATTTCTGTAACAGTCACCAGTTTGTAAGTGAATTAATTTTGTTATCAGTCTAAAGATATTAATATTATTTAGAAACATTTATAAAACAAATTTAGTTGTGCTTTAGCAGAATGGGAGTACTTCTATACTGCACACAGTAAACCTTCCTAACTGAATTCATTGAATGGAACAGAACTACTTTTATACTACTTGAAGCCACTGTGTAACATAGAAAACCTTTTAATATCTCTATCTATAAAGCCCTTACAGTTATTCACAATGACATATGTTCAAATACCTTGACAGGTTATGGGCAATGCTAATAAATAATGACATCTTTACTGACATCTCTCCCAAATTCCCAGACTGACAGTCAAGATTTTGGGTCCCTGTACTACTGTCTAGGATTGGTACTCTGATGTCCCGTTTCTATGGACACCATAAACATGTCCCCAGAAAGTGCCCAGTGAGAGCAGAAGCATTCTCTGCATTTTAATCTCTAAAATGTGCATGTCGACCCTATTGCCAATCCCTTGCCTCTGTAACAGTGGCAGATCCAGAGCCTGATCTCGAGAGGGGCACTTGTAGATTATTTAAATAAATAATCCAGACACAGTAACCACTACACTCAGTGTAGTGGTTATGGTGTCAATAGTGCCGAGACCCCCTCCCAGAGTAAGTAGTCAAACCGATTAAGAACAGCTTGACAACTTACCTGAGGTCTGCTGGGAAATGGGGCTGTAGTAGGGAGTAGGAGCAGTGGTGTGTATGAGTGGTGAATTGTGTAAGGGGTGCAGTGTGTGTGTGTGTGTGAGGGGGACCGTGTGTGAGCAGTGTGTGTGTGTGAAGGTTGTAGTGTGTGAGTGAGGGCAGCAGTGTATGTCAGGGATGCAATGTATGTGTGGGACAGTATGTGTGTGTAACAGTTGCAGTGTGTGTGTGTGTGTGAGGATTGCAGTGTATGTGTGAGTGTTGGCAGTGTATGTGTAGGGCAATGTGTGTATGGGGAGCAGTGTGTGTGTGTGTGTATGTGTGTAGTGTATGTGTGTAGAGTGTGTGTGTATGAGGGGCAGTGTATGTGTATGGGAGCAGTATATGTGTATGGGGCAGTGTGTGTGTATGGGGGGCAGTGTGTGTGTATGGGGGGGCAGTATGTGTATGGGGCAGTGTGTGTGTATGAGGGGCAGTGTATGTGTATGGGAGCAGTGTATGAGTATGGGGGCAGTTTGTGTGTATGGGGGCAGTGTGTGTGTATGGGGGCAGTGTGTGTGTATGGGGGCAGTGTGCGTATGGGGGCAGTTTGTGTGTATGGGGGGCAGTTTGTGTGTATGGGGGCAGTTTATGGGTATAGGGGCAGTGTGTGTATGGAGGGCAGTATGGGAGGCAGTGTATGTGTGTAGAGTAGGGTTTGTTTTTTTATTTTTTATTTAATTAAAATACATATTCTATGTCCCCCCTCCCTTCTTACCTTTATTGAGGAAGAGGGGGGACATTTCTTGATCCCTGGTGGTCCCAGTGGGATTCCCTGGTGGCCCAGTGGGGAGAGTGAACTCTAGCCCGCGCTCCAGGGCTAGAGTTCACTCTCGCGAGATTTGGAGCGTTGCCGTGGTAACTGCAGCAACGCTTTGTGCTCTGAGGTCTGCTGGGAAATGGGGCTGTAGTAGGGAGTAGGAGCAGTGGTGTGTATGAGTGGTGCATTGTGTAAGGGGTGCAGTGTGTGTGTGTGTGTGAGGGGGACCGTGTGTGAGCAGTGTGTGTATGTGAAGGTTGTAGTGTGTGAGTGAGGGCGGCAGTGTATGTCAGGGATGCAGTGTATGTGTGGGACAGTATGTGTGTGTAACAGTTGCAGTGTGTGTGTGTGTGTGAGGATTGCAGTGTATGTGTGAGTGTTGGCAGTGTATGTGTAGGGCAATGTGTGTATGGGGAGCAGTGTGTATGTGTGTGTATGTGGGTAGTGTATGTGTGTAGAGTGTGTGTGTGTATGAGGGGCAGTGTATGTGTATGGGAGCAGTGTATGTGTATGGGGGCAGTGTGTGTGTATGGGGCAGTGTGTGTGTGTGAGGGGCAGTGTATGTGTATGGGAGCAGTGTATGAGTATGGGGGCAGTTTGTGTGTATGGGGCAGTTTGTGTGTATGGGGCAGTGTGTGTGTATGGGGGCAGTGTGTGTGTATGGGGGGCAGTGTGCGTATGGGGGCAGTTTGTGTGTATGGGGGGCAGTTTGTGTGTATGGGGGCAGTTTATGGGTATAGGGGCAGTGTGTGTGTATGGAGGGCAGTATGGGAGGCAGTGTATGTGTGTAGAGTAGGGTTTGTTTTTTTATTTTTTATTTAATTAAAATAAATATTCTATGTCCCCCCTCCCTTCTTACCTTTATTGAGGAAGAGGGGGAACATTTCTTGATCCCTGGTGGTCCCAGTGGGATTCCCTGGTGGCCCAGTGGGGAGAGTGAACTCTAGCCCGCGCTCCAGGGCTAGAGTTCACTCTCGCGAGATTTGGAGCGTTGCCGTGGTAACCGCGGCAACGCTTTGTGCTCGCGAGAGAAGGATCCGGAGGAGCTGCAGCTCCCGGGTCCTCTCTCACTCCCTCCCCCCGCCGACTGCCAGCACAGTGCCTGCGGACCGGGGAGGGAGATCTCTGATCTCCCCTCCGGTCCTGGTCCGTGAAGGCACATTGCAGGGCTGGTGCCTGCATGTGCTGGCAGGGGAGAGGGAGATCGTCGGTTTTCTCGGAGGGGGGGGGGGAGCAATTGCCCCATTTCCCCCCCTGGATCCGCCACTGCTCTGTAATAAGTATGGAAAAATAATGACGGACTGCATGCTTTAAGTGAATATATGGCTAGATTGTAAGCTCAAATGAACAGAACTGTCAGTTCCTCTATGGTTTTGTATACATTCTGTTGCATTTTGTACAATGTTTTCTATATGTCACTCTTTTTATTATAACCTTGCTATGTTTTACATGTGATAAAACTTATATGAATATATTTTAATTTCATGTGAATTGCTTTGTTTAGGGTATTTTCTGTGTGCAATTTATATATCTGTTTGCTGAATGCAAACCTATATTCATGAAATTAAAGATAATGCCTCTTGATATTAAGTATAATGGAATGTACTGCATCAGTACAGGTGTAGACACATATTTTCCTAAACTTTAGGATGCACAACATAAGAATTTAAGCTGATTTTCACAAAAAAAGATTTCTGTTCTGTTGGTTGTGCCCATTTGGAAAAGGGATTTTCTCAGTGTGATATTACATGCTCTTCCAGAGCCCATCAAGAATTGAGGAAGAACGTTAGACAACATAACACATGTCACTTGCTTGCTGTTATACTAACTATGGTTTACGTCACTAGTCTGTGATGCACCATTCACTCACACCATTCACTCACAACTTTGCAGCTGAATATGTTCATTCACATTGTCGGGTGCATCCAAACTGACCTCACCCTATAGCTTTTTGCCCGGGTAGTTGGAGTGAACCTTTAATGAAAAAAATATAACTTACCTTAAAAGGATACTAAAGACATCAAAACAACTTATTTTTATGAAACAATTTAGGTGTATAGGTCATTCCCCTGCAGTCTCACAACTTAATTATCTGCCATTTAGGAGTTAAATCACTTTTGTTTTTGTTTATGCAGCCCTAGCACCTCCCCTGGGTGTGACTGACACAGCCTGAATGAAAAAACTGTTACATTTCAGTCAGATCTTAACTTACTTTAGAATGTTATATCCTGCTCTATCAATTTAATTTTATTCACACACAGGAGGCTCCTGCAGGATCTAGAAGACTATTGACAGAGCAGGAGATATGAAATTCTAAATTAAACAGACTATGTAATAACGGAAGTTTAAAAACTAGATCTCTGTTTAAGAAGGATGTGTGGTCACATGCATGGAAGTGTAATAAGGGCTACATAAACAAAGTGATTTACCTCCTAAACAGCAGAAAATTGATCAGTGAAAGCGTAGGGGCATGATCTATACATCAAAACTGCATCATTAAGCTAAAGTTGTTTTGTTGCCTGTAGTATCCCTTTAAATTGCCCCACATATATTGAATGCATCATATATGACAAAGATACATGATGTATTCAATGTAAAATATCAGGAAATACTCACCTCTATTCCAGCCATCTTCAGAGCTTTGTTGGTGTTGCTCTTCATGTAACACCCAACTCTAGTCCGTCCTCCACTCCTTCTCCATGCTTTTGTAAATTGCCATGCTTGAGGACTCTTCCTGAAGCAGGGCAAAACTCTTGCGTGACACCACCACGCTGGCTTCATTGCCAGCATGCTAGTTTCTCCAATTATATATTCCCTAGCCAGTGCTAGCAGCATCGACTAGGGAGTTTTCATAGCAACCACACCGCATGCTGGCCATGGATAGTTATAGACTCTGAGCTTCTTTTTGTATTGGTCTGATTTTTTGACTCCTCTGAGATATTATATTAAGCTTAGCCAATCTAAAGTTCAGTAATGTACCCTTTCCCTGTGTTTCTGACCTTTTTTCCTGATTAGTGTCTGGCTACTCTTTGTGAGTTCCAGTCTTTATATGTATGTTGTTTATGAGATACCTAGACAACAATGTTCCAATGCAAAAATTTTCCTGATGGATATGACATTTGCCCTCTTTGAAGCCATATATTCCAACGGAATGTTGTATGCACACATACTGTATGGACCTTTCGGTACTGTGCCAAAACAAGATCTTGAAGTCCCTTGGCATGCTGGTCCTATTCTTTTAAAGTGAGGTGTGTATGTTACTGTATTCTGTTTGTGTTATTTATGGGTGCTGCAGTTGCTTTGTATTTGTGTGTATGTGACCTGTTAAATTATATATGTTCATGTGTAGTTTGTGTTATTGTGTATGGTACATCCAGATGGTCGCCCCATAAGTACCCAACAGGGGACCTGGGGACTTTGCTGTTCTGGGCCTGCTATCTATCTTGAAGCCACATCAGTTCCTAGTCCTTGAACTTATTCTACTACTGTTCATCCTGGATTGTCTGCAGCACTGGGGGCTGGACTTTGTCTATGGCTGTGCTTCAGGCTGAGATTGATCAGTCATCAGCTGGGTATATAAGCACTGGCTTGGCCTGGGAACTTTATCAAGTCTTTGATCCTGTTGTGTGTGTTCAGTTCCTGTGTTTCAGCGTCTTAAACTCCATATTGACCCCGGCTTCTGTATTAATTTATCCTGATCTCTGGCATCCCTTGACTTCAGCTACACTTCGTTATCCTGACCTCTGGCATCCTTTGACTTTGGCTATCCCTTGACTATCCTACTGTTTTTGTCCTTGTCGGTACTGCATTGGAATCACCTTTCCTGCACAGTCCCTGTGCACAGATTCACAGTCCAGATGGCTTCTTATCTGGTCACCTTGGACTGTGTCTATCTGCAAGGGTGAGCAAAAATATCTGCGCTACAGAATCCCATCTCAGGGAAGAACCCTGACATGTATGTGTGGGGCTGCTAATGGTATTGCATATGAGAGACTGCTTATGGGGTTGTGTGAGTGTATGTGGATTGTCAGTGGTGTTGTGTTTGGGGGGAACGTGTGTGTGTTTCTGTGTGGGCTGTTTGTATTATGTGTATAAGGGGAAGGCACCTCCTTTAGCTCTTTGTAAATCTTGCAGTGTAGGTAGCTTCCCTGGGGTCCAGTGGGGACTGGGCTGGCCAGGTACAGGCCAAAGGAAAGGAGCTGCGATAGCTGTGATGAGCTGCTCTACTCCAGTGCGGATTCCAGTTCACAAGTGCAGGAAGGAAGTGATCTGAAGTTACTTACTTTAAGTGCTGCAATGCGTATATTGAGGATTGTCCTTCACCACCTGCAATCTCCGCTCGGTTTGCACTAGGAGATATCTGAAGTCCCACTAGGAAACCTGATAGGCCAGAATTTTTATTTTTCTGGAAGCCTTAAGTGTCGTGCAAAGGCACCATAAGTGCCATGTTGCTGACCCCTGTCCTATCCTATGGGCTTGTCATGTCACCTGCAGTAAAGACCTACAGTACAAGTGCTCCATGTGTCTATGCTGAACATCTTTCTGGCATCATGATTAACATGCAATGCTGTACTGCTAATGTCCTTACTAGCAACGTTAAGAAGTGCTATCTGAGTGCCTAAATTACCTAACTATATATGAGCCAGCAAACACACAAATAATGCAGGTCAATATGTATAAATTACATGCTATATATATTTCTCAACCTCATTCAATGTGCTTTCTTGTACTCCAGTAACATATGACAATGAATCCTGTCTTATTGGTATGTAACCCAGCTTTGTCTTTATTTTGCAATCTCTAGTCCTCAGCTAGGTTTATCAATTAGCTTATCTGATATTTCTCATTTTGACTTTTTATAGACATCACATTATGTCCAGCCAAGCTAAGGATTCAATAGCCGGTCATTCTAAGGCCTGGTAATACTATCCTACCTTCCTTATATTTATATAACCCGGGCCAGATTTCCAATTAGCTAGATTAGGCACCTGCCTACAGGTGTCTGACCACTAGGGGATGCTGGGAAGTTAAGTACAGGAGCCTTGGTCAGTGTACTCTGTATGCCACTCAGCCTTATTAGCAGAGTTGCAACAACAGTTTTAGAGGGTTTAAACTACAGTGCCTTGCAAAAGTATTCACCCCCTTGGCATTTTTCAAGTTTTGTTACCTCACAACCTGGAATTAACATGGATTGTTTGAGGATTTGCATCATTTAATTTACAGAATATGCCCAAAACTTTGAAGATGTTTTTTTTTTATTATTATTGTGATGCAAACAACAAATAGGACAAAATAACTGAAAATGTCAATGTGCATAACTATTTACCCCTCTAAAGTCAATACTTTGTAGAGCCACCTGCTTTGGATAAGTCTCTATGAGCTTGCCACATCTTACCACTGGGACTTTTGCCCATTCCTCCTTGCAAAACTGCTCCAGCTCCTTCAAGTTGGATGGTTTCCGCTTGTGAACCGCAATCTTTAAGTCTGAGCACAAAATTCAGATTAATAAAACATTGAATTTAAGGCTGTAATGTAACAAATAGGTAAAAAGTCAAGGGGGTGAATACTTTTGCAAGTCACTGTACTAGATTGTTGTATGGTTTGAATATTGATAGCCAATCTTGCTTTGATAATACATTTATTTGCTTTATACAAAATATATTGAATTACTTTAACATATATGATTAATGTATGGATGTTTAGTTATACTGATCAATAAAAAATAAAAAGTAAATAAATAAAAGTTCGTTTTCCTAAGTTACCTTCTGTAGATGATGACATTCTAACTTTTTCCTTTTGAAACATTTGTAAACCAGATGTAACAATGCCCTGCTGCTAATTACATCCAGATCTGCTTATTACATTTTATAAAAGTACCTTGCTTGTATTCATTGAAATCTCCCTCCCATCATGACTGTCAGAGGACAAACCCCACAGATAGATGAAAATGTATGTTAGATTGTTTTCAGATAGGAGTGTGTGTTTCTCCCTTTCCCTGTTCTCTCCTACTGCTTTGTTACATGAGTTATGAATGGGGGTACATATTGCCTTCTATCCCCTCTCCGTTTTTTGTGAGGGTTCCTTTTGGCTATTAGGCTCCTGACTAGCCCTGTTCCTACCATACATATTTCTCCCTATATTATTCTGTCCATCACTGATAACCCAGGTTTTTAATAGATTTCAATAAAGGCTTTTTTATTTTTTTGGCAACTACACTACTGTTGAGATTGGACTGGGTATTTACCCTCTGGGCGGTCTTTATATAAGACATCCCTTTTTGTTTTTTTTTCTTCCTTTTTTTCTTCAGATAGGTCTATAATGAGAAATATCCTCCACTTCCTTACAAAACACAACTTTAGTTGTTAATTGCAGAGAAGGGTGCGGAGAGACAGCGCCTGTCCGCGCCATTCTCTGCATACCAACTACATTACAAGAAAGAAGAGACTCTGGTTAGGGAAGACCAAGCTGCCAAACATACGAAGTACAGGTGCCAAAAATTCCATCCCCTTACTATTCCTTTAGTAGTTAATTGTTTAGCATACAAGCCGTTTTTCTTTATATTGGACACCATCACCAAGAATCACTGGATTAAAAGAAACATGATGCAAACCATATCTATACATGATTCTGTTGCATTACTCTATTGGTACTCAGGAGCATCACACGCTGCCATGGTTCATGAGATTACTGTATCAGGTACATTGACCGCAGTGGCAAGGTGAATGATGTAATGATATTATGTATGACCATATAGAGTATGTGAGTATTTTACCTGTTGAAGTGGCACATTCAGCAAACCAGTTTATTTCATTGTATGAAAAATCCCACCCACTTCTCCATATCCAGGTGCACCTTCTTCTACCAAACCATCAACACATCTGTTCCCCCTTGTTGCCACCAGAACACCCATACAAGCTTAATACTAGAAGAAAAGAAGGCTCACTCTCTGCACTAACACTCAAGGACTAATTTTCTGCCACTAAAACAATCCAACCAAATGTCAGAATACCGGGCTTGCTGTTACAGATCAGCATTCAAAGTGAATTCACATGGACAACTCTGAGGTTTGTTTACAGGTACCTTGCTTCCTGAGTGGGATAAATTTGTCGAGATACTAAGATTTGTAACAGGGTTGATGTTCCAGGAGGGATAAGCCAAATAGCAAATGATTTAGGTAAACTAGAAAAATGGTCAGAGTTGTGGCAACTGACATTTAATGTGGATAAGTGCAAGATAATGCATCTTGGACGTAAAAACCCAAGGGCAGAGTACAGAATATTTGATAGAGTCCTAACCTCAACATCTGAGGAAAGGGGTAATTATTTCCGATGACTTAAAGGTAGGCAGACAATGTAACAGAGTAGCAGGAAATGCTAGCTGAATGCTTGGTTGTATAGGGAGAGGTATTAGCAGTAGAAAGAGGGAAGTGCTCATACCATTGTACAGAACACTGGTGAGACCTCACTTGGAGTACTGTACGCAGTACTGGAGACCGTATCTTCAGAAGGATATTGATACCTTAGAGAGAGTTCAGAAAAGGGCTACTAAACTGGTTCACAGATTGTAGGATAAAACTTACCAGGAAAGGTTAAAGGATCTTAACATGTATAGCTTGGAAGAAAGACGAGACAGGGGGGATATGATAGAAACATTGAAATACATAAAGGGAATCAACACAGTAAAGGAGGAGACTATATTTAAAAGAAGAAAAACTACCACAACAAGAGGACATAGTCTTAAACTAGCGGGACAAAGGTTTAAAAATAATATCAGGAAGTATTACTTTACTGAGAGGGTAGTGGATGAATGGAATAGCCTTCCAGCTGAAGTGGTAGAGGTTAACTCAGTGAAGGAGTTTAAGCATGCGTGGGATAGGCATAAGGCTATCCTAACTATAAGATAAGGCCAGGGACTAATGAAAGTATTTCGAAAACTGGGCATGGGAGCGGCATGCAGGAAGTGGCTCTATTGGCTGAAGTATCTTTCCTGGCGGTGGATGACCAAAGTAATGACTCATGAGTGGATGGAGCCAGATGGGGTTTGAACCTGTAGTGATGTTCCGACTAGGTTCTGTGCAGGAAAGTCCACACGAGCTTGACTCTTACATATTTGCTATGTACACTTATATTTATATATCTATCCACTCCCACTCTTTATTTCTCTCTTTCCTCTTCTTTGTTTCTCACTCTTCCTTCTATTTCTACTTCTCCAGTTTTTGATGGCTACCAAGCCATTAATCTAGGCTATATTAGGAGTTCCCCTTGGCTTACACCTGGGTTAGGTGATTGGGTGATGCTTCATGAGACTCTATACTCAATGAGGCAGTTCTTAATTCAATATAGTGATGCTTTTTATTTCATAGCTCACTGGCCAATATATTCGTTGTTGTTGGAGCTTTCTTTCTGTACTCATATGCAACATATATTTCCAAGTGCTGACAATGCTTTACACAGTACTCAGTGAATTGCTATTAATTCATTCTGTGAACTAATTTCTTTCAATAAACTACTATTGCACTATTATAACAAAAAATAAATTCAAAGTGAATTTTGAAATTTAAGGTCAAAATAGCCAAATTGGAAAAAATCTCCAAGACAACTATGTTTCAGTTCAGCTAGGGCTTTTTATAGGGAACAGGCAGTACCTTTGTAAGTCCGGTCCGATCCCTCTCAGGAGCGCGCAGGAGCCCTGTCACGCTTTTTGTTTCAGTTGAGGAGATAGCTATATCTTTCTGAACTGGACTGTATTGGCAACAGCATCAGAAGAGTCCTTTATTATATGGAAGCCTACAAAGCTCTGGAGGAAGTGATATCATAGTTATTACCATAGAGCTACTCTTACTTGCAGCTGAGGATCCGGTGTGGGACAGTGTGTACAGCGGGCAGTGATGTGGGATGTTATTTTTCTGTAAGCAAACTGTAATACATGGCCTCTAAGCTGCCTGATATTAATAAAATGTAGAGGCAGGAGATATTTATTGCTCATTGCCATGGAGGGAAGAGGTTGGGGGTCTGTGTTTCTGAGTGATTGTATGTATTGTGTGTGTCTCTGTGTCTATTGTGTGTGAGTGCTTATGTCTTACTGCATGTCTGTTTGACAGTGGGTGTATGAAACTGTTGCGTATGTATGTCTGTCTATGTGTCTGTTTGACATGTGTGTATCTAACTATGTGTGTGTGTGAGTTTGTGTATCTGACTGTGTGTCTGTCTGACAGTGTGTGTGCATGCATCTAACTATGTGTG
The DNA here is from genome assembly GCF_036172605.1 of Pelobates fuscus. Taxonomy (NCBI): domain Eukaryota; kingdom Metazoa; phylum Chordata; class Amphibia; order Anura; family Pelobatidae; genus Pelobates; species Pelobates fuscus. The sequence goes on along the minus strand of NC_086322.1, from coordinate 142,763,942 downwards.
TGTGGATGTCCGGCTGTGTCTGTATGACAAAGTGTGCATGAGTCTGGGTCTGTGTGTGTGTGTCTGACAGTGTATGCAATTGTGTTTGACTGTGTGTACATGTTCACCTGTGTGCGTGATTGTGTGTGTGCATGACACTATGTGTTTGTGCCTAGCAATGTGTATATGTGTATCTGAAAGAGTGTGTGTATGTCAATTTATATTTGTATATCTACACTAGGAGACTAAGGGTGAACAAGAAGAGCTCAAAGGCCAGGTCCAACAGCTAAATCAAGCATTGGTCCCCCTGGAGACACGGCAAAAGCCTGATGGTCCCTCACGGAGCAGAAACACCGACGCTGGCATCCACTGACAATGCAGATGCATTCTTTTGTGCTTTGGGCATAAAGGCCCCTCCAGAGAGAGAGAGAAAACAATACCAGAGTCACTGCCAACAAAAGCTACCGACCCAGGAGAAGGCGGCTCGAAATACGCCAAAGGGCTGAACAGCAGTATCATACGTAGGCTATCCTCAAGGCCTTAGTACTTTGCCAGCTCCCTGATAACCACAGACGTGTTCAGGCCTATGCATTAGAAATGTACAACACACCTTTTGTCTTCCTCACTTTTATACGCATTACTTTAATTTGGGAAGTGTTCAATATGTTTAATTTCTTGCTTTATCTCTTTTTGCTCCCTCGCGCCCCCCCTTCCACAGGGCTGATGGGGTTAAAGTCACTTCAGCCACTTACCTGAATCCAGCGCCCACACTCCTCCCCCGCTGACTTCAGCCAGCGGGGGAGACCTAATGCGTATGTGCGGCAATGGTCACATGCGCATTAGACCTCCCCATAGGAAAGCATTATTCAATGCCTTCATATGGGGAAAATCTGATGCTGGAGTTCCTCATGCAGAGCGTGAGGACGTCCAGCATCAAATAACGGACCAAAGGTCCGTTTCTATTCCGGCAGTACCCCTAACAGCCACCGAGGGCAGACTGTAAACATTGCAGCACTAAGTGCAATAGGCAATTAGTTGAAGTGGTCTGGAGGCCTACAGTGTCCCTTTAATAATTAAAACACACTCCACCCACAAAATGATCAGGAGTAAGTATGTTGAAAAAATCAAGACATATTATGGATTCCCTCTTCCCTTACAAGAGCCATCGATCTCCACATCTGGGTTATTTTAGAAGGTCACACCAACCATTTAGTTCAGACAATAAACACCCACTTATATTTAGATTTACAAACAAAACACACTTTCCTTAAACACTGAATTTTCCTCCTGTGGCTTGTTTACTTGTGTTTGCTGTAGATTACATTTTGTATTTCAGGAATGATACCATGTCTACGTGTGACAAATGTTTTATTTATTTGGTTGCCGCCTTCTTTACAGTGACATTATTTCACAGTTATTCACATATTTCCCTTACTCCACATAACAGCTGTGCTTAAATCTCAGCTGTCACTGTTGAGATTTGTCTATTTAGAGCTATGCTCAGATAATAGCTATGCTTTGCATTTTTTGTTTCATTTTGCAAATGATTTAATAGTTTAGGAGTAAGGATGGATTAGTCATTGAATGCATAGCATCACTTATATATTTTGCTTGAAGCTTTGCATAAATAACCTGAGGGATCCTCATCCAGGGGCTGGCTGAGCCAGGGGACAGGGAGGCAATTGACCCCCAGGCCGCCCTAAATTCTTTTAAGACCGGCCACGGCGGGCCGGTCCTAATGCTGCAGCCGCCTGAGCGCTCTGTAAAGAGCCTCAGGAGGCTGCAGCGCTGCTTCTCCCGTCACCTCCCCTGTAGCGTGGTCGAGCTTCTCTCCGATCCGCGGTGCCCGGCCGGAGTGATAGGAAGGCGCACACTCAGTGTGCACTTCCTGTCAGTCCGGCCGGTTACAGGAAACAGAACCTCCGCGCGGAACAGGAGTTTCTGTTTCCTGTTCCTGGCCGGACTGACAGGAAGTGCACACTGAGCGTGCGCCTTCCTATTACTTCGGCCGGGTACTGCGGACCGGAGAGGAGCTCGGCCACGCTACAGGGGAGGGGGGAGTAAGAAGAGGGGGAGGGGGGAGGGGGGAGTAAGAAGATGGGGAGGGGGGAGTAAGAAAAGGGGAGGGGGAGTAAGAAGAGGGGGGAGTAAGAAGGGGGGTAAGAAGGAGGGGAGATAAGAAAATGAGGGGGAGTAAGAAGAGGGGGAGGGGGGAGTAAGAAGGAGGGTAGATAAGAAAAAGAGGGGGGTAAGAAGAAGAAGAGGGGGTAAGAAGAAGAAGGGGGAGTAAGAAGAAGAGGGGGGAGTAAGAAGAAGAGGGGGGTGTAAGAAGAACAAGGGGGGAGTAAGAAGAACAAGGGGGGAGTAGGAAGAACAAGGGGGGAAGTAAGAAGAACACAGGGAGGGGGGGGGTAAGAAGAACACGGGGGGGTGAGGAGAACACATGGAGGGGGGGGATGAGAAGAGCACAGGGAGGGTGGGTGAGTCTGAGAAGAGCCCGCTAGGGGAGGGTGGGGGAGAGGAGAGACCACTAAGGGGCAGGGGAGAGCTCTAAGGGACAGAAGGGACAGCTCTATAGGACAGGGGGCAAGACAGGGAGCTCTTTCACACTACGCGCACACACACACACACACAATGCTTCCCTTACACACAGAGAAACACACAATGCATCCATTACACATACACACAATGCAACCCTTACACACAAAGACAATGCATCATTTGCACAGATAAACAGAAACACACAATGCAAACCCTTACACACACATGCAAACACACACACTGCTTTTCTTACATACACACAGCAACACAATGCATCTCTTACACTCAATGCACACACATACAGACACACACAATGCATCCCTTACACACAACCAGAAACACACAATACATCCCTTATACACAAATACACACTGCTTCCACTACACACAAACACACTGTATCACCTACACAAACTGGTATCCCTATACACTACATACCATAAGCACACATATTAGATCCTCTACAATAACACATAACACATCCCCTACACACCTGTGAGTGAACTCATGGGTGGGTGGAACATATAAGTGGACTTATGAGTGGGCCTTATGGGCATACTCACCGTCAGGCGCTGGGGCCCAGACCTTGAGCTGTGTAAGGGGCCCCCCAAAAATGGAGCTGCTTCCAATTCTCCCAGAACATTGACTTTTGTGACCACAGTTGCAAACAGCCTCCAGAGATCCTGTTCTACACCAGACCAGTGGAGCCAAACTGCAGCCTATCATCATCCTCATCTGGTTGTAAGTAGGCAATCTAGTATATTATTAGTGACACTAATCTATAATTTACCTCACATTAAAGGGACACTATAGCTTAATGAAGTGGTTCTGGTGTCTATAGCTGGTCCCTGCAGGCTTTTTAATGTAAACACACACTGTGTGCAGCACTGGCGTTAGTTCATATGGCAGATCATATGGGTGGGGCATTGTGATGTCACATGGGGGGGTGGCAAATTTTTCTTTTGTCTAGGGCGGCAAAAATCCTTGCACCGGCTCTGATCCTGGGCAGGTGCACCAGTCTACTGGTGACCCACAGGAGGGGAGTGCACTGATTGCACAGCACTCTCCTCCTGCCCAGATCCGTCTTTATCGCAGTGCAAGTGCCCTCTGCCCCTAATTTACAGTGGCTCACACTCACAACAAGCAGTGCCTGGAGCCCTTTGCAGAGACGGGAACAAAGAGGTTCTGCGGCAGCTGGCCGTCCTGCAAGCATTACATTAAACAGCTGTTCCCCATGCAGCCACAGGTGGTGCTGTGCTGGGAGAAAGTGATTACTCTTCACTTCCTCCCAGCCTAAAGAGCAGCGCATGGGAGAGAGAGAGGAGGAGGCATGATTTAATCTTACAATAAATCCTCTAAGCAAACCTTTATAAATTTGGGGGGATCAGCTCTGTTTCCACAGTTTATTGGTGTTTACTCTGATATCTGTATTAATATTGAGGGATTTGTAAGTAGTAACATCAGTGTGTGTCAGCAGGGCCAGCCATTGGGGTGTGCACGCTGTGCGGTCACGCAGGGTGCCATGACAACAGTGGCGCCCGGCGGCCAACACAGCTCACAAGTTGGGTACACCAGCATATTTCATTTAAACGATTCGCTGGTGGTTCACTGGTGCGCACCAGCAGTCAGGGCCGGTGCAAGGATTTTTGCCGCCCTAGGCAAAAAAAAATTTGCCGCCCCCCCATATGTCCAGCCCACCATGTGACATCACAATGCCCCGCCCATATGCTCTGCCATATGGGCCAATGCCAGTCTTCACAAAGTGTCTTATCTGAAAAGACAGTGTGTTTACATTAAAAAGCCTACAGGCAAAGGCTATAGACACCAGAACCCCTACATTATGCTGTAGTGCTTCTGGTGACTATAGTATCCATTTAATGTGAGGTAAATTAGAGATTAGTGCCACTAATAATATATTGGATTGCCTACTTACCACCAGATGAGGACAAGAGGCTGATGATGGGCTCAGTCTGGCTCCACAGGTCTGGTGTAGAAGAGGCTCTCTGGAGACTGTTTTTAACAGTGCTCACAACAATTAACGAACAGGAAGCAGCTCCATTTTTAGGGCCCCTTACACAGCTCAAGGTCTGGGCCCCCAGGGGGCATACGCCTACAATGCCCACCCATAAATCCACCTACATGGCCCATCCATGAGTTGGGGATGTTTTATGTGTGCAATTTGTGTAAGGGATGTAGTGTGTGTTTGCGTGTAAGGAATGCATTGTATGTTTCTGTGTGTGTGTGTGTGTGTGTGTGTAAGGGGTGCAAGGTTTGTTTCTGTGTATGTAATTGAATGCAGTGTGTGTCTGTAAGGGGTGCATTAATTATGTAAGAGAACGTAAGGGATGAATTGTGTGTTTCGGGTGTGTCTGTGTGTGAGTAGGAATGCATTGTATGTTTCTGTGTGTGTGTGGGGGGGATGCATTGTGTATGTGTGTAGTGTAAAAGAGAGGGTTTGTGGGGTAGGATAGGGACTGAGATGGGAACAGCTTTCTTTTTAAAAAAAAAATTCATAGTGCTCTCCCCTCAATTATTGATTTCCCCTTCCCTTCTGTCCCTCCGTGTTCTCCCCTTCTGTCACTTAGTGCTCTCCCTTGGCCCCCTGTCCCTCTGCAGTCCCCCTTGGTGGTCTTCTCACTCCCCCCTCCCCCCTTAGTGGTCCTCCCTCTCCCAAACCCCTTAGTGGTCCTCCCTCTCCCAAACCCCTTAGTAGACCTTCCCCTACTCCCCCCACCCCCTTAGTGGTAATCACCATCCTCCCCTCTCCTTAGTAGTCCTCCCTCCTTACCCCCCTTTGGTGGTCCTTCCCCCCCTTAGTGGTCCTTATCCCCCCTCCCCTAGTGGTCCTTATCCCCCCTCCCCTAGTGGTCCTTATCCCCCCCAACCTCCCATAGTGGTCCTTATCCCCCCTCCCTCCCCTAGTGGTCCTTATCCCCCTCCCCTAGTGGTCCTTATCCCCCTCCCCTAGTGGTCCTTATCCCCCCCTAGTGGTCCTTATCCCCCCTCCCCTAGTGGTCCTTATCCCCCCCCAACCTCCCATAGTGGTCCTTACCCCCCCTCCCTCCCACCCATAGTGGTCCTTACCCCCCCTCCCTCCCACCCATAGTGGTCCTTATCCCCCCCTCCCTCCCATAGTGGTCCTTATCCCCCCCCTCCCTCCCATAGTGCTCCCTATCCCCCCCATAGTGCTCCTTATCCCCCCCTCCCCCCCTACATGGAGAGACCGGCAGGAGGGAGCGCTCTGCGCTTCCCTCCTGCCGGTCATAAACCCGGCCGCCCTCCATGCAGCAGTGCTGCGCCGCCTGGGGCTTGCTAAAGCGCTCAGGCGGCGAAGCATGAGGAGGCGCAGCGGGGACAGGGATCCGGCGCCCCCTGGTAAGTTGCGCCCTAGGCGGCTGCCTAGGTCGCCTTACAGGTGGCGCCGGCCCTGCCAGCAGTAGTTGCAGTCAGATCCTATCCTCTCCCTCGTGGTTCCGGCGCTCAGTTAGTGAGTCAGAGGCTCAGAGATTCTCAGCCTGCGCTCTGACAACATTGAAAGTCAGAGCCGTGAAGGAGCAGGTATGGCAAAGAGCTACTGATTAGCATAACATCAATATCCGTTATAAAACCAGGAAAAGGTAGGCATGGATGGTGGTGCAATGGGCCACTTGACTGGTTTTGCCCCCCCAGGCCTAAGGCTGCCAGCCCCCCCCTGTCCTCATCTATCATTTAACTAATTTTGTGTCCTCACTGTCTGGTGCCCAACATTCTACAGTGTCCTATCTGGTATTCCTTTCAACTCTCCACTCGTTGTTTGGTTTACCCCTCTATTTTTATGTTGGACTCGCCCATGGATATGTTGATATCTGTTTTTCTGACTTACTCTGTGTAACGGACCGTTTCAGCAGACAAGGGGTTAAGCGATAATCCCCTATTCACAGACAGCAACAGCAGCTGTAAAATCACCAAAACTCACGAATTGGATATAAGTGAATGCACCAAACTCCCGAACTGCATACAAGGGAATAAGGTAGCACTCCAAACTCCCGAACTGGAACCTCACGAATAGCTGCTAGCAGACGAACAGGAAAAGCTCCCAAGCGGCTTACACTCCTGGAAGTCAGTCTCTTTCAGCATACAGTAAATCCTCCCAAGAACGAGACAAGGCTCCGTGTTGAGGGTCAAGCAGTGGTCTGTTTATATGTATTTATGCAGGTCTCCCACCTGGTGGACACTCCCCTAAGGGACCAGATGGAAGACTGTAACAACGGACAGACAAGTAGCATTTCAGGACATACAGAAGTAAAACATCCCCACAATGCATCCTGGCTTCCTCCCCTCTGCCCTGGAGAAGTAATTCAATTATCTCCCAGGACAAAGGCAAAACTCCATTACACACGTGGGGACACAAAGACAGACTATCACTTTAAAATACATAAAGACACATTTTATACATAAAACACAGACATGTAATATATCCCCAGATAGCTCAGGTCTGAGTGCACATTATTAGGTGAATGGCACTCAGACCACACGAATACAGTTTAATTGCCATGGAGCCAGAGTCTTTAATTACACGAATCGGCTCCATGGCATAGCTATCTGGTAAGTAAAAATAAGGTGACAGTTGAAGTATGCCAGTTTATAATTACATATATATATATTGATTACTGTATATACTCGTGTATAAGTCGATCTCATGTATAAGTCGAGTGCAGTTTTGTGACCAACAATTGTGAAATATGCTATGCCTCGTGGATAAGTTGAGGGTAAAACTTGGGGCTATGAAATTCTGTGATTTTTATAATTATATACACACACACTCATACAAAGTTTGTATAAGTGTGTGTGTGTATATAATGCAGTGTGTGTGTTTGTATGAGTGTGTGTATATAATGCAGTGTGTGTGTTTGTATGAGTGTGTGTGTGTATATAATGAAGAGAGAGTGTGTGTGTGTGTATGAGTGTGTGTATATAATGCAGTGTGTGTTTGTATGAGTGTGTGTGTATATAATGCAGTGTGTGTGTTTGTATGAGTGTGTGTGTGTGTATGAGTGTGTGTATATAATGCAGAGTGTTACTAATATGATAAATACATTTTCTTTTGACTGAACTCTTCCATATTGGTTTTAGATTATTATTGGTGTTTAATAACTGATTTAGATCTTGATAAATAACATAAAAACAAACAAATAAAATAAATGTACATAACATTACTATCTAATACCTTTTTTTCAGATGGAAATTACTATTGTTTAATGAGGTCATTTAAAGTTGCACAAAATGTTTAGTGTCTAGCACCCAGAATATGGTTGTTCAGCCATACTGTATCAGATATACTGGATATATCTGGTTGCTGTTAAAATTCCCTTAACCCCTTAAGGACTGGACTTTTTTTGCGATGTTGTACATTTGCGACCAGGCATCTTTTTGACACTTTTGTGGTGTTTGTGTTTAGCTGTAATTTTCCGCTCTCTCATTTACTGTTCCCATACAAATTATATATTGTTTTTTTCAGGACAAAAGGGGCTTTCTTTACATACCATTATTTATATAATCTCATCTAATTTAATTTAAAAAAAATGAAAAAATATGATGAAAAATTGAAAAAAATACACGTTTTTTGAATTTTATGTGAAAAATCTTTTACTCATCTACAAAAGCGAATGAAAAAAACTGCTAAATAGATTCAAAATGTTGTCCTGAGTTCAAAAATACCCAGTGTTTACATGCTTTTTGCTTTTTTTTTGCATGTTATAGGGCTATAAGTACAAGTAGGAAATTGCGGTTTCAAAACATACATTTTTAAAATTTATCAATAGTGACATTGTAACACTGTTATCTGTCATAAATTGCTAAATAACCCCCCACATGTACATATTTTTTTAAAAGTAGACAACCCAGGGTATTCAATATGGGGTATGTCCAGACTTTTTTAGTAGCCACTTAGTCGCAAACACTGGCCAAAGTTAGCGTTCATATTTGTTTGTGTGTGAAAAAAGTAAAAAACTAAATTGAACGCTAATTTTGGCCAGTGTTTGTGACTAAGTGGTTACTAAAAACGACTGGACTTACCCCATTTGCAATACCTTGGGTTGTCTTCTTTTGCAAATGGTATGCCATCATGGGGGTAATTCTCATTCCTGGGCTACCATATGCTCTCAAAGGCAACGTAACCAACCTGGCCATTTTCAATGTAAAAATATTTGACCTATATATTTGACCCTGTAACTTTCAAAACGCTATAAAACCTGTACATGGGGGGTACTGTTATACTCAGGAGACTTTGCTGAACACAAATATTAGTGTTTCAAAACTGGAAAATGTATCACAACAATTATATCATCAGTAAAAGTGCTGTTTGTGTGTGAAAAATGCAAAAAAAGTCACTTTCACTGACAATATCATCGCTGTGATATGTTTTACTGTTTTGAATCACTAATATTTGTGTTCAGCGAAGTCTCCCGAGTAAAACAGTACCCCCCATGTACATGTTTTAGGGTGTCGTAGAACGTTACAGGGTAAAATACAGTGATAGCAAATTAAATTCTCTGGTCTTTCGGCCTGGGTTGGCAGGCAGGTCCCTTAAATTGCAATCAATAAAATAACTTAATTATGTAAAAATATTACCTAAATACGCACGTAGAATTTAAATATATATGCATATTTATATATTTGAAGTCTACGTGTATATTTATATAATTATTTATGTAATTTTGTATATCGACATATGAATAGTTCGCATTCTTTTTATTTATTTAAATATACATAGATATATATACAATTTCATTCTAAGTGTATTTTGATATAAATATATATATATTAATATCAAAATACAGTTAGAATAAAATTTCGGATAGATATATAATTTTTTTTCAATTTTTTATTATTATTTTTAATTTTTTTAATTTAATTTAAATTATTTATTATTCGTATTTTATAATAATATATATATACAATATATATAGTTATTATATATATTATATATATACGTGTGTAAATTAATTATAAGTGTATTTTTATATTAATATATGTACATATTAATATAAAAATACACTTAGCATGACATTATATATATGATATATAGACATATATTATATAGGTATAATATATGTCTATATATCATATATATACACATATATAATAATATATTTTTTTTTTATTAACTATAACTTTAAATTTTTCTATGATTTTACACTTGCAGGGAGACTGCCTGTCAGCACAGACAGTCCCCCTGCAGGCAGAGTCTAGGACACCTATTGTGACCATGTGGTCGCCCTGTTGGGCGATCACATGGCCCCAGGGGTCCTAAACCGCCATGGGGAGACTGTCTGGGCTGCAGGCAGTCTCCCCACACCGGGAGCACCGCCGATCGCCGCCGGGGGAACGACGGCGATCGGGTAAGTACATTTTAAATTTAGGACGGTTCAGGACCGTCGTCGGTCGGCAACGCAAAAATGCCGATGACGGTCCTGAACCGTCCTGCGTCCTCAAGGGGTTAAATAAGAGAACTCTAGGGATTATCCACACAACTATCATACAGATTGATCAAGCTGACATGCTCTGAGGTAGTTGAAACAACAGGAGTTTCTTGGAGAACTGGTGGACTGTGGTTGGTATGAGTTAATACTAAGTGAAAAATCAGGTTTATTTTTTTTACATTTTTTATTTAAAACACTTTTTTCCATCTTTTTTATAGATATTTTTAATCTTTGCTGATTTTATTTATAACGTTGTCCATTTTTTATTTTTCTCTTTGCTGTTTTAATTTAAAAACCTTTTCTCTTTTTATTATATATATTTTTATTACTTTGCTGTTTTGATTTAAATGTTGTCCCTTTTTAAATCTATATTTTCTCCTTGCTTTTTTATTTAAACTTTTTCCCTCTTTTTTTTTTCTTCTTGCTGTTTATATTCCCCTCCTTGCGTGTGCTGCTGCTGCTGTTGAGGGGTAGTTCCCCTTAATTTCCACCTGTGCGAGATTTCTATTGTCAATATAAACCCACTACTGACTCACAGAGCTTGTTCATTGGAGTTTGCAGGAGTTGAAACAACAGGAGTTTAAATTCTAAGCGAGTTTAAACCAAGAGGGTAAATATTATTTTGCTCGCTTGTGTTTTTGGTAACTCGGGATGAGTGCTAGCAAGATTGCGAGTTTTACTCAGTGCACATCCTGCTGCATGTATGCATGCAGTGGCGTACATACCGGGGTCGCAGGGGTCGCGGCTGCGACCGGGCCCGGCCCACCAGGGGGCCCGGCCGCCCTGCGACCCAGGTATGTACTCACTGGGCCAGCCTCTTCTCCTGGGGGGCCCAGGAGCCGGCCACCTCCGGGCCCCCCGAGGCTGGCCCTGCTTACACCCGGCGGGCAGTCAGGCTGGCGGGCGCGCGAGGGAGCACTCTCCCCTGAGTGCTTCCTCTTCAGCTCCCTCGCGCACCGCACTGAAACCGGAGCCGGAAGATGACGTCATCTTCCGGCTCCGGCATCAGTACGCGGCGCGCGAGGGAGCTGAAGAGGAAGCACTCAGGGGAGAGTGCTCCCTCGCGCGCCCGCCAGCCTGACTGCCCGCCGGGTGACACCACTGGACCCCAGGGAATCCCCTCAGCTCTCCCACAGGTAAGGAGGCTGGGGGGATTAAATAGAAAAAAAAACAAAAAAAAAACGTGTGTGTGTGAGAGTGTATGTTAGTGAGTGTATGTTAGTGAGTGTATGTTAGTGAGTGTGTGTTAGTGTGAGTGTGTGTTAGTGTGAGTGTGTGTTAGTGTGAGTGTATGTTAGTGTGAGTGTATGTTAGTGTGAGTGTATGTTAGTGTGAGTGTATGTTAGAGTGAGTGTATGTTAGTGAGTGTATGTTTGTGTGAGTGTATGTTAGTGTATGTTAGTTAGTGTGTGTGTGAGTGTATGTTAGTGAGTGTATGTTAGTGAGTGTATGTTAGTGAGTGTATGTTAGTGAGTGTGTGTTAGTGAGTGTGTGTTAGTGAGTGTGTGAGTGTGTTAGTGTATGTTCGTTAGTGTGTGTGTGTGTGTGTTAGTGTGAGTGTATGTTAGTGTGAGTGTATGTTAGTGTGTGTGTGAGTGTGTTAGTGTATGTTAGTGTGTGAGTGTATGTTAGTGTGTGTGTGTGAGAGTGTATGTTAGTGTGTGTGTGTGAGAGTGTATGTTAGTGAGTGTGTGTGAGTGTGTGTTAGTGTGTGTGTGAGTGTATGTTAGTGAGTGTGTGTTAGTGTGTGAGTGTATGTTAGTGAGTGTGTGTGTGTGTGTGTGTGTGTGTGAGTGTGTTAGAGTGTGTGTGTGTAAGTGTTAGAGTGTTTGTCTTAGTGTTAGAGTGTGTGTGTGTGTTAGTATTAGAGTGTGTGTTGGAGTGTGCGTGTTAGTGTTAGAGTGTGTGTCTGTTAGTGAGTGTGTATGTATGTTTGTCACTGAGTGTGTGTCTGTCAGTTAATGTGTGCGTGTGTGTCTTAAGCACTTACCTTTCTCCAGCGCCGGACTCCCTTGGCGCTGGGGATCTGTCCGCCCCGATCCGCCTCTCAGCTCCGAATGCGCATGCGTGGCAAGAGCCACGCGCGCATTCAAACCGCCCATAGGACAGCATTACTCAATGCTTTCCTATGGATGTTCAGCGTCTTCTCACTTTGATTTTCACAGTGAGAAACGCAGAAAATCCTCTAGCGGCTGTCAATGAGACAGCCTCTAGAGGCTGGATTAACCCTCAGTGAAACATAGCAGTTTCTCTGAAACTGCTATGTTTTCAGCTGCAGGGTTAAAACTAGAGAGACCTGGCACCCAGACCACTTCATTGAGCTGATGTGATCTGGGTGTCTGTAGTGGTCCTTTAAGTGTATGTGTTTATGCATGCACTGGCGTACATAACGTGGTCGCAGGGGTCGCAGCCCTGCGACCAGGTGCCCGCCGCCAAGTGTTGCGGCCCCAGCCCGCGCAGAGTAAGCGCGCGCGGGGGGGGGGGGGCCACGGATCAGTTTTCGCACCGGGGCCCCATGGGTTGTGTGTACGCCACTGTATGCATGCCTGGATGAATCTGTCCAGGGTCCATACCTCTGTGGTGGGTGTGAGCGAGTGGCTTTTCTGGAAGCTCAGATTGGAGATCTGAAGAGGCCAATTGCAACACTGAGGGAAAATGAGTCTAGAAAATGGACATAGGATAGAAAGGCTCTAGCTCAGTATAGCTCAGTATAAGGGTGTGGAGATGGGGGGAGGGAAAGCTCAGTATAGAGGAGGTATGTAATATTGATACAAATTCACAAAAAGTACAAATGACTCATGATAATATTAAATGTATGCTTACCAATGGAAGAAGCCTATATAACAAAATCGGGGAACTAGAGACAATAGCATACACTAAACAAGATGATATAATAGGCATAACAGAAACATGGTGGGATGAGACACATGATTGGGCAGTTAACTTAAATGGGTACACGTTATTTAGGAAGGATAGGAAAAACAAGAAGGGTGGTGGGATATGTTTGTATGCCAACCATGAGTTAAAGTCAGATCTTAGGCATGTGGAGTGTGACGAGGAAAATGTGGAAGCTTTATGGGTAGATATCTGCTTGGGGCAAACAAAGGGAAATCAGTTATTGGTTGGGATATGTTATAAACCACCTAATGTAAATATTAATGAGGCAGAACAGCTGTTAGAGCAAATTGGGAAAGCTGCAAAACACGTGAATTATTGGAGATTTTAATTACCTAGGCATAAATTGGGATAGAGTGACTAGTACTTCAGCAAGGGGAATCCGGTTTTTGAATGTGTTAAATGACACCTTCATGTCACAACTGGTACAAGCACCAACTAGAAAGGATGCTTGCCTGGATCTCGTTATAACAAACAATGTTGGTCTTTTGACCAACATTCAAGTAGGGGAGCATTTGAGAAATAGTGATCACAATATGGTAATTTTTAAAATAAACTCAAAAAAGCAAAAGCACTAAAACATATATTTTTTAAAAAGCCAATTTCAATAAGATTAGGGCAGCTCTACAACATATCGACTGGTATAAACTCCTTAGTGAAAAAAACACAGAGGATAAATGGAAACTATTTAAACAAATATTAGAAAGGTACATTTCTGAGTATGTACCATTGGGTAATAAATATAAAAGAAACACATTAAAACCAATGTGGCTTAGTAGAGAAGTAAAACGAGATTAAAAATAAAAAAGAGCATTTAAAGCAATTCAATTGGACAAATCAGAGGCATCCTATATAAGATATAGGGAAGCCAATAATTCTTGCAAAAAAGGCAATTAAAGTGGCTAAACTAGAAAATTAGAAATTGATAGCCAAAGAATGCAAATCCAACCCTAATTTTTTTTCAAGAACATCAATTCTATAAAAACAAAAAGTGAAAGTGTAGGTACACTGGAAACAGAGATTGGTCTGTTAGCTAATGAAGACCAGAAAAAGGCAGAATATTTAAATAACTATTTTTCTTCAGTATATATTAATGAGGATCCTATGGCAAGAGATATGCAAATATTTGCTGCAAAGAAACTTGCAGATAACTTGTGATTGGATGACTCGAGACAAGGTGCTACAGCAGTTAAAGAAAATTTATGTAAATAAAGCTCCGGTATTCACCCACGAGTACTTAAGGATCTAAGTGGGGAAATAAGTAAACTGCTGTATTTAATTTTTCAAGATTCTTTTGTTTCAGGTATTGTACCAGAGGATTGGAGGAAGGCAGATGTCATTCCTATATTTAAAAAGGGTTCAAAATCCTTACCTGGAAATTATAGACCTGTGAGCTTAAAGGGACACTATAGTCACCTAAACAACTTTAGCTTAATGAAGCAGTTTTGGTATATAGAACGTGCCCCTGAAGCCTCACTGCTCAATCCTCTGCCATTTAGGGGTTAAATCCCTTTGTTTATGAACCCTAGTCACACCTCCCTGCATGTGACTTGCACAGCTTTCCATAAACACTTCCTGTAAAGAGAGCCCTATTTAGGCTTTCTTTATTGCAAGTTCTGTTTAACTAAGATTTTCTTATCCCCTGCTATGTTAATAGCTTGCTAGACCCTGCAAGAGCCTCCTGTATGTGATTAAAGTTCAATTTAGAGATTGAGATACAATTATTTAAGGTAAATTACATCTGTTTGAAAGTGAAACCAGTTTTTTTTTTATGCAGGCTCTGTCAATCATAGCCAGGGGAGGTATGGCTAGGGCTACATAAACAGAAACAAAGTGATTTAACTCCTTAACCCCTTAAGGACCGGACTTTTTTTGCGATGTTGTACATTTGCGACCAGGCATCTTTTTGACACTTTTGTGGTGGTTGTCTTTAGCTGTAATTTTCCGCTCTCTCATTTACTGTTCCCATACAAATTATATATTGTTTTTTTCAGGACAAAAGGGGCTTTCTTTACATACCATTATTTATATAACCTCATGTCATTTAATTTTTAAAAAATGAAAAAATATGATGAAAAATTGAAAAAAATACATGTTTTTTGACTTTTATGTAAAAAATCTTTTACTCATCTACAAAAGCGAATGAAAAAAACTGCTAAATAGATTCTAAATTTTGTCCTGAGTTTAAAAATACCCAGTGTTTACATGCTTTTTGCTATTTTTTTGCATGTTATAGGGCTATAGGTACAAGTACGGTTTCAAAACCTATATTTTTAAAATGTATCAATAGTGACATTGTAACACTATTATCTGTCATAAATCGCTAAATAACACCCCACATGTACATATTTTTTTAAAGTAGACAACCCAGGGTATTCAATATGGGGTATGTCCAGACTTTTTTAGTAGCCACTTAGTCGCAAACACTGGCCAAAGTTAGCGTTCATATTTGTTTGTGTGTGAAAAAAGTAAAAAACGAAATTGAACGCTAATTTTGGCCAGTGTTTGTGACTAAGTGGTTACTAAAAAAGACTGGACATACCCCATTTGCAATACCTTGGGTTGTCTACTTTTGCAAATGGTATGCCATCATGGGGGTAATTCTCATTCCTGGGCTACCATACGCTCTCAAAGGCAACGTAACCAACCTGGCCATTTTCAATGTAAAAATATGACCCATATATTTGACCCTGTAACTTTCAAAAACGCTATAAAACCTGTACATGGGGGGTACTGTTATACTCAGGAGACTTTGCTGAACACAAATATTAGTGTTTCAAAACTGGAAAATGTATCACAACAATTATATCATCAGTAAAAGTGCTGTTTGTGTGTGAAAAATGCAAAAAAAAGTCACTTTCACTGACAATATCATCGCTGTGATATGTTTTACTGTTTTGAATCACTAATATTTGTGTTCAGCGAAGTCTCCCGAGTAAAACAGTACCCCCCATGTACAGGTTTTAGGGTGTCGTAGAACGTTACAGGGTAAAATACAGTGATAGCAAATTAAATTCTCTGGACTTTCGGCCTGGGTTGGCAGGCAGGTCCCTTAAATTGCAATCAATAAAATAACTTAATTATGTAAAAATATTACATAAATACGCACGTAGAATTTAAATATATATGCATATTTATATATTTGAAGTCTACGTGTATATTTATAAATTTATTTATGTAATTTTGTATATGGACATATGAATAGTTCGTATTCTTTTTATTTATTTATATATACATAGATATATATACAATTTCATTCTAAGTGTATTTTGATATAAATATATATATATAATATCAAAATACAGTTAGAATAAAATTTCGTATAGATATATAATTTTTTTTAAAATTTTTATTATTATTCTTAATTTTTTTAGTTTAATTTAAATTACTTATTATTTGTAGTTTATAATAATATATACCGTATATACTCGAGTATAAGCCGACCCGAATATAAGCCGAGGCCCCTAATTTTATCCCAAAAAACTGGGAAAACTTATTGACTCGAGTATAAGACTAGGGTGGGAAATGCAGCAGCTACTGGTAAATTTCTAAATAAAATTAGATCCTAAAAAAAATATATTAATTGAATATTTATTTACAGTGTGTGTATAATGAATGCAGTGTGTGCGTATGTGTGTGTGTATGAGTGCAGCGTGTGTGTATGAGTGCAGCGTGTGTGTATGAGTGCAGTGTGTGTATGAGTGCAGTGTGTGTGTGCATGAATGCAGTGTGTGTGTGTATGAATGCAGTGTGTGAATGCAGTGTGTGCAGGGCCGGTGCAAGGATATTTGCCGCCGTAGGCAAAAAACATTTTGCCGCCCCCTCCCCCCCCCATATGTCCTGACTTCCCCTCCTCCTCCCTCAGTGGTCCTTACCTCCCACCCCCGTGTTCCTTCACCCCCCCCCCAGTGGTCCTGACTCACCCCTCCCGTAGTGGTCCTTACCCTCCCCTCCCCTAGTGGTCCTTATCCCACCCCTCCCTCTCATAGTGGTCCTTATCCCCCTTCTCCCTCCCATAGTGTTCCTTATCCCCCCCATCCCTCCCATAGTGGTCCATATACCCCCCCTCCCTCTCATAGTGGTCCTTATACCCCCCCTCCCTCCAATAGTGGTCCTTATCCCCCTTCTCCCTCCCATAGTGTTCCTTATCCCCCCCCCATCCCTCCCATAGTGGTCCATATACCCCCCTCCCTCTCATAGTGGTCCTTATACCCCCCTCCCTCCCATAATGGTCCTTATCCCCCCTCCCTCCCATAGTGGTCCTTATACCCCCCCTCCCTCCCATAGTGGTCCTTATACCCCCCCTCCCTCCCATAGTGGTCCTTATCCCCCCCCATCCCTCCCATAGTGGTCCATATACCCCCCCTCTCATAGTGGTCCTTATACCCCCCCTCCCTCCCATAGTGGTCCTTATCCCCCCTCCCTCCCATAGTGGTCCTTATACCCCCCCTCCCTCCCATAGTGGTCCTTATACCCCCCCTCCCTCCCATAGTGGTCCTTATCCCCCCCTCCCTCCCATAGTGGTCCATATACCCCCCCTCCCTCTCATAGTGGTCCTTATACCCCCCTCCCTCCCATAGTGGTCCTTATCCCCCCTCCCTCCCATAGTGGTCCTTATACCCCCCTCCCTCCCATAGTGGTCCTTACCCCCCCCCCCCTCCCATAGTGGTCCTTATACCCCCCTCCCTCCCATAGTGGTCCTTATCCCCCTCCCTCCCATAGTGGTCCTTATCCCCCCCCTCCCTCCCATAGTGGTCCTTATCCCCCCCTCCCTCCCATAGTGGTCCTTATACCCCCCCCTCCCTCCCATAGCGGTCCTTATACCCCCCTCCCTCCCATAGTGGTCCTTATACCCCCCTCCCTCCCATAGTGGTCCTTATCCCCCCCTCCCTCCCATAGTGGTCCATATACCCCCCCTCCCTCTCATAGTGGTCCTTATCCCCCCTCCCTCCCATAGTGGTCCTTATCCCCCCCCTCCCTCCCATAGTGGTCCTTATACCCCCCCCTCCCTCCCATAGCGGTCCTTATACCCCCCTCCCTCCCCATAGTGGTCCTTATCCCCCCCTCCCTCCCATAGTGGTCCTTATCCCCCCCCTCCCTCCCATGGTGGTCCTTATCCCCCCCTCCATCCCATAGTGGTCCTTATACCCCCCCTCCCTCCCATAGCGGTCCTTATACCCCCCTCCCTCCCATAGTGGTCCTTATACCCCCCCCCCCCTCCCATAGTGGTCCTTATACCCCTTTTTTTTGTTATTATTATTTTTTTTTTAATTATTATTATTTTTTTATTATTATTTCTTATTTTATTTATATCTTTTTTTTCGTCCCCCCTCCCTGCTTGATATATGGCAGGGAGGGGGGCTCTCCTTCCCTGGTGGTCCAGTGGCAGTTCAGCGGGGGGGAGAGGGGGGCTGGCAGAGCTGTAACTTACCTGTCCTGCAGCTCCTGTCAGCTCTCTCCTCCTCTGCGCCGTCCGTTCTGCTCTTCTGTCAGCTTACACTGTAAGTCTCGCGAGAGCCGCGGCTCTCGCGAGATTTACACTGGGAGCTGACCGAGGTGCTGACCGGACGGCGCAGAGGAGGAGAGAGCTGACAGGAGCTGCAGAACAGGCAGTACAGCTCTGCCAGCCCCCCTCTCCCCCCAGTCTGTATTATGGCAATGCAAATTGCCATAATACAGACCTTGACTCGAGTATAAGCCGAGTTGGGGTTTTTCAGCCCAAAAAATGGGCTGAAAAACTCGGCTTATACTCGAGTATATACGGTATACAATATATATAGTTATTATATATATTATATATATACACGTGTGTAATTTAATTATAAGTGTATTTTTATATTAATATATGTACATATTAATATAAAAATACACTTAGTATGACATTATATATATGATATTTAGACGTATATTATAAATATATAATATAAGTCTATATATCATATATATATATACACATATATAATTATTATTTTTATTTATTAACTTTAAACTTTATTTTTTTTATGATTTTACACTAAGCAGGGAGACTGCCTGTCAGCACAGACAGTCCCCCTGCAGGCAAAGACTAGGACACCTATTGTGACCATGTGGTCGCCCTGTTGGGCGATCACATGGCCACAGGGGTCCTAATCCGCCATGGGGAGACTGTCTGGGCTGCAGGCAGTCTCCCCACACCGGGAGCACCGCCGATCGCCGCCGGGGGAACAACGGCGATCGGGTAAGTACATTGGACCGTTAGGACGGTTCAGGACCGTCCTCGGTCGGCAATGCAAAAATGCCGATGACGGTCCTGAACCGTCCTCGGTCCTTAAGGGGTTAATGACAGTGAATTGAGCACTGAAATTGCAGGGGAATGATCTATACACTAAAACTGCTTTATTTAGCTAAAGTAATTTAGGTGACTATAGGGTTCCTTTAACTTGTGACTGGTAAAATATTTGAAGGGCTATTAAAAGATAATATTTAGGATTTCATTGGGAAGAACTTTGTTATTAGCAATAATCAACATGGTTTTATGAGGCATTGGTCATGTCAAACTAATCTAATTGCATTCTACGAAGAAGTAAGTAGAAGTATAGATCAGGGTGTTGCAGTGGATGTGATATACCGTATATACTCGAGTATAAGCCGACCCGAATATAAGCCGAGGCCCCTAATTTTATCCCAAAAAACTGGGAAAACTTAATGACTCGAGTATAAGACTAGGGTGGGAAATGCAGCAGCTACTGGTAAATTTCTAAATAAAATTAGATCCTAAAAAAAATATATTAATTGAATATTTATTTACAGTGTGTGTATAATGAATGCAGTGTGTGCGTATGTGTGTGTGTATGAGTGCAGCGTGTGTGTATGAGTGCAGCGTGTGTGTGCATGAATGCAGTGTGTGTGTGCATGAATGCAGTGTGTGTGTGTATGAATGCAGTGTGTGCAGGGCCGGTGCAAGGATATTTGCCGCTGTAGGCAAAAAAATTTTTGCCGCCCCCTCCCCCCCCATATGTCCTGACTTCCCCTCCTCCTCCCTCAGTGGTCCTTACCTCCCCACCCCCGTGTTCCTTCACCCCCCCCCAGTGGTCCTGACTCACCCCTCCCCTAGTAGTCCTTACCCTTCCCTCCCCTAGTGGTCCTTACTTCCCCCTCCCCTCCCATAGTGGTCCTTATCCCACCCCCTCCCTCTCATAGTGGTCCTTATCCCCCTTCTCCCTCCCATAGTGGTCCTTATACCCCCCCTCCCTCCCATAGTGGTCCTTATACCCCCCCTCCCTCCCATAGTGGTCCTTATCCCACCCCCTCCCATAGTGGTCCTTATACCCCCCTCCCTCCCATAGTGGTCCTTATACCCCCCTCCCTCCAATAGTGGTCCTTATCCCCCCCCCTCCCTGCAATAGTGGTCCTTATACCCCCCTCCCTCCAATAGTGGTCCTTATCCCCCCCCTCCCTCCCATAGTGGTCCTTATCCCCCCCTCCCTCCCATAGTGGTCCTTATACCCCCCTCCCTCCAATAGTGGTCCTTATCCCCCCCCTCCCTCCCATAGTGGTCCTTATCCCCCCCTCCCTCCCATAGTGGTCCTTATACCCCCCTCCCTCCCATAGTGGTCCTTATCCCCCCCTCCCTCCCATAGTGGTCCTTATACCCCCCTCCCTCCCATAGTGGTCCTTATACCCCCCTCCCTCCAATAGTGGTCCTTATCCCCCCCTCCCTCCCATAGTGGTCCTTATCCCCCCCTCCCTCCCATAGTGGTCCTTATCCCCCCCCTCCCTCCCATAGTGGTCCTTATCCCCCCCCTCCCTCCCATAGTGGTCCTTATACCCCCCTCCCTCCAATAGTGGTCCTCATCCCCCCCCCTCCCTCCCATAGTGGTCCTTATACCCCCCCTCCCTCCCATAGTGGTCCTTATCCCCCCCTCCCTCCCATAGTGGTCCTTATACCCCCCTCCCTCCCATAGTGGTCCTTATACCCCCCTCCCTCCCATAGTGGTCCTTAACCCACCCCATCCCTCCCATAGTGGTCCTTAACCCACCCCATCCCTCCCATAGTGGTCCTTATACCCCCCCCTCCCCTCCCATAGTGGTCCTTATACCCCCCCCCCCTCCCCTCCCATAGTGGTCCTTATACCCCTTTTTTTGTTATTTTTTTTTTATTATTTATTATTATTTTTTTTATTATTTCTTATTTTATTTATTTATTTATTTTTCGTCCCCCCTCCCTGCTTGATATATGGCAGGGAGGGGGGCTCTCCTTCCCTGGTGGTCCAGTGGCAGTTCAGTGGGGGGGAGAGGGGGGCTGGCAGAGCTGTAACTTACCTGTTCTGCAGCTCCTGTCAGCTCTCTCCTCCTCTGCGCCGTCCGGTCAGCTCTTCTGTCAGCTTACACTGTAAGTCTCGCGAGAGCCGCTGGGAGCTGACCGAGGTGCTGACCGGACGGCGCAGAGGAGGAGAGAGCTGACAGGAGCTGCAGAGCAGGTAAGTTACAGCTCTGCCAGCCCCCCTCTCCCCCGGTCTGTATTATGGCAATGCAAATTGCCATAATACAGACCTTGACTCGAGTATAAGCCGAGTTGGGGTTTTTCAGCCCAAAAAATGGGCTGAAAAACTCGGCTTATACTCGAGTATATACGGTACTTGGATTTTGCCAAGGCATTTGATACGGTTCCTCACAATAGGTTAGTCTTCAAACTAAAAGAAATTGGTCTAGATGAATATTCTTGTTCTTCTGTAGAACATTGGCTTAAGGAAAGAGTACAAATAGTTTTTATTAATAGTAAATTTTCAGGCTGGACAAAAGTGATAAGTGGTGTCCCTCTGGGTTCTGTTTTGGGACCGCTTTTATTTAACATATTTATAAAAGATCTTGAAATAGGCATTGATAGCCATGTTTCAGTGTTTGCAGATGACACAAAACTTTGTAAAGTAATAAAATGTGAGCAGGATATTGCTTTACTGCAGAGGGATTTGCATAGATTGTGGGACTGGGCACTAAAATGGCAGATTAAATTTAAAGTAGAGAAATGCAATATTATGCACTTCGGGGTCAAGAATGCATACGCAACTTACACCCTAAATGGTAGTGAATTAGGGATAACCACACACGAGAAGGATTTGGGAATTGTTATAAACAACACATTAGGCAGCAATATGCAATGTCAATCTGCAATTGCTAAGGCCAGTAAGGTTTTGTCATGTATAAATAGGGGCATAAATTCTCGGAATGAAAATATAATTGTGCCTCTTTATAAATCGCTGGTAAGATCACACCTTGAATATGCTGTGAAATTTTGGGCACCTGTTCTAAAGAAGGATATCATGGCACTAGAAAAAATGCAGAGATGAGCTACAAAATTGATAAAAGGAATGGAGCATTTTAGTTATGAAGAAAGGTTACAAAATTTAAATATCTTTAGTTTGGAAAAACGGCGCCACAGAGTGTATATAATAACATTATACAAATATATTCAGGGCCAGTACAAACCATTATCTGAAAATCTATTCATAAACAGTGCTATACATAGGACACAAGGTGGACATAGGACATTTAGGCTGGAAGAAAGGAGATTTCATCTAAGACAAAGAAAAGTTTTTTTACAGTAAGCGCAATAAGGATATGGAATTCTCTGCCTGAAGATGTGGTTTTATCCATACAGATGTTTAAACTGCAATTGGATAAATTGGATAAATACGTGCAAAAACATAACATATGTTAATCACAAACACTCAGCTATACAAAATAAACTCCAGGACACATGCTCAAAATGAGACCTATATATACATCCCCCTGAGACATCTAATTAGTGGGGTAATAGCTGCTTGATCCAATGAGACACCTGACTGCTATTTTGGGGTCAAGAAGGATTTTTTCCCTAGTTTGTTGCAAAATTGGAAGCGCTTCAGACTAGGTTTATTGCCTTCTTTCGATCAACAGCAAAAACATATGTGAGGAAGGCTGAACTTGATGGACTCAAGTCTCTTCAGCTATATAACTATACTAATGTATTTTGGATATCCAGTGTCATGATCATCTACAAGCACCCTTGCAACGAACATCAATTATCCAATATCTTTTATTAGCATGGAACCTGCTATCTTTTTTGACCTTGAAACAGCAACAGAATTTGGGGTATCTGGAGATCCCTCCAAGTATGGAAACATGTATAAGATTTTATTTGTGAATTGTAGTATTTATATGTATTTTCTAATCTAGTCCTGCTATTCTCATGTGGTCTATACCGAGCTGCTGATTCCACATACCATTCTCTTGTTAACCCTTTCATTATTTAAAGTAGTAATAATTGTATGTCTAGTTTCCATGGCACAGTGGGTTATTCTATGGGTTATTCTAAGAGACATGGTTTTTGTGATGTGTTATTTAACGTTGTCTTAACCTTTTCAGAACCAACATGTTGACCCATACATTCCACACCTCAACTGGGAGAGAAAGAGGTTAACTGTATTAAAAATCAGTATGAGGACACATGCCTCTTTTAAAACTTCCTTTCCAATAATAATTGGAACACTACGTGTTGAAAGAAACTTTCTGATACATGTGACATCGATTTTTCAGCTCAGACCTGTGCTTACTTCACTTATAAGTAGGAAACCCTTTGAATTGAAGCCAGTTGTGTGCCAAATTGGGTTATGGAAAACTAATAGCCTTCTCTGTAAAATTACTGTAAAACCCTGAAAAAGAGGGAGGGTTGAATGTTTTTGATAAATTATAATGTAAAGCATGTTTCCAATGCAGACATAGAGCAGTGTTTACAACATGTCTGAGCCCTGACAGTCCCTGACTGTGTATACACAACCATACACAAGACAGAGTGCCTCGCAAGGCTTGTCGATGTACGAGTAAACAGAAATTCAAATAATATGGCTGGGAAACAATTAAGTAAACACAAGGCATATATAAGCAGAGGTCAGTGTAAATATTTACACCTCACATCAATCTATACTATTTAAATTAGTTTTTTGTTTTTTCTTTTCCTAGAACAATTCTAAGATATTTTCTGAATATATATTCATAAATATTTTCTGAATATATATATAAAGGACCTGCCAAGAATGGGGTACATTGACATTGTGACAGGCTTATGCAATATATGATCATATAATGTAACTAAACCCCCATTATTTTTTTGCCTAGGTGAGGTGTTTTTAAATAAAACTTTTACAATCTGTGAGATTTGAAATCATTGTTTAGTGAATAAGCGAGTGCGCTGGATTGTGTATTTTATATATGCGTGTGTGTGTGGGTATATGTATATATATATATATATATGGTATTGTATTTATTATTTTGTCAAATTTTCAAATTCAGTATTGTCAGAAGCAATATTTAAAATGAAAGTGTGACTGGACTGACCTAACACTAGTATATGGTTTTGCATGAATGGTCCCAGACAGGAAGTAAAATGGCCAGTGAATTGTCTTGAATGGTTTGCTAATAAATTTGCTAATTGTTTGGGCCTAAACTTAGCAAGTTTAACTCAGTTAACCCAATTCACTGTTTATTGACTGGATTGTGTTTCTTTAATAAACATTTAAAGGAAAACAGAGGATTACATGACAAAAGTTAACACACCTTATGAGCACATTTCAATGTTTTATAAAATGGCATCATTTTTAGAGAAGTGATGGCTTCCCTTGCTAAATGAACACAGGGAAATAATAAAAAGTAAAATAAGGGAATAGAAACACTTTACAGCAAAAATGGGTGACTTAAATTACAGAATACCCCAATATGTCATTCTTAGCACATATTGTGGCACTAATTCAACATTCTAAAGAGTTTGTTAAATTGTTGCCTGAAATACATCAGAAGTAGACAAACTCTTGATTAAAGATATTTTAATCACCGTCTTTGCATTGTTTCCTTGTTAATAGATGACACCCTCCTTACCAACAGTATCGGGTATACACCAAATTATTTCACACAATAAAATAAGCAAGCCTGTAAGGGTCCACATTAGCACCATTGACCAAGGGGTGGGGGGAGGGGGGGAGTAGAGCCCTATCCACACCTACCAGCACTCATAAGCGCCTGGACATAGAACTATGTTCTGTGATCGATCAACATATAGAAAATAGCGCACAAAAAAAATTTGAAAAAAGAAATAAAAAAAACCCAAAAAAACAAAACATTTTTGGTTGGAAAACATAACTAGGTAAATGAGCAATGCAACAACAAAGAGTATTACACAAACAAGCCCAGGCCACACTCTGATGTGTGACCTTGGAAACACTTTAAGTTAATGTATAAAGTTAAGAATTAAACACTAGAAAGAACAGGGCGCCACAGTCACTATATCGGTATATAAAAATAAGGGTATGAAAAGAAATATTGATGGTAAAACAAAAATAGCAAAAGTTTATTAATGAAGAAATATAAAAAAAACAATCACAGCACAACATATGTGCAATACATCAAGAATATAAAAGCCACAATAGGCAAGGAACCCTTAGGTATAGCAGTTTAACAGGACATGATACTGAGCTGGGCAGCAAAGTGCAAGTGCTAAAGTGCAAGATGCCAATCACTTATACAAGTTAGTACGATCAGCCCAAAGTAAATACTCCATAAGCAGTAAATAAGATCAGCACACATGCAAGATAAAAATAGCTGATACCAAAATACAGGGTCCTAGGTCGTGCTCAACGCGTTTCGTCGTGTGACTTCCTGAGAAGCTCCTGAGGGCCTGCATGCCATCCACTGTATTTCATTCTGTATTTCCCATACCTTGAAACAATAGAAACAAGGTTTACAAAAAAAAAAAAAAAATAAGCATGTTAATCACAAACACTCAGCTATACAAAATAAACTCCAGGACACATGCTCAAAACGAGACCTATATATACATCCCCCTGAGACATTTAAAGTATAGACCCTGGTAGCATCAACACCATGTTAATGTTTGCACAAAACTCCCCAATTTGCCCTCCATTAGTTTTATATTTCATTTCATGTTTTTTTTTTTTATTCTTGTTTGCTTTACTACTGTTATTATTTTTTTAATTTTATTATTCCAGTTACTATATACAGTATAGATACAATCACATGAATAATGTTGGAACATATGAGAAAATTATACAATGTTCATTTCAAAGTAAACGGGAATGAAATGTGCTACTCCCAAGCTCTGTAATGGGAGTTGAGCCATCTGATATTTGTTCTATTTCTCTCTCCTGTATGCTGTATATTTGTGTATGCTGTATTTGTCACTAACTGAAAATTCAATAAAGTTTCCTGAAAAGAATTGTTTGTGCAAAATGGTAACAATATGTGAATGAATTAAAAGTTAATTTCAAAAGTTAAGCCAAAATATTCACTTTGGAAAAGCAATCTCCAGGTTTGTTATATTTTGAGCTATTTTGTCCAACATTTGGAATTCACTTTTTTTGACTTTTACTTCTCAACAAGTGACACGTTTGCGAATAACCCTACCAGTATGAAAACACTGCAATATTAGAACAGAGCAGGGGTAGGAAACAATCGGCACCCCAGATGTTGTGGACTGCATCTCCCCAGTGAAATAACCTGTAAGACAACTTATTAAATCAGATGAATGAAAGCAATTTATACCAGTTACATGAAAGTAATTGATACGTCTTCCAAGAAGTCTACAAAGCATTCTACAAGGAAAAAGTGATGCACTACCTGGTACTCTAAGTATATGGAATGTAGTGCTGGATAGAATTATGGGAAATATAAGATGATTATAGTGAGGATGCATTAACTCAGAAACCACATTAGATGACGAGTTCTTGAGTATCAAGTTTAACAAACTACACCTAAAAAAAGAATGTGATATTAACGCAGATAGTTAGCAAACAGTGGAAAATCCCGCCTGTTTTTATGAAGACTTATATTCTAGTTGATGAATAGATTTTTTTCAGTAACAAAAGGTTAAACAGAGAAATAGCTTGATTATAGAAAACACATGCAGCAACAAACTGACAGGTAATCTCTATATGAAATGCAACAAAAAAGTACAAAGCAAAGGTTAGAAATGTTTAATGAGTTAGAAAATTGAATGTAGTAAAAGCACAATTATACTTGTTTTAAAACGACTATGCTGTAGATATGTTACATTTATTTTATGTATACAACTAAAATAATAAAAAAGTAAACTTAAGCAATACGGAATAAAAGAGCCATTTACTGTATGTTTATATTTTTTACATTTACAACCCATTGTAATGATTATGGGGCTATGTGTCTATGTGTGCTTTCTGGTGCTATCGCCTGTTTTTTTTTTTTTCAAACCTTTTTTTTTTTTTTTGCAGTTTTACTTAAAAAAACGGGAATATGTACTGATAATGTGGAAAATACATTTCTGCATTATCAAGTGTGAATCTGATCATTTTTGTATGACAATGATTCCCTGGCTGCTAGCTGCCCTAAAATTCTACGTTTATTCATCAAAATAATATATAGAATTTCCAAGTTAAAAACAAAACGTGCAGGTCTTTAGTTTGGCCCTATACTGCCCTAAGAGACTCACAAAGGTTATGTGGGTATAGCTAAGTAATATGTATTTTTATTTCTGTAGCACAGAGAAAAAAATTATAATGAATAAATAATGCTCTATCTGTTTTTAAAAATATTTTTTCCATTAATTTTTATCTTTTCATAATAGCTTAGAAGATCATATGGCTTCATGTAACACTCTGCTTGTCCTTTCAAATTCTCCAGACATGTTCTGATGATGTTCTGGGTGTTCAGGCTCAGAAAAGCTAAAAACAAGATGTTTTTATTTACAACCACACCTATAACAGTTTCTTTGGAACTCAATTTGACATGAAACAGCAAAAAAAAATCAAAAAAAAAATCAATATTTCCTCTGCACTCTGCCATAATAGCATTCTCTGTAATCACCATCCAGATTTTTCACATGTTGCTGCAGACAGTGTAGAACTATGCAGAAATACATTGTCATATACAGGACATGGTATGTTGAAATATTAAGCTACAAAACATATTGGAAAAATCCAAGGCTATAAACTCGGTTCACTGAATATTTAGTTTTGCTGTAACATTTGTATTCAGTTGATGCTCTCAGCCAATGAGCTGGGCCCTGCACTGCAGGGTTTAGTTTAAGAGAACTAATAGAGGCTCCCAGTTAGGAACTTGTGGTTCCACGATGTTGATAGTGGAGATGGGCTGCAGTGCATTTTGGACCTTAGGTAAGAAATTGTACCATACCAGTTTGACTCCTATGATGAAGGGATGCCAGGTCACCAGGGCCGTCTTTAATATTGATTGGACCCCGGGCAAAGCATTTGCTTGGGCCCCCTGGATCCTGTACACCCTTCCCAGGCGTGCAATCACGTTATCACCCTTAATACAGTGGCAACCAAAAGTAGAGAGGTGCAAGAATATTTTTTTGGGCCTCCCTATTGCAAGGATGTTTAAAAGGTAGATCCTCATCTGTCGTACAACTCCAGCAATGCCTTGAAAGCTGGGGCTCTACCATTTACCCATGTTTGCAGGTTTGTATTTAACACTACGCAGTTTTTGTATGTTTCAATGTAAACAGGTTTTTGTATGGAATATGTTTGTATGTGGTGTTGGCGTTTGAATGTAAGCATGTATTTATGTGTAGTGTTGGTTTTTTAATGCAGGCGTGTGTATACATATAATGTTGGTGTTTAACACAGACGTATTTGTATGTAGTGCTGAAGCTTGAATGCAGGGGTGTATTTGTGTGTAGTGTTAGCGTGTGAATGTTGAGATGTATGCACAGAAACACAAACACACAAGTAGATATACACACACTGACACATAGATACACAACCTGATACAAATTCAGATACACAGACACACATACTAATAACATAACATACAGATACAGCGAAACACACAAAGACAACATACAGATACACACTGACACACATACAGACACACCGATACACATCCTGACATACACAAAGATTCAAACACTGACACACATGCAGTTACACAGACACACATATACACACCTGACACACTGGCAGATACACAGATACACACACAGACTTCATACAGATACACACACAATGACAACATATAGATACACACACAGATATACAGACACATAGAGACAGACATACTTACACAGACACATAAACTGACAGACATACTGACACATACACTGACAGGCATACTGACCCACATACTGACACACACACTGACAGACATACTGACACACAATCTGACAGGAATACTGACACACATACTGACACATACACTGACAGACATACTGACCCACACACTGACAGGCATACTGACACACATACTGACACATACACTGACACATACACTGACAGGAATACTGACACATACTGACACACACACACACACTGACACATACACTGACAGACATACTGACACACACACTGACAGGCATACTGACACACATACTGACAGACATACTGACACATACACTGACAGACATACTGACACATACACTGACACACACACTGACAGACACATTGACACATACACTGACAGGCATACTGACACACATACTCACACACACACTGACAGACATACTGACACAAACACTGGCAGACATACTGACACACACACTGGCAGACATACTGACACACACACTGACAGGCATACTGACACACACACTGACAGGCATACTGACACAAACACTGGCAGACATACTGACACACACACTGACAGGCATACTGACACACACACTGACAGGCATACTGACACAAACACTGGCAGACATACTGACACACACACACACAGAACTTACACTATAAAACCCACCCCCCAGTTTCCTACCTTAGAGGGTGGCTGAAGCTGCTGGGAGTTGGGGTCTGGCTAGCTCGGCCCAGACCCCCTCTGCTCTGCCACTTCCTCCTCCCGCGCGGCTCCTCTCTTTATGGAGGAAGTGACGCGCAGACATCACTTCCTCCCAGCCGGCTGCCGAAAAGCAAGAGGGCCCGGTCGCGCTCTTAAAGCGCCAGAGCGCAAGACCGGGCCCCTGCTGACAGAAGCCCACCGGGTGGCCCTTAGTGCATGGGCCACCTGGTGGGCCTCCTTAGTGTGTGGCTGCACTGGCGGGTGGGAGAAATGCTTGAGGCAAGAGGGCCCACGGTGCAGCTGCTTCGGGCCCCCAGGAGTAACTGGGCCCGGGGCAGCTGCCCCGTTTGCCCCGCGGTAAAGACGGCCCTGCAGGTCACCCCTGGCACCATAACCACTACAGCAATTTGAAGACACAATCATTATAATTCATACTTGAGGTTGAAATTAAAGGAAAACTCTAAACCCTGTAACCATTACTGGTTTGACTGCATACATTGGGTGGGTATAAGAACACTCCTTGCACCAAAACCTTTACAGGGTACGTTAGTGTTCTTTTAAACGTGAAGCTCTAGATTAGTGTCCCTTATTCTTGTAACACTGTCTCTAAAATCTGTGAATACATCAGAATTTACAGGGTCATTATTTACTAAAATGACAATTCACAGCCGATTTCATGAATTTTAAAGTCAAAATAGTCAAACTTAAAAAATCTCTAAGTCAGCTGTACGTTCAGTGAATTGTCATTTTAGTACATAACTCTGGTTCTAGGTGTAGGATTTTTCGCCTACACCTAGAAACAGACTATGATAATGATTTTCTGTTTAACAGGCAAAGTAATGAAAGGATGTAAAGGGAAGGATCTAGCTAATGTGCTGTGGAATAAAAGCATGTATAACTTTGTACAACTAACACTGGTTCTCTAGCAGACAATTGATGGAATGGGCATAGAGATAAAATCTGACAATTCACTTTCCAATTAAGATAAATTAATTCAGTGTAAGATATAAGGCCCAACATTTTCGGAGACAGACTGGCTAATTTCTGTGTACGCTAATTCATGGAATATTTGGGTTGGTTAGTAGGATAATTATACGTGTGTGTATATATATATATATATATGCAATGGCACACATCAGCAATTTCCATTATCCATATAATATATTTAATGATCTGTGTTCTTATTAAGAGTTTTGTTTACAAAAGGATATTTTCCTAAGCCTACTCATGAATCCTGGATTGCTAGACGAGTGAAATTGAAGACCGACATTCTTTTGAGAATAAATTGAGATTAGTGTTCTTTTTCTTCCTAAACAAAACAGTTGCTAATATTATAATTTTGGCTACTTTACATTACTTTACATATAATTAATCACAATTGATAGCAAGAATTTAGATATGTCAAACACCTGACCACCACGTTCATATCTGTGGAACTGAGGAATGATGAGTGCTGGGCCTGGGCTTTATAGGAATTATTAAAATATTTGATCTTGTCTAAATACTAAGTTGCAATTTTCTTCTATGCATTTTGCTCAGGAGAACTCAGGATTTAATTTCAGATTCTGCACAATATTTATTAAATAGCACTCACCAGATGATTCCTAAAGAGTCTCCATTGACTTGAGTTTTTAATTGAACTCTCAAGAAACAAACTACCGGTAGTCATGAACTGTTGCTGGACTCTTCATATATTTACTTCTGAAACTTGGCAGCATCCATTCTGCTGAAGAGTTCTGGTGATTACTGTTTAGATATAGCTACAGACGTGGCTTCAAACAAGTTCGCCACCATTGACGCCTGTCAGGTTTTCATTAGGCAAATGACCTGGTAAAAGATCATTGCGTATGTGTCAGAATTACAAGTTGATCCAGCACACAGTACTGTGTCACTGACTAAGGATAACGTATAACCGGACCTTAGAATGGCCGGACTTAACATCTCCAAGAATAGTCAAAATACTTGCCGAGGCCAGTGACACAGAAGCAGACACAACGGTAAAGGAAAGCCAAAAGTCAAGGATACCAGATATCAGGGAAGTCAAATAGCAGAAAATCAAGATCAGGAATGCACTCTCGGATAATTATAGGCATGAACCACGACAGGGCAATGAGCAAGAGGAGAACTGGGCCTAAATACCCCTCCTGTGGATCCGATTGGCTGTAACTGGCCTTTGACCCCAAAGGCAATTACCAGGTTTCCATGTGCATGATTGTTGCTCCGCACAAACCCTCCTGTGGATTTGATTGGCCATGACCGGCCTTTGATCCCAAAAGTAATTACCAGGTTTCCATGTGCATGATGTGCACAACTTTTCCTGTCAGGACAGTAAATGCCATTAACCACATTTTTATGTGCGGATGAATACATGACAGTATGATTGTAAGGTAATTTTCTCCCCACTTATATGTGAAAGTGGTAGGGAATGGAAAGGTTATCTAGTAAATAGTCTACTTCACAAATGTCTGTTGTCAGGACAAGTAGAAAGAAGCACGAAATCTAGGATAGTTTCTTTACTTGCTTTACTTGCAGCACTGCACACCTTGACAGAAGGCTCCACTATGTCCATGTACACCTAAAAAAGAACTCTTCTTCTTCTGTGTTGAGCAGTCTTGTTATCAAAACACATGCCTGTTACAACTAAACGTGTACACGGCAAAAAAAAGTGTTTCAACTGAACCTCTCTTTCTGAAAACAAATTACATAAGAATCAGGATGGAAGAATTTTATTTAATGAAAAAATATTCTGAAAATCAAATCAGACCATTTAAAAGGAAGTAAAATTGGGCCAATAAATAGTATGCATATATTTTGCAGTATACTGAATTTTTTTTGACTGGAATTATTTTTCCATTTGGTACACAGTTTAAGCAAGAAAAAAAATAACCAATAGAGGGAAACAAACAAGGAGCAATAAAAAAAGTTACATTTATATATATAGCGCTATGGAATCTGATGGCGCTATATAAATAATAAAATAATAATAATATATTTATGATATATAATATTTGTGCTCGGAATTTAATACGTAATGGATAGTATCTGTAAGGACAAAGTTGGTTGTGGTGTGCCGAAACCAACGTACGAGTGGGCCTGTAAATAAAAGAGGGCAAAAGAGAAGTTTGAGAAAATACACACTTTATTGCCTTTTTACATAACCAAGTTCCTGAAAGCTTGATGAAGCTCTTTTTCCGGTCGTGGAATATATGTATGGTATATGGAGGATTTCCAACGACCCAGTCTCTTGATGATGAGGACCGGTGTATTAGTGCTGGAGGCTGAAGAGGCGGCTCCTATGCGAAAGGAGTGCCCGGAGAATGAATCGGGATTGAAACCCAGTTTAGATAATAGTGTTCTGACGTGTGATGTGAATTTAGCAGTGGTAAGCGGGTGCCCTTGTAGTGATAAGAGCGGAGAGTCTGGTAAGTGCGGGTGATGGGTTTGATCGTAGGTGGTCTAGCGCCTTGACCGGACACCAGGCATCATCGGTAGGGAAGAGAGGAATTACAGTGGGGTGTAGTGAATGATTGGTTTTAGTTGATGGGATCGAAATTAGATAGTGATCCTCCACCTTTGTGAGGTGCAATGTTTTTAGGCTGTGCGTGATATATATATTTACTGCTCCTCCTTATTTCCCCTCTATTGCTTACTTCTCATCTCTTTCTTGGCGTCAGGGTATGTGGTAGCCTGAATGAAAAAAGACACCCGGAAGTATTTGTCAGTGTCATGCAATAGCATTTGATAAATAAATAGTTTGTAAATCTTACAGCAAGACCCCAAACATACCTCTAGGGCATTTCAGAAGACAAGATTGTAGACTTCAAATCATGGGAAAGGCCAACACAGTCTCCAGATTTTAACCCCATTGAGCTGTTTAGAAATGTATTGGACAGAAGGATAAAAGCAAAACAACCCAAACGTGCATCACGTTTCCAAACAGTATTAATATTTGCTTTTTATTGCAGAAAGAATGCCCCACGTGTCTTTGGCTGTTATACCTGTAAAAGTTTGCTACTTTGATCAATTTCATTTTTTTAAATCCCAATGTGTTCCTCACTTTTAGTATCAAATTATATTGAGATATACATTGAGATATGTAAATTTAAATTAAAATATGAAAATGTTACTACTATGATACAATGTTTTTGATGTAGACTACAATATCTGTACCAATATATTATGATTTGTATTATTACAACTTGCATGTATGGCTAGGCTATATACTATAACTACCCTTTCTTTATTCTGTCATTTCTTATCTTGATGAAGAATTGAAAAATCAACATAAATAAAGAATTTATATTAAAAAATAAAATGTGAGATGTTCTAAAATGTTTGCCTGACAATATACATTAAAGGGACACTATAGTCACCAGTGCAACTACATGTATTCCTGACCCTATAGTGTTAACACGACCATCTAGCCCACCTGGGCCCCTCATGCCTCCATAAATATAGTAACAATCTTACTGTTTTCAAGCCAGAAGCTTTAAATCTGCATGCTGTTGGAGTCAGGAAAAACAAGCAGTCTGCTGACATGTGATAGCCTGATCCAATCACAATGCTTCGCCATAGGATTGACTGAGACTGACAAGGAGGCAGATCAGGGGCAGAGCCAGCATGATTCAAACACAGCCCTGGCCAATCAGCATCTTCTCTTAGAGATTACTTCAATCAATTAATCTCTATGAGGAAAGTTCAGTGTCTGCATGCTGTGGGAGGAGATATTGAATAACAGGATGCTCGTGCACAGCAGATCTGAGTGAATGGAGGAATATTATGCCTCCATCAACTCAGAAGTCCCTTTGGTTCACTCTGAGTGACTTCAAAAGTAAGTCGACACTCCAATCCATTTGCATTTGTAACAATAATTATGCAACCATAAATACAACTAAAAGAAAGTGGGTCTCCTCACACTTCAACTCACAATTCTATATCCTCGCCACCCATGCAGAAAAGCAAGTGGGTCAATTGGTATTCACTAGGTAAATAGGGCAGCGGATCATCTCAGTTGTAAGCAGGCATTTAGGCATAACCCAGAACCAGTCCAGTCATGTAGATGTATGTAATAAAGCCACAAATACAAGGGATGAAATAAGACTAAACTAAACTAAGTCCATCCCTACCTCCCCCCAACCCACACCAATTTATTGCATGGGATTATAAGTAAACTATGTCTATCGTGAAATGGTTTGTAAGGGATCATGACCCATCACCAACATCGAGAACCATGCAGTGTATTCCAGGGTAGTCTCACCCGGACCTGAAAGAATCATGCAGAGTGAGAATACATGGTCTCCAAATCAAAATAAATTTCTTGGCAAGGAGCTCATTATTGGTCAGCGTGTCTAACCAATCCAATTTAAAATGTAAATTAAGTTTGGTTAGGAATAATTTTAAGGTGGGTGCATTCAGCTGGTTCCAGACTTGAAGGATGGTTTTGTTTTAAATATGTTTATTAGAGTCGCCATAGAGCTTGGGCAGGCATTTTATGAATCAGTAAAAGTAACATATGGGTGCCTGCGCAGAGGCAAATAAGTCAGAGCAAACAAATAATACAGAAAACTGAATATGCATTGATTAGCGAAATTTGGCACATCAAGAGCATTCAATCGGCATTTTATCGCATTTTGCTGGCTGTTTAGTCGTCCGAGCCATACCTATGTCCAGCTATGCGTGCAATGGCGTTTTCCGCATGGGGCGTCTTATACTTGGTTAAATAAACGTGTATTTAAGTAAATTAAGTGGACATATACTTTGCGTGTTCTAAATTTTAGTTAATTATATCAAGGGCATATTCACCGGGTATATTAACGCATTATGCAGGCCGTGTAGTCATCTGAGCCATACTCATGTCTAACCCTAAGTAAGTGTTGTTCATTAACTGGTGCATGCAAGTGCTGCATGTGTGTTGATTACGTGGGTCCTTTGTGTTAGTCGTTCGAGCCAGTATCCCATGTCAGTAGGTGTATGCCTGTGGTCCGTGTCTGCAGGCTGTATGCAAGAGTGTCGTGACCGCTGGCTTGTGTCAGTGCTTTGGGTTAGGCAGGATGCGGAAGTGCTGAGACGTTGGAACGTATAACGCAGTTATTGTGCTGTATTAAATCAGTACATCTACCGTGCCGATATGTAACCCAATAGGGCATTGTACACTGGATACAGTGTACTATTATCAGTATGGACATTTCAGAAATAAGAGTCAACCGTTATTTAACTTCAAACAGTGCCTGGAAGTGTACTTGTTAACTAGCAGGATTTTCAGAGGGATAAGCATAGGTAAGCAAACAAACTATATATATATATATATTGCATAAGGGCTCCCACCTTTACGAGAAGTGGCAAGTTTGGCCCCATGTGGAACGCATTGTATTAGCCCGGCTTTATATACAATAAAGGTATATGGTTGTCATGTAGGTAATAAGAGGCTATTTCACATCTTGTCATGTAGCTGGCTGCAACTATATACGCAGCTATAAACAGCGTCAATCATTGACCCCTATGGGTATAATAGCATATGCTATGAATTCCTGTAGCATTTTAAGCTAACTTAATAACGACCAGCACGTATCAAATAATAAAAGCAAGTAAAAACTAAAAGCTATAATTGCAGAAAGAACGAGTTCACAAACGGAGTATCATGAAACAGTCCCAGAAGCCTTATCTGTCCTTCGTTGTTTTATTTATCCTTTGCGTGGGGCAGTGCTCAGGCGAAGTGGAGCTGTATAGCGGCATTAATTGAGCCTCTCCGTTAGAGGTGGCAGAGCAGAGCCTGGCAAGGTAGGTTGTAGCTGTGTGGGCTGCCCTCTACTGTGGCCTCTAGTATGCCAATGCCAAGTGTGCCCCTTTTTGTCCAGTTGGTCGGTCATTGCAAGGTCTCTCTAGCACCACCGGTGCATCTGTCCCCCTCTTTTCCCCTCCAGGCCTGCTCCGGCCGTGCAACCGGGGACACTGCGGTGCTGTGGGCACTCAGGGATGTCGGTAGTCCGGCAGACTCCCACCCCTGAAAAGTCCTCGGCCCCTTGTCCCCTGCACCTCCCCAACTCCCACAGTTCCCTGTCAGAGCTCCAGCCCCATGGTGCCTCACCCTTCTCCGGTCTCATGCTTGTCGCCGGTGCTCGCCTCCCCGACCACCGGTCCGCCGGGGGTCCAGCTCGCCCCGGCGACACAGGGCTCGCAAAGTTGGGGGCATCCTTTCCTGGACCACCACCAAATCCTGGGATAAGGGCCGGCTCCGCGCCGTCCAGTCAGCCGCCTGGAGGGTTCCATCCGTGGGATCTGTCACACCGAGGGCCCAGGCGACCCCGCGTACCTCCCTGCAGCTTGCACATTTGGCGGCCATCTTGGCTCTTCATGAGGCAACATTCCTCATTATATGGCTCTTAAGGAGTGTCCCTGTAGGTTGTGGGGCTCAGCCCTGTCCGGCACTTAGCTTCAGGGACCTCTGTGGAAGTTCGGGCGTCTGTTAATCTCAGCCAAGGTGTTGCCTCCGGGGGGTAGGACTCCACCTCTGTGGCTGTGTCTGCTGTTGCTGGCTGACCTTCACACGGCCTTCGCCAGTGTAGGCGGTCGGCATCCAACTCACACGGGGGTTCCCGCTGTGGCCCGTGCCCCCGCCATGGGACCGGGATAACCCCCGCCGGCCAGGAGGGGGAGGCGGGGCCGCGCCCCGGGCCGAGGGCATCTCCACACCGCGCGGTGTCTCCGCAGCTCCATGCTGCGTGTGATGGCCGCTGTCGTTCCGATTCTCGGCCACACGGAGGCCGGACCCGGTCTTCCCTGCTTGCCTGTCTTGCGGTACGTAATGTGCGGACATCTGGGGTATATTTTGGGCGTGTTCTGGGGCTATTTTCGTGCCCTTTTGTTCCTTTGGCCCCGGAGCCCATGTGGATGGCGCCCAGTCGGCCCGGCGGCCCGGCCCCGCCCCTGAAGGATGGTTTTGCATCTAACTGCACCTAGATTAATAAGAAATCATTTATTGGATGTGTGATGACCCGGTACGGAGCCCAACAGCAAAAATTCAGGTGAGAGTGGCAGAGATGGAAAGCCACCAGTGTCTAAATATAGATTAAATTTGGTCCAGAATGATTGGATTGGGCACTCCCACACATAGAGATATAGATCTGTTCTCATATGTGTACATTTAAAAACAAGTCGCAGTCCTGGCCATGAGGTCTAGTTGGTGGGGGAATAGTAAGCATCATGCAATATTTTCCTATCGAAATCCATGGGTAGTGCACGATTTAATGTGCTTTTTTTGTGGCTGGATTCACAGGAAGTGTTTAATGGCCCTGTTAATGTGCAGATAAGCTTGGAGCATTTATTTTCATTTTGAACGTTTTACGTGAGGTATAAAATATTTTTTTGCTAAACCGATAATGGTTGAAGTACTGTTGAAAAAAGTGGTATTGTGACTGTTTCAAGATGGCTCATAGAAGCCAATAAC
Source organism: Pelobates fuscus (assembly GCF_036172605.1). Classification (NCBI taxonomy): domain Eukaryota; kingdom Metazoa; phylum Chordata; class Amphibia; order Anura; family Pelobatidae; genus Pelobates; species Pelobates fuscus. Next base: position 142,725,837 of record NC_086322.1, on the reverse strand, counting down.
ACTATATGAACATGTTATACCTTAATGTCTAACGTGTTAAACAAAACAATCTTTAGTTTAGTTGTTACTGCAACAAAGGTTGCCCTCTGCTTGTTTACCAATGATATGGATTATAGTTAAAATGACTGAGCTATGCATAACATTTTACTTTGCAGAATATTGTATTTATGAATCCTGCTAGCCGAACAGTTTTCAAATGTAGGGGTCTGCAATGATTATAATAACACTTTGAGACTGGCTGTGGAAGCTAGTCTTGGGAGTCTATGTTATACTCCACACTTGGCATTCCAAGAATATTATTACATATGAAGCTGGGTAATATGTGATGTGCAACACTGCCCCAGCACTGGAGCCTGATTCCAGGAAAGAATTATAAGCATATGAGCATATTAGGTACGAGACAATGAACTATGTTATCCATAGATTGCTGTTAATGGATACACAAATCATTAACATTCTGAAACAAACATTTTATTTATACCCTTAATCTTCTGCAGAAATACTAGAGATTTATAATATCTTAGAGGTTATGTGGTATCTCGTACAGCCAAATTCTGAAATTTTAGTGTAGAAAGAGCAAAATCAATGCTATAATTTACTGAAGGTGTAAAATATATACAATTGGTGGAAAATTTAAATTAAAAATGGTGAAATATTTTCTTGATAGGGAATTTAATTTTATATTTCATTTTTAGTTTTATGTATTTAATCTTGTTTTGCATGAAGCAATGAAATGCCAAAAAAGGCAAGCCCATATTTTGTCTAATATTGCAAAGGAAGCAGGAGGGGAGTGGGGGGAGGGGGATGAGCTAATCTATCTAAAATAATATGATTATTTGTAGTATTAGAGATAAATTACACAGGTAAATTGAAAAATGTAATTCATAAAAACTAAGCTTGGAAAATTCCCAGCACCTTTTTTTGTTGTTGCTATTTTTTCTAATTCCTTTGCAAATTCACAAAAATTAATAGTTGAGTAAAAAAAAATAAATGGTAGAGGTGTTTAAAAGTGCCTAAGTTATTTTCTTTTAGTAAACTAAGACCTTGATTTATTTAGAGTTTGTCACAAACGCACCCTACTTCAAGAGTGTGCTTGATGTAGTTGTGCTGGTGAAAGGATCAAAACATAGTCACAGTTCATACAAAAAATAGATGATAAACACATTATTTACACCAACAGCTGATAAAAACAAAAAAAGATAAAATAACAGAATTACTAATCACTTGCTCAGGTTTTCAAAGTAAAACTTCTGCCCAGGCAAGGAAGATGGTGACTAACTCAAAATCAGATTTTGGGCCCCAAGCAAGTCCCAACAACTTTCAAAATCATTAGATATATACCCCGTGGATTACCAAGTCTTGACCAAAGGTGGAGTTAAGGCATACCTGTAGAAACAATAAGTGACCACCCCCTTGTGTTCCAGACCAACATCAATCCAAATGGAAACATTTGATTCTATCTCCTCTTATGTACTTGCTACACAAATAATAATTACATCTATGAATGTGTTACCATTTTTCCATTCCATAGATATATCACACTCCTTACTTGTGACCCAATACAGTGGACATCACCATCCCTTCCCATATGGTAAGTTATGAAAATCATGTTTAGGCTTGATTAGAAGACTGTGCCCGTCCCATTCCAAATATAACAAAAATGAGGCTCAATTATTATTATGTGGGTAAGTGTTAATGTTTCTTTTGGATATGATACTGGAACAAGAGCCTTGTTTTTCTTGAACACTGCTGATCATTAACATATCAAATAAATCAACTCATCAATTAAGACGTGAGGGCCATATGGCTGAAGTCAGCTAGTTTACAATGGAACTAGACATCCAGGCATCTCAAGTGTAGAATCTCACACCATGCAGAGCCTTTGATTAATCAAAGGATCAATCCATGTTGCAAACCATCCGCCCCCCTTCACATTCCTATACCATTTACATTATCCCTTCTGTCATCTAACCTTGCAACCAAGTGGCCAATTTATATATGCACTACACAAATTCCATTAAATGGCAATATTTTATTGAGCAACAATGAATTATGCACCTTTGGCATGACAGAGCTTATTGTCTTTATCTGCAGTTTATCAGCTCCCTTTAAGCCAATTTTTAATATGTTATAAAAATGTGTGTTCTTGTGTCTGAAGATAATTGAGTTAAAACAGTGCTTGACTCGATTATCTCCCAGGTACAGAGGAGGGATTAATTATGGGAGTGTCCTGGATCAGAGAGCCAATGTAATCGTGTATTTGTTTTTACTGTGGTTTACTCTCAGGTCCAGTGGGAGTGCCCCTTGCATGAGGACTTGCATATAAGGCCAGTTGTGGCTACCATTAAACAAGTTCTTCTTCACCCTCAACATAGAGCCTTGTCTCATGTGTGGAGGGGACAGCTATATTCACTCTGGGGATTGCTATATCACTATACTCCCCTGGGATTATAATCACTTGCTCTTTTAAGAGCATATTGCTACACTCTCTTGGAGGAGAGGTCTAACCACTGGAAGCTGGATCCTGGTCTTGGATCCAGGGTGGGTGAAGGACTGCGAGACTCCAGCCAAGTTGCAACGGCTAAGGGGCTACGGTGCTTATGGTGTCCGGTGCGGTGCTTATAGCACTCCAGGCTACTAGGAAGCAGCGATTGGTGGAGGCACCCAGTTGGGGTGCCAGGTGGTCCGTCACAACTGTTATCTGCCAACAGAATTAAATCAAGACTAATAAAACCCTTTGTATATGACTGTGTCTTACACCAACATCTAATAGTTTATGGAACACAGAAGAGTTTATTTACTAAAAAAATGAAAATCAAATTACAAAAACTACGCTATATATACTCAAAAGGTGATTGTAGCTGTGTTGTAGACATTTTCCAAATCAGTTATTATTGCTTACATTTTCCTATTCATATTTTAATATTTATTTCAATTCTCTATAATGTGGGGTTTAGTGGATAAACTTTTTACACCTTTTTTTTTTTTTTTATATAACCCGTATTTAGGAACATCTTAAATGTAAAGAATGGAAGCTTGTACCACAGGTTAATGTACAGAAAAAATAGCCTAAACACAACCTCATCTTTAACCCCTTAAGGACCAAACTTCTGGAATAAAAGGGAATCATGACATGTCACACATGTCGTGTGTCCTTAAGGGGTTAAGGGAATGGGAAACAAAATGTTGACCCTCTGTAACAGGGTTTTCATGTCATCTTTAATCTGTAACCAGGCTCTATTATAACCTTATTTAGGTCAGCTGGGCTCCATTATCTGTTGTAAGGATAATAACCACGGTCTAGATCTCATGAGGTTTCATTGATTGGGGAACGGCTGCACATGTAAGATAGCTGATCACTATTTTTTCTTCATCCACTATACGTTTCTTCCAGGGGGATGTTATCCAGAGATCATTAGAATAATAAACACTAGCTGTCGAGTCTCTTCACTTAGCCTTGTTCAGTAGTTTCTATTAGTATCAATCCCATGTAGGAAATGATGTTAATATTTGACGACTTGAAGTCATCGTCTTAAACCTCAAGAGTAATAGTTACATCAGATTTCCAATAATAGCAAACATGTGTTTGAATACTTATGGCATATTAAAGTCAAGAAGAGCTTCGAACCCAACAATTTTTTTCTCTTAAGCTAGAATAGAAGAATTTACAGATTGTTTAAAAAATGTCTAACATGAAATATAGAAAAAAAAAGTTTCAGAATGAGTGTCACAAATACTGGTCTTCCCATATGTTTCTGAACCACAAATCCCACACTCCTAGTCGGAGGCTTGCGTGCATTGTGGCGATTATAGTTTAAAAATGTTTGAGGGAAGTATGATTATGATGAGTATTTTGTCACTATAAAATGATGTGTTTATTTATAAAACTGCATCTTGTTAAGATAAAGGTACATCAATTACACAAATCATAAAGAAGAACAGACAGTGAGTGTTTTCCTTCTGGGTTGGTGTCTTAGTTACACATTTCTGGCTCTTGGGAATGACAAGCTAATCTTAATGCTCTTCAACTGTCGTAACTCCATGACCTCATCAAAACTTGGGTCCAGCTCTCATTTTCCAAGTCAAAATCCTAGGAATGTCACCCACAGGAATGCACTGGAATAAATAAGAGGAGGAAAACAAGAAATAAATTGCACTGGCAACACTACATCTGGCTTTGACACAAGCATAAAACTAAACATTTCTAGAAGCTTAATGAATATTGCACAATATCCTTTGTTGTGGTTCCCTATTTCTTGAACCCTTTATGTGACTTTTTGTGTCAGGAGAATCAACTTGAATAGTTCCCTTCTACGAGACTTATTCAGTTCATTAACCCCTTCATGACTGAAGTTTTTTTATCAAGTGCCATTTATGTGAGGCAAGAGATGCATATATAGCAGATAAAAACAACTTATGTTTCACATATATTTTTCTGTTTAAATATACCTTAAAAATTGCATTGATGACTGTTGAAGAGAATGGCCGCATGTCTGCTGAGCTCCAGGCCACGGCAAGGGAAATATCCACTTTCCACAACCTAAAACGGGGCAAACCCACCACAGGGAGACCCCAGCACCCAAGCGAGCCCAATGGGGCGAAAAAACAAAAAACTAAAACCAGAAAAGCCCACAAAGGGCATGGACATCGGAGAGCTATGGCGGCAGGCACATGGCAACCCATGCTCCAATATGGCGTCTATGCATGGCGGGTGCTCCGACTTCTATAAGGAGACGTCGAATGAGGGTGAAAGGGAATTCTCCCCGGACCGGCCTCAGCCACCACCAGCCCGATCGCAACCCCGTCACCCACCTTAGCCTCCACGCCGGTGAGCATGGAGGCCATCAGAGACCTAATGGCGGAGCATCACAGGAAAATCTCGGAGGATATCGCTTCGATCAAGGACACATTGCAGGGCCTAACTGGGCGGATTGGGACAGTAGAAAACACTGTGAACACCCAAACCAGCCAAATACAAAGGCTGCAATAGGAGGTACAAGAGCTGAAACAGCTAGCTGGGCAGAATGACCTACGATTCACTGCGCTTGAAGACAAACGCCGCCTAAAGCACCTTAGGATTAGGGGCATCGCCGACAGCATACCAGATGCTGAATTGCCCCATGTCACTAGGCGGCTCCTTACGGCTCTATTAACCCCGAGAGTGGCCAAAGCGGTGCTGATAGAAGGCATATTTTGAGTTCCTAAGCCCGCTAGGGCCCCAGCCACAGCTATGAGAGATGTAGTCCTGCAGTTCCAGACCTACAAAGACAAAACCGCAGTCCTGGCAGCTATTAGAGATCAGGCATCTTACCCTTTCGAAGATATGAATTTAACCTTCTACACTGACCTCTCGGGTGCGACACTGGCCTGGAGGAGGTCCCTGCAAAGACTGACATCCCTCCTGAGAGCACAACGCATCAGGTACCGCTGGGGCCCAGCTCACACCCTACTGATCACCAAGGGCGACACTACACACATAGTACGCTGCATGCAGGAGGCACCGACGATACTGGGGCAGCTGAACCTCCCATTGGACTCATTGCCCCTACCAGCACCAGCGGACAGACACGCAAACCCACCGAACTGGAGCAGTGCCAGCACTGAGGAATTCGTCCCCAGAAGACCGACCGGCGCACCTGCCACCTCAAAATACTGGGACTAGAATTCACTTTGTCGGGACATTATGCCAACACACTGTACCCACCTTAGACAGCCACTCTCTAGCGAAACCATACCCTGACTAGTGGTTGGCAGACCTCCTTTTACACACCGACGGACACACACTCCAAATTAGCGCTGGGTACCACTATAGGCAGCCCTACAGGGCAGGGGCCAAGTTTAACCCAACCCCACTACGCGTCCCGGCCCAGCAGCCTAGCGCGGACGATTAGAATCCAACCAGCCTCCCCCACGGGAACGCAGACCTCCATACCTATACCCACAGAGCACCCCGCGGGGACCTCTTCACTTTACCGCAAGCAGGTACCGCACACACCCCCCTAAGCAAGCTAATCACACTACAGAAACAGCCTGTCACACAAATACTACACATGACACGATCGTTCAGTAGAGAACCCTATCCCACAAGCACTGAATTTACCTGATCTCTACTGACACATTATAAACACACAGTACATACACCTGGCGCCACAACAGTGGTGTCACGTGAACCAACCAATAAGCTCTGTACATAGTTTAATATTTTTATGTCTAGATAACCCGGCGAGGACAATATCAGTCGTGAACCAGAATTAGTTAAGTGCACCCTTACTGTTCATTGCCCGACTTATCCAAGTCTAACCTTTGCTGGGAAGTAACTTTATCTTATAGGCGAAACGTATTAATGATAACTGTTTTTCACTCTGTAACTGCATTTACAGGAGCAGCGCAACCCGTTCGCATATCACCTATAAGCCAAGTAATGCTGCAATGTAAACCATGCTATTAGCACAAACCATACTATTAACATAACTAATCTAGAACTGTTAAGCGTTGACCGTCTTATTTTATTTTACTTTACTAACTTCACTGTTTAGCTATGCTTGTTAATGCTAGAATTATATAAAACTGTGCAATTCCTCATGCCACTGTCAAACTTCAGTACATCTTTAACCCCTTAAGACCGCAGGACGTACTATGCCGTCCTTATTTTGGTGGCTCTAAAATCCGCAGGGCGGCATAGTACGTCCTGCGATCTTATGTACTTACCCGGTCGCCGGCGATCCCACGCCGGCGATCGCGGTATGGGGGACTTACCTGGGAGCCCAGGGAGTCCCCCTGCGTCCTCTTCAGCCGCCCAGGGCCATGTGATCGCGAGGTCCTTGCGAGGACCCCGCGATCACATGGACGGCATAGCCGTCCAAGGCATTGCCAGCAGGGGGAGTGCCTGTAATGACAGGTACTCCCCCTGCTGTCTGAAAAAAAAAAAAAAATGTTAAAACAGTGTAAAAATAAATTATATATACTTAGATCATATATATATTTATTATATATATGATCTAAGTATATATATACACACATATACACACATACACATAAATATGCATACACTGTCTACGTGTATTTTAATATTAATATATACATAATTATATATATATATTAATATCAAAATACACATACAATGATATTGATTAAATATATATATAATTTTCATTATATATATTTATATATAATAAAAAATAAATAAATATATAAATACGTTAAAAAAATAAATAAAAAAATAATAAAAAAATAATAAAAAAAAAATAGATAAAAAATATATAAACATGCGTAATTTCGTTCTAACTGTATTTTAAAATTAATATATATATATTGATATCAAAATACATGTAGAACGAAATAATATATATATCTATATACATAAGTATATACGTATATATCACTATGTATATACCTATATATAAATAAAAATAATTTAAAAAAATTATATACATATATATACACATATATATATATACACACATATATATATAATAATTCTACGCATATATTTATGTAATAATTTTACATAATTAGGTCATTTTATTAATTACAATTTGCAGGACCTGCCTGCCAACCCAGGCCAAAAGTTCAGGGAATTACATTGTCTAGCACTATATTTAACTCTGTAACTTTCCAAGACACCATGAAACCTGTACATGGGGGGTACTGTTTTACTCGGAAGACTTCGCTGAACACAAATATTAGTGTTTCAAAACAGTAAAATATATTACAACGACAATATCGTCAGTGACAGTGACATTTTTTGCATTTTTCACACACAAATGGCACTTACACTGACGATATAATTGTTGTGATACGTTTTACTGTTTTGAAACACTAATATTTGTGTTCAGCGAAGTCTCCTGAGTATAACAGTACCCCTCATGTACAGGTTTTATGGTGTTTTCAAAAGTTACAGAGTCAAATATAAGGTTTGCGTTTCAGTTTTTTCACATTAAAATTCGCCAGGTTGCCTTTGAGACCGTATGGTAGCCCAGGAATGAAAATTATCCCCATGTTGGCATACCATTTGCAATAGTAGACAACCCAGGGTATTGCAAATAGGGTATGTTCAGTTTTTTTAGTAGCCACTTAGTCACAAACACTGGCCAAAATTTGCATTCAAATTAGTTTTTTGCATTTTCAAATATTAACACTAACTTTGGCCAGTGTTTGTGACCAAGTGGCTACTAAAAAAGACTGGACATACTCAATTTGCAATACCTTAGGTTGTCTACTTTTGCAAATAGTATGCCATCATGGGGGTAATTCTTATTTCTGGGCTACCATATGGTCTCAAAGGCAACGTAACCAATCTGGCGAATTTCAATGTAAAAAAACTGAAATATGTAACACGCTATATTTGACCCTGTAACTTCCCAAAACACCATAAAACCTGTACATAGGGGGTACTGTTTTACACGCGAGACATCGCTGAATACAAATATGTGTATTGTATTGCAGTAAAAGCAAACAGTATTATGACATTCACAGTTAGAATGTCACGTAGAACTAAAAAAATTTAAAAAACTCTTATTTTCTCCCATTTTTTAATATTTTTTTCATATTAAATTATGTTCCATACCTAAATATTTGATGTTAAACGAAAGCCCCGTTTCCCCTGAATAAAATGATATATAATAATGGGGGGTGCATTTAATATGAAAGAGGTGAATTATGGTTGGACAGACATATAGCGCAAATGCCAGGTTTTGTTTACATTTTTTTGGATCACAACTTGTACATTTGGCTGCGGTCTTAAGGGGTTAAACACGCTGCTGTGGCGTATGTCGATAACATGTAACACCCTGCACAACAAAAATAAAGAATAAAAAATAAATAAAAAAATAGCATTAATGAAAGTTTACACTGTTATTTTATTTGTTCATTGTTTACAGAAATAGTAAAGTGTGGAAAAGTTTTAAAAATGACATTAAACTGTGTTGGGGTGGCAGGGGGTGGAGGGTGGTCAAAGAAGGGTAAATGTGGTAAATAGAATAGAAAAGAGAGGGAATTGAGCTCATGGAAGATCTTAATTATCAAGACATTAATTGGGCCAGTTAACTAGTCGTACAGTTAAAGGAAACAGGTTTTTGAACCTGATAAATCCCAATTTAATGTCTCAATTAGTTGAAACACCAACTAGAAGAGATGCTTGTCTGGATCTTGTCATAACTAATAATCTTGACTTATTTTCAAACATTTATGTTAAAGATCTCTTGGGAAATATTGACCATAATATGGAATCATTTGAGATTAACAGATGTGGGCTGTAAAAAAAACACTTAATTTTATATGACAACCTGGACCCAATAGTACTTGGCAGCAGACTCTGCCGATTTCAGGGTTCTATTCAATGAATAAAGAGCCTTGGGTGACATGAGGAAGATACTATTAGAGACTTCCCCACAGTTACATGCCTACCACTTCACATTACACTCAGTAGGGGACTTTGTGGTTTGTCCCTTGGAATGTTATGGAATATTATGAATAACACAGAAGCCACTCACTCTGGCATCCCTTGGAGTTGTGTAACCAGTTGAATTGGGATATTAGAACAACAAAACACTGATTAGGAGGCGCTCTGGGATTAAATAGGCTGACAGATTTACATGACCAGCCACCTCCCAACATTAGCCACTTTGGGGTTGTAAAAAATGGTTCATGGACTCAGCACCATCTTTGTTTGTATTATTGTCCCTGGACTGCCTCTCCCACCCTGCCTCCTGCTCTCTAGGAAGACAGGGGAGCAGTGGACCGGACTAGGGAGACCCATAGCATGGCAGTCACCTGAGAACCCCCCAGGAGCAGGTGTTTGGTGCCGATTGACATAACCTCACTAACACATTGTCAGGATCTTACCTGAGGTGGGAGTCTGGTAGGCATAGATTTGTGCTCACCCCTGCAGATATACACAGTCCAAGGTGATAAGGTTAGAAACCACCAGGACTGTGTATCTGTGCACAGGGGGCTGTGCATGAAAGGTGCTCTAATTCACAGACCAGACAAGGACACAAGCAGAAGGATTGTCGAGGATAAGTCAAAGTCAGAGGATGCCAGAGATCAGGATCAACAAAGAGAGAAGCCAAGGTCAGGAGCCGGAGTCAATCTGGAAAGCAAGTTTCAGGAGACAAAACAGGAACAACTTACGATCATCAGAATCAAAGAACTGACAAAGTTCCCAGGGCAAGGCAATGTTTAAATACCTTGTTTATTATCAATCTGCCTTGGGTGAAGCACGGGTATCAGCCACAGATAGAGCACAGCCCACTAGTGCTGCAGACAAAGCCAGGAATAACAAAGCTAGAACATATTAAAAAAACAGAATCTGCTGTGGCTCAGAGGCAGGTATTTGTATACAAGTAAACTCATTAGTAAACATACAAAGGTTTGGAACAGCAACCAATCAAACTGGGCCTGAACAAACAGCCAATCACACTAAGCCCATTAATAACCAATAGGACACACCATCACAGAACCATGTTGTGGCTAGGTCTAAGTCTGTGCAGTCTAAATGGACGCTCTCCACCAAAGCCCACCCAAACAAAAGAGCCCTTGATGCCAAAGTGACGGCGTACCAGCATTCCGTCACATATCTCCCTCCAAATCAAATCCGGCAGACCCGACGTGACCTTAACACGTTCACTGGAGGCGGTCCGGGTTGTCCACATTTGGGGTAATAGGCTGCCCGGAAGACTGTTCTGTAGTCTGTGGGTAAGAGGCCCGCCTCCCATCCTCTCCAGCAGTTCAACATTTTTTTCTTCCCCAGCCTGCATGAGGACCCCTTTATCCACTTTAAGCCCTCTGTGCTTTGCCAGAGTGGGACCCGTTGGTTGCCCCCAGTTGCCCACCCATAATCAACAAAAGACCCCGCAGAGTTTGGAGCCAGGGCCTGATACCAAACACTCTGCCAACCCTAGGTGCCACTTTGACAAGGGCCAGGGCCAGCTGCCCAGCATCCCCAGGGAACACAGGTAGTGACCACAGTCTCATCCACCCATATTGGGACTGTCTATACAATCCCTCTCCCTCTCCTCTTCTGATGGGGGAAGGCAGAGGCCAGCAGCACTCTGCCCTGATGTCAGCTCTTCCGCTGGTGGGGGGCTGTCAACAATACTCTGCCCCACTGTTGGCACTTTAACCGGGTCTCTCTTGCTCCCAGTTGTGGGGTTATCTGTGCTTGGTGGGCAGAGGCCAGCGGCGCTCTGTTCCATAGACAGCGCTTCAGCTGGGTTGGCCTGTTAACAGTCAAGCTCCGGAAGAATGGAAAGGGGAGGGCAGAGGCCAGCTACGCTCTGCCCTGATGCCAGCTCTTCTGCTTGAAGGGTGTCAGTGACCTCAGTCCCATCCACTATTTTTATTTATTTATGTATTACTGGTATTTATAAAGTGCCAACAGATTCCACAGCGCTGTACAATTAGTGGAGAACATACAATATACACAGATAAATACAAAAGGTAGAGAGGGCCGTGAAATCTTGCCATTTAAGCTCTGTTATACAAAGTGCATAGGTAGATAGCCCATGAGCTTACAATCTAAAGGATACCATGGGGATTTGAGACAAGAGGTAGCAGGGGAAATTTGGAAGTGATGGCTAAATAAGGAAACAGAAAGTTGCAACTATTGGTAGAATATAAGGGGAATAAAGAGGTAGGTGACTGAGAATTTTAAACAGCTGGAGGAGCATGCTATACATTTAGGGGGAACCTGGGTGGGCGGGAGGAGGGGCTGGTGGTTGGGTTGAGCCGAGTAGAATTGTAGAGGCTTGCAGTAGAGATGGTATGGGAAATGGGCCTAGGGAGGGAGTAGAGATTAACAGTATATCAAGGTATTTACCGCCAGGAGTGGTAAGCATGGGGGGAGGAGTGGAAGGGGACAAGAAACAGTGATGAATTACAATTTTGCCAATCAAATCATAACAGCCAGATTATTAATGAATGCATGTAGCTGCAAGTACAAGATACTACAGTAGCACACTATATATTATAATTAAATCATTATTATAAATAAGTAATCTAGTGGCAAAGGTGAAAGAAATCCAGTGGAGCACCTTCTGAAATCCAATTTGTATATTAAAGCTGTAGCATTCAATTGTAGAGGCTTGCAGTAGAGATGGTATGGGAAATGGGCCTTAAAGCTGTAGCGTTCAATTGTAGAGGCTTGCAGTAGAGATGGTATGGGAAATGGGCCTTAAAGCTGTAGCATTCAATTGTAGAGGCTAGCAGTAGAGATGGTATGGGAAATGGGCCTACTACACCTGGAACCCGGTCACTAATCTGCTGCTGGAGGGAAGGGTCGACTACCTCCTCTCCCTTATGTTCCTACTGCCACTGGGGAGGGACAACATCCTCTTCTCCCAGGCTCTCACACTGCCATTAGGGAGAGATGCCGCCTGCATCCTCTTCCTGGACTGGACTCTGCCGCTGGGGATTTAGGAAGATTTCCCAGCATCCCTGTGGGGCTGTTGTGGAGACCTCGGTCCCATCCACGCCTGCCAACTTGATGTCATCCCAGGACCTGTCTATTAGATCTCCTATTTCTGGAGCTGGTTGTAAGGTAGGTGGTACAGCAGCTAAGATCTCTAGCCCGGGATGTTACAGGTCTGGGTCAGCCACCCAGCCTCCCAGCTTTCCAGGTACAGAGACCACGATCCCATCTGCACCATCAGCTTCAGATGTCCTGTCTCCTGATTCAGTGTACTCCAGTGGCAGGAAGAGGTTATGCTCAAACAGTTCTAGATAGTCTGCCTCTAAGTACCACTCGTGGTACACTAGCCAATCAAGATTTTGACCTAGGGCTAGTACCTCTTAGAGCTGCAGTCTCTCTTGCATCTTGGCTTTGATGTCCCAAAACCTATATCCTTCAGGACTGCCATAGTCTTGTTTTTTTGCAAATGCCTCCCTTAGTAGGCTGCTGCTGCCGAGGTCATCCCTTACCGGGGAATAGGGTGTCCCTGACCTCACCTGCTGTTTGTTCGCAAACCAATATAATGCTCGGTATCCTTCCTCGAGCTGCTTCTCTTTTCACACTAGCCTCCACAACTCGGCTGCTTCGCTGCTCGTAGGTTGATCCCTGAGGACATGGAGCCACAAATTGACCTGGTCCCTTAAGCTCTGTTCTGGGGTGGGCAGGATTTGGCCCCGGCATCTGTGCCACTCCTCACGGGCATCTTCCCACAACTCTAGTCTAATTAAGGTTCTCCATTCCAGGTACTTCTCCTCTGCGTTCTAAGTTCCACACTGGAGCTTCCCAATCAGAGGTATCTGTCCCCAGCATTTCCACCATCCAAATCTCCTCATACAGTGTGGTCTTTTTTCTCACCTCGATCTTAGTTGCTCAGACGGTCCATAGATTGCCAGCCTTCTCTGCACTCTGCTGCGATTCCTCTTTTTTCTGCTTCTTTCAGCATCGCCTTGTATCCAGACGTCCGCATCAGCCCTTATGCTGTCCAAGAGAATTTTCTAAGTGAACCTGTACTGGTAGAATAAGGCATTTTTTCCTTGCCGGGAATAGGGCATTGTGGGATATAGGATACCTTGATGATATTGCTGGGGAAATGTCTGGGAGATGGGCTATTTATTCCATACTGAGATTGTGGCTGCGATCGTCGGTTATTAAAGGCCCCGGGAGTGCTTGTAGTGGGGTTTGCAAAACGGATTGTTCAATGTGAATTCATAGTTTAGGGGATGGTTGTATGGACAAATCCAAGATTCTAGTCATATGTATGGCATAGTAATAGAAGAGCACATTTGGGAGCCCTATCCCTCCTCTATGCTTGGGGCATGTAACAATGTTGTACGCTAGACGGCATGGCCGGACTGGGAGAAAAATTCGGCCCAGGCATTTTTTTATGACAGCGGCCCACTAAGAAGGGGGCGGGGCAGAGCGGGTGTGTTTCGTCATCACCAATGACCCTTCTCAAAGTGAGCATGTTGGTTCAATGCTCTTCCAGGGCAGACCATGCACAGAACTCTGCTAAAGAGCTCTAGCATGAGAAAAAAAGCCCTGCATTTGTTCTGCACAGTGCAAGCAAATTTAATAACATGCTTGCACTGTGTTTCCTTGCAACTTGTCTTTGGTGTCTCTATAAATGGATACCAGGAGACAAAAGGGTGCTGTGTGTAAGGGTGCTGTTTATGATGTGTGTGAGGGTGCTGTGTGTAAGGGGGCTGTGTGTGATGTGTGTAAGGGTGCTGTGTCTGATGGGTGTGAGAGTGCTGTGTGTGCTATGTGTGAGAGTGCTATGTGTGAGAGTGATGTGTGTGAGAGTGCTGTGTGTGAGAGTGCTGTGTGTGAGAGTGCTGTGTGTGATGGGTGTGAGAGTGCTGTGTGTGATGTGTGTGAGAGTGCTGTGTCTGATGTGTGTGAGAGTGCTATGTGTGAGAGTGCTGTGTGTGATGGGTGTGAGAGTGCTGTGTGTAATGTGTGTGAGAGTGCTGTGTGTGATGTGTGAGAGTGCTGTGTGTGATGTGTGTGAGAGTCCTGTGTGTGAGAGTGCTTTGTGTGATGGGTGTGAGAGTGCTATGTGTGATGGGTACTACTGTATCAGGTCTATAACCTTCGTGGTGTTATCTTTAACTTCTCTAGCAGGGACAAACCCCACCTATTCAGGGTGTATCAATACTGTAGGAGCGGTCTCAACCGTAGTGCTAGCATTTTATTGAACAGCTTAACATCAACATTGATTAATATGGTGTGGAAACTTTCACAAGCTTCGGGATTTTTACTGGGTTTGGGAATCAATGTGATTATGGCCTCCAGACTGGAAGGGAGGAGTGTTACAACTGGAGTGTGGCAAGAGTTCCTTAGTGTAAGTTTTATAATGGGCTGACGAAAAACCATCCGGTCCTGGGGCTTTGTTAGAGGGAGTAGTGTGGATTGAAACCGTTAGTTCCTCTAATGTAAATGGTGCATCTAGTGTTTGGCAGTCTGTCTGCGATATCTTACTATCTAATTGTTGTTCCAGAAATGCTCTCATTGCTTCTCTGTCTGGCGGAACATGGTTTAAATTGTAAAGAAAGTGATAGAAGTCGCGGAACATCTTGGCAATGTCCTCCGCAGTGTGAGCCATAGTACCATCTGATCTGCCTGTTTGACTTTAGGAATGTATGTGTGTTGTTGTTGTGTTTAAGGGCAGACGCCAACAATCTCCCACCCCTGTCTCCTTGGGAATAAAAGCGTTGCTTGGTCCACAGCAGTGCTTTTTTGGTGTTGTCACCCAAGAGTATCTTAAGGTCTGTTAATTTGCGATAGTCTGCATCTGAGAGGGTTTCCTTATGATTATCCTCCAAGTCTTTAATGTCCTAGAGTATTTTTTTCCTAGTTTTAGATTTTTCTCTTTTTAAGTGTGAGCCCTATTTGACCAGCTCTCCCCTTATGACGTATTTATGTGCCTTCCAAATTCCAATGTACAGTTGGGATGGTGTCAGGTGTCTTATTGTCTTGGAAGTAATGTGTGGTGGAAGTTGAGAGCGACTGGTGCACTGTAGGATTCTGAAGTAGATAGGGGATCAACTTCCATTGGTACTTTGTCGTCAGTAGGGATGGCCACGATTATTGAGACAGGGGCATGGTCAGACCATGTTATATTGCCTATATGGGCATTGCATATATGTGATAAGTCTTTGTGTGCAGTGAGGAAGAAGTCTATTCTTGTATATGTTTGATTGGGGGTAGAGTAGAATGTATAATCCTTCGTAGACGGATTGTGGATTCTCCAACAGTCAGCAAGTTGACTGTCGTGCAATATTCTGCGCAGCTGGGCTGTAGCAGAGACCAGATGGGCAGATTTTTTTACTGTGCTATCCCATTGTGCATCTAATGATATGGTGAAATCCCCTCCCAAGGATTCCTTCCGCATGTTGACGTACCACTGTCAGTATGCGTCTAAGTGATGCACATTGATTTTTATTGGGGAGGTAGATATTTACAAAAGTAATAGGCGTTGAGCCCACTAATCCCTTCAGTATAATGTATCTTCCCAATTTGTCGGTAATGTGATGTTTGTAAGTGAAGGGGACCTGTGCGCCTATCAGTATGGCCACTCAATTTATTTAATGAAAATTTGTTATAGTAGCAAAGGGGGGATTTTTTGAGGCGTAGTTTAGGAGCTTCTGCTCCGCAGAAGTGGGTTTCTTGCACAAAAATAATATCAGCGTCCATTTTCTAAAACTCTCTTGTTGCCATGTGTCTCTTCTCAGGGGAATTAAGACCCTTAATATTGTATGATAACACCTTCAAAGTTCTCTCCATAATTATACCTGGTCTTGTACTGTTTCACCAAAAGCCTAGTCTCCGTACAATATTCACTCTCAGAAATAAAAATAGAAGTTAAATAAAAATATAAAATTAACCTAGAACAAGTAACTAGTTAAAAGATTTCTAACCGTAGTAATAAAAGAGGACGCGTTTAAAGGAGACGGTGTCAATCCCGAATTTCGTCCAGCCGGTAAGATGAGGGCGGGAAATATAAACAAAAAGGAAATCAGTGAGAATGAGATTAAGACTTTTAACTATCGAACTTTTACCCATTGGACCTAGCTTTTTTATATTATTATATTTGTACTATATTTGATTTATCGTATATATAATTTTTGTCATTTTATACTTGGTATATTCTAGTTCAATTTCATTAAGGCGCAACCTTCTCTTCTTTCTCTTCTTAACACTGCTCCAGTCCGAATCGGTATTCAAGGCAGACCGGGAGCACCGGATCGCGCCGTCCCTACAGCTGTGATCACTCTGAAAGCCTGTTATAGCTAGCACCTATGCTGCAGGGACTCCTGATCCACCTCCCTGCGCTCTCGCGTTCAGTGTGAAATGCAGGGAGACGGATCAGTGCTGATCCTCTTCTCTGTGTAAAAATAAAGTTTAGGTTAAATCCCACCCCCCTTTACCTATCTCTGATAAAATTAACCCCTTCTCTGCCAATTGATCACTGTCTGCAGTGATCAAAATACAGGTCACAATATTTTACTGTGATTTTTTTTTAACCCCTGAGGGTTAACTTTAATTTTTTTTAACCCTCAGGGGTTAAATTTATTTAATTCATTAATTTAAATGTTTAAAAAATATATATTTAGCAAGCTGGGGCAGGTGGAAGTTAGTGGGAAATTGGGGAATTTTATGTTAGGCTAGCTAGGGGTTAACAGTAAAAAAGGTTTTACAAAGTTTAAAAAAAGTTTAACCCCTTAAGGACCAAACTTCTGGAATAAAAGGGAATCATGACATGTCACACATGTCATGTGTCCTTAAGGGGTTAAAAAACACTGTTTGAAAAAAAATAAAAATAAATCCCACCCCCGTTTACCCAGTCCTAATAAGCTCACTGTGTGGGTCATAAAGGCAGAAAAAATGCTTATTACCACTACACTCAGTACAAAATAGGGAAAAAATTATCCCATGCTAAGGTTCAAAATATGCCTTATGAATTACCCCGGGGTGTATTCTTTAAGAAATGGTATGTGTTCGTGAGGTAGTTTGAATAACCAACCTGCTCAATTACTCCAAAATGGAACATGGACACAGCGTCAAAATTCGAAGTTTGAAAAAAACTGAATTCACTGTGTCTCAAATGTGCCCCTTCAACGTCCACATATACCTGGTAAAGTTACATACAGGCGTATTGCTGTACTCAGACGAAATAGCTGAGCAACATATGAAGTATTATGCAGCAGTAGCACACATAAGGTTTGCAAAATATACTGTGCAAACTCACTTCGTGTGTCAAAAAGGCAGAAAAAATGCTTATTACAGTACACTTGGTACAAGCTGGCAGAAAAATTATCACACACTAAGGTTCAAAATATATCTTTTGAAATACCCTAGGATGTCTTCTTTAAGAAATGGTATGCCTTTATGCTGTAGTTGGAATATATAGCCTGCTAAAGTGTTTGAAAATGGAACCCAGACCCATCAACACCATCTATGAAAATCCACACTTAAAAACCTGAACTTGTCACATCTCTTTTACAGCACTGTAACTTCACAAAATAGTGTCTAGGTCATACATTGAGCATATTGTTTTACTCATAAGATGTAACTGAGCATAATTTGGGGGATTTATGACAGTGGCACATATCAAGTGTAAAATATATCTAGCAAAAATGCAACATGTATGTAAAAAATGCCTTTTTTTTCCTCACCACAAACATTGACATAAATTGGTGAAAAAATGGTGACACGTTAAGGCACAATATAGACCATATAAGACACCCTGGAGTGTCTGCCTTCACAAATGGAAACCCTTTGTGGGATTATTTGAACAGTCAAACTGCTATAATGCCACAAAATGAGACATAGGCCCATCAAATCCATATAAAAATTCTAACTAAAAAAAACGTAAATAGCCTTGTCTCTTATATGTCATTGTAGTTCATAGAATAGTACCAAAGGCATACAATGGGGTTATCGTTGTACTCAGCAGATGTAGCTGAACACAATATGGGGTTCTATACAGGAAAAGCGCACACCAGCTTTATGAAATACACATTAAAGAAAACCTTATTATATGTGTAGATGCCAAAATAGAGAAAAACAAACAACATTTTACTCCAATATTTAGCAGAGATTAGCGATGAAATAGCTATGTAAAAAGTGTCAAAATAACCTTAGGTAAATAGCCTGTGATGTCTACTTTATAAACATTTATACTTATGTGTGGCAAACTGGTATAGAACCATACAACACAACTTTTCATATGCTGAGCAATGAAGTTTAACACTTTTGTCTTATGCTAAAGCTTTGTTTGTAAACACATGGCACAAATTTTCATGTGCACAGAGTTGAAAATTAAAGTTGTTAATTAATTGAAGAAACCATTTTCTATGACCAGACAGCACATATTTGTAAGCTATGTATTAAAAATAAAACATATATATTGTCCTCAAATTTTATATAAAACCATGTGGTACAGTTTTTAATGTGCAAAGTATTTAAAAATAGAATTATGCCAAAAACATCTGTGCACATATAAAACGTTCATATACATAAGCATATGGCATATGCCAAGTATGCAAAGTATTACAAGCTGTTTGTCCTATGTAGAAACAAAACTATCTAATATAGCCATAGGGCACATCTTTAAAAATAAAAATAAAAAAATCAATTTTTGTGTATACTCCCACCCCTACATTGCTACATATGGTCGTCTAGGATAAAGGCTAGAAAAAAATTTCTTCAAAATGTGTGATAAAAGAACATACAGTGAACAAAGTTATAAACGCAACACTTTTGTTTTTACACAAATGGCCTATTTCTCTCAAATATTGTTCACACATCTGTCTAAATCTGTGTTAGTGAGCACTTCTCCTTAGCCGAGATAATCCATCCAACTCACAGGTGTGGCATATCAAGATACTGATTAGACAGCATGATTATTGCACAGGTGTGCCTTGGGCTGGCCACAATAAAAAGCCACTCTAGAATGTGCAGTTTTATCACACAGCATAGTGCCACAGATGTCGCAAGTTTTGAGGGAGCGTGCAATTGGCATGCTGACTGCAGGACTGTCCACCAGAGCTGTTGCCCGTGAATTGAATGTTAATTTCTCTACCATAAGCTGTCTCCAAAGGCGTTCCAGAGAATTTGGCATTACATTCAACCGGCCTTACAACCGCAGACCACGTGTAACCACACCAGCCCAGGACCTCCACATCCAGCATCTTCACCTCCAAGAGACCAGCCACCTAGACAGCTGCTACAACAATTGGTTTACATAACCAAAGAATTTCTAATAAGATCTATCTGTATCAGATACATGTCAGACCACTCTGATTATGTTGGTCAATGGAGTTATAGGACAATGTTTTTTTTTTTTTCTATGTCTCTGTCAATCAAGTTCAGAAAAGTATGTAAAGAATGATTCATCATGTGACTAGAAAAAAAAAAGATTTATTTTTCTAAAGTGTCTTCCCTACTTATATTATCACAGTGTATCCAATTCATTATTATTATGACGATGTTAATATTTATATAGCACTAACAAATTCTGCAGCGCTTTACAGTGGGTGGACAAACAAACAAACATGTAGTTAGAACCAGACAAGTTGGACACACAAGAACAGAGGGGTTGCGGGCCCTCCTCAATGAGTTTACATGCTAGAGGGAGTGAGGTAAAGTGACACAAAAGGTAAGGATAGTATTAGACTAATGACATGTGCAAGAGAGGAATCAGTCGGGAGCTATTAACAATTTCATTGATACGCTTTTATGAAAAAGTGGGTTTTTAATGATTTTTTTGAAGGAGTGGAGACTGGGTGAGCATCTAACAGAGGAGGAAAGTGAGTTCCACAGGAATGGTGCAGCCCTCAAGAAGTCTTGAAGACGAGCATCAGAGGTTGGAGTACGGACAGAAGATAGACGTAAGTCTTCAGCAGAGCATAAGGGCCTAGACGAGACATACTTGTGTATTAGGGAGGATAGATAGGTGGGAGCAGCATTATGTAGAGATTTGAAAGCAAGAACCAGAATTTTAAATTGAGCCCTATATCTTACAGGAAGCCAATGTAGGGACTGACAGAAGGGCATTCATTATGGACTGTAACGGTGCAAGTTGGGAGCACGTAAGACCCCTGAGAAGTGGATTACAGTAGTCAAGGAGAGAAAGGACAGTGGAATGGACCAGCACCTTAGTCGCATCTGGTGTTAAGTAGGGTCGGATGCGCGCAATGTTTTTGAGATGGAAGCGACAGGATTTGGAAATAGACTGAACTTGAGGCGTGAAGGAGAGGTCGGAGTCAAACAGAACACCTAGACAGCGAGCCTGTGTGGTGGAGTTGATGGTAGAACTGTTGACTTAGAGGGAGACAGACATAGGAGTAGCAACACTTGAGACACACTTTTCTAATAAACCTGTTGGCATCAGCAAACAATGAAAAAGCATCTATATTCTCATTGGGGTAAAAATCCAAACCCTTTATCTGTATTCTTAATAGGGCAAATATTCAAGTAAATGTATTTTATGTCCCATCATTGATGCTCTGTCCATTAAATTGAACACTAAACCAAGTTTTTCAAATTTACCTGATACCTTCAAAAGTGCTAGAAGGTGGCAGATTGTTACTGGAGGCTCACATCCTGCACTACAAATTTATGTTGCTTTCCTACACCTGCACCATCTCTCTCACCAAACAAACATATTTTGCCTCCCTCATCTCCACCTTCTCGCACAACCATAGAGACCTCTTTGGGTTCACTAATGCACTGCAAATTGCATCTCCAGTCTACTAGTTTCGATGCTGTCATGTTTTGCCTCCTACTTAACAGAAAAAATCGATAATAAGAAATCACCTTACTTGTTTTTTCCCTCAAATGTCTGACCCTTTGTCCAGCCTCCTCTACACTTATTATCTTTCCTCCTGTTTCTGAAGTGGAGGTTTCTGTGCTTCTCCTTTCTACCTGCCATACCAGGTGCTCACTTGATCCCTTTCCCTCTCACCATACTCAGTTTCTCGCATCTGCAATTGTCGCATCTGTGACTAAAAAAATCAGTTTCTCGATTTCACCTTTTTTGCCTCCAAGCTCCTTGAAATACTTGTTTACACAGGCTATCTGAACTCCAATTTCTTACTCAATCGGTCAGAGTCTGGCTTCCAGTCCAAACACTCCACAGAAACTGCCATGAACAAGGTGACTAATAGCTTAGTGACTGCAAATTTCAAAGTCTGTAATTTGCTACTTATTCCTGATCTTTCTGCTGTTTATGACACTGTTGACCACCCACTTCTCTTCCTAAACCTTCACAACTTTGGCTTCTGTGACACTACTCTTTTCTGGTTCTCTTCCTATCTCTTTAACCATTTTTTCAGTGTCTCTTTTTCAGGCTTTTCCTCCCCTTCTGTACCTCTCTCAGTTGGAGTTCTTCAAGACTCTGTACTGTGACCTCTTCTATTCTCAATTTGCACTGCATCTCTTAGTGACCTTATATCTTCCTATGGATTTCAATATTACCTGTACGCTAATGATGCCCAAATCTAACTCTTTTCGCCCCATCTTTCTGCGTTTTGGCTGGATAGTGTCAATGACTCCATATCCTCTATTTCTGAATGAATGGCTTCACAATTGTTAAAACTCATCCTTTACAAGACCAGTGAAAAAGAAAGGTATAAGGGGGGTGCAAAGAGAATATACACAAATCAGGTATACTTAGTATGATGAATGAAACACCTCCTGATTGTCCTACAATAAAAACATATACATAGTGTGATACTGTTTTAAAAGGAACATAAATCAATAGAGGGTAATGGGTCACTCACAGTGTGCAGAGCCACATAGAGCTGGCTCTGGCTTCAATGGCAGGTAAATAATTAGCTTATTCAGGCTTTCAGACTCCCCACCAGGATAACTTCTTTCCAGCCTTTAAATAATTCAGAATATCCAATTTTGTAAAGGTAAATGAAAAAACTTTACTGGATAAAATACAGAAATAAAATAAGCTAAAATAACATAGATAGTAAAAAGTCCACAGCACTAACGCGTTTCGACCTCCAGGTCTTTGTCAAAGTGTGTGGTTCATGCTGCCCTTCTGTCTCTTAAGTAGTGTTCCATTATTTGAAATTGGCGCAGTTTTGCCGGCGTCTTCCTTCACTTCCGGGTTTGCCGAACATCCGCGTCATGTGACTTCCCGTCCGGTCACATGATTCTGACGTCATACGTAATGACGTCACTTCCGGTCTTTCGGTCATAACGTTATACTTCTTTTCACAGGTCGGCAATGCGTTTTCGCCATGTTGGAAGTGGGATAAAGAACCACTACATACAGAAAATTTAAATGTACATATGAACTATGCTTGTTAAATGTAATTCCTACTTAGCAATTCAGAATGTAGGAGGATATGTTTGCATAAAATCAACTGACAATATTACACAAAATAAATAAGTGCAATTATGAATTAAAAAACATATTTAGGGGGGGCGGGGCCGGGCCGCCGAGCTGAGCGGCAGCCATCCGCGCTAGCTCCGGCAATGAGCAGCCTAAATAAGAAGAAAAACTGCTTAAAAAGCCCACCTGGACCCGAGACAAATACGGGCATCGAATGAGAGGTGGACCGGGAACACATCACATGAGTCTCAGCTGGAACATGGATGAATTATCCGCCCGACGAGCAGGATGAGCCCACGGGGCCTACGCACATGTGGCGACGAGAGACAACACGGCAGAGGGAGAGAGGGGGACCCGGCCCCGCTCCCCCCCCTCGGGCCGGCGGGGGTGATCCCGGCCCATAAGTCACATCTCCGGAGCCTGGAGGAGAGGGGCCCACAACATGGGGAATCCTCCCTTACGAAGTGCCAAGATGGCCGCAGAACGTGCTAGCTGCAGGGAGGTACGCGGGGTCACCTAGGCCTCCCTGGTGGCGGATCCCACAGATAGACCCCTCCAGGCGGCAGAATGGATGGCGCGGAGCCGGCCCATACCCCAGGATTTGGTGGTGGTCCAGGGAGGGATGCCCCCAACTTTGTGAGCCTTGTGTCGTTGGGGCGAGCTGAACCCCCGGCGGACCGGTGGCCGGGGAGGCGAGCACCAGTGACATGCATGAGACCGGAGAAGGGTGAGGCACCAAGGGGCTGGAGCTCCGACGGGGTACTGCAGGAGTTGGGGAGGTGCAGGGGATAAGGGGCCGAGGACTTTTCAGGGGTGGGAGTCTGCCGGGCTACCGACATCCCTGAGTGCCCACAACACTGCGGTGTACCCGGATGCACGGCCAGAGCAGGCCTGGATGGAGAAATGGGGGGGGCGGATGCACCGGAGGTGCTAAGGAGACACTGCAACAACCGACCGACTGGACACATGGGAGCACCCTTGGCATGAGCATGCCAGAGGCCAAAGTGAGGAGCGGCCTGCACAGCTGCACCGTACCTTCCAGCCCTGGCTACACCACCTCCAGCGGAGAGACTTTTTCCCCCCCTTTTTTTTTTTTTTTTTTTCCAATAACGCAACGAATGACAGATAAGGATAAAGGGACAGTATTTCGATATTTCGATTGAGAAACCGTTCTTTATGTAATTTAGTTTTCTTTCCATGTTTTGATTATTTCAACACGATGGGAATTACAATGTTATTATGATAATTTGTTTGAAAAACAGCGCTCTATGCAATTTTAGTTTTTCCTTGCTTTGATTATTTGACACTCGTTGGTCCTTATTAAGTTAGCTTAAAATGCTAAAGGAATTCATAGTTTATGCTATAATACCCATAGGGGTCAATGATTGATGTTGTTTATAGCTGCGTATATAATAGCCGCCAGCCACGTGACAAGCCGTGGAGTAGCTACTTTCTATATACCCGACAACCAGATAGCTTTATCATATATTAAGCCAGGCTATAACAATGCGTTCTACATGCTTGTAGCTTTAACTGTACTGCTTATATACTACCTGACCATGCATTGACTTATTTAAAACTGCATGATCTGTTTGCATCAGGCCTCCGAAATCCGATAGATAGGGAAGCCTTAACATCTGAGATTAAGTTATCAGGCCGTTATGCATCGCAATATATCTCTCATCGCACTACATATATGACTACATATCTCATGAACATGCTCGCCTCATATAACTAGCATCCTCAACATTACCAACACGGTTCTTAAACGACAGACTGATGCTGGGACTATCACCAGTAAGGCCTTGAACCAGTTATAGACACAGGCACGCTGACGGCTGTAAATACATTAAGATTTTAAGTCCCACGCAGCGGGAAAAACTGATTCGAATATTTACATGCCAGTCCAGTGGCATGCATGGCTACCGGATTATACTTAGGCCACATGTAACATTAGAGAATACATACAATTATAGGACGCAATCAGGTGCAGACATAAATGTTACTGCAGTTGATAAACTAACAGACTTTCATTGCCTTTTTTACTACATTAGCTCGCTACGACATGCTTTGGAATGTGATGCTTAATTTTGAAAAGCCTATGTATACTCAATGTATATGAATATGTGCATACATTGACCTATACAAATGCGTTAATGTACCTGTCCAATGCCTTTGCTATACCATATGCTGAAAAGTCAATGTACAACTAAATTATCCTATTGCTTGTTTATTTTGATTTACATGCCTCTGCGCAGGCAACCATATGTTATTTTCAGATTCGTAAAATGTCTGCTCACGCTTTTCTGTTTGCGACATTAATAAACATATTTAAAAAAAAAAAAAAACATATTTATACACAGATAGTGTTTCATATACTTGTACATCCATATGACACATTGCAGATAAGTAACAGTTAAATATACTCAAAATACATATCTATAATATAAGGAGGACAGTCCCCTTAAAGTGAGACACACTTATAATGGGGAATGATAATTAGTATATGATTATAAAAGGGAACATCTCTCAAAAAGGGAAAATACCTAATAAATCTGTAAAAAAAAAGGGAAAGGAGACAAAAATTATTAATAGATAATAAAATATTAAATTAAAAATATTAATAAAAGTATTTGTATAGATAAAAATACTTGAAAACCTCAGTTGAGATGAAAGTGGAATATACAAATAGGTTTAGATAAGTGCTGTCATCTTGAAATCGACGTTGAGTCCGCCAGGAGACAAAGTGTCCAAATGAAATATACACTTCATCTCGCAGCGGCTCAACGTCGATTCCAGATCCCCTCCTCTCCAATGGGCTTCTATTTTTTGTATGCCAAAAAACTGGAGTCCAGAGGGGTCTCCTCCATGGCATTTTAAAAAGTGTAATGATACGTTGTGTTTTAAAAAGCCCCTCCTAATATTATAAATATGCTCACGTACCCTTGTCTTAAGGCACCTGGATGTTTTTCCAATATATTGGAGCCCGCAAGGACACGTGAGCAGATAAACTACACTTTTCGAATGGCAAGAAATAAATGAATCTATCTTATACGTAGGGTTCCCTGCCTTTGATTTAAAATTCTCAACCTTCCGATTTTGGTGCTTGCAATTTTTGCAACCCATACATTCGCCACAGTAAAAAGATCCCTTTTTCCCATCTTTAAAGGATTCTAAATAATTAGTGTTAGGGATGTCTATATAGCTAGAGGTAAGTATATTTTTTAGACTTTTAACTCCCCTAAATACAACTTTTGGTCTATTTTCTATAAATGATTGAATTTTTAAATCCTGTTGGAGAATGTGCCAGTTTTTATTTAGAATTTGTTTTAATTGCTTCTGGTCCTTACTATAATTAAAAATAAGTGGTATGGTTGGTACTTCTTTATCTTTCACTATAGTGGGTTTGTATTTAAGAAGGGAATTCCTATCTAAATCTCTAACTTTATTAATTTCTTTATTCAAATTATCTAGCTTATATCCACGATGTAAAAATGGTTTCTTTAGAGTGTCTGCCTGATTGTAAAAAGGCTCCAAGTCGGTACAGTTCCGTTTGAGCCTTAGGAACTGTCCTCTTGGAATGTTCTCCAACCATGGTTGATGATGGCAGCTCTCTGTGTGGATATAACTATTAATGTCCACTTTTTTGAAAAAAGTCCTCGTTTTAATATGGTTGTCCTCTATATAAATTTCTAAATCTAAAAAATGGATATTGTTTGTACTAATTCGTTATGACCGAAAGACCGGAAGTGACGTCATTACGTATGACGTCAGAATCATGTGACCGGACGGGAAGTCACATGACGCGGATGTTCGGCGAACCCGGAAGTGAAGGAAGACGCCGGCAAAACGGCGCCAATTTCAAATAATGGTACACTACTTAAGAGACAGAAGGGCAGCATGAACCACACACTTTGACAAAGATCTGGAGGTCGAAACGCGTTAGTGCTGTGGACTTTTTACTATCTATGTTATTTTAGCTTATTTTATTTCTGTATTTTATCCAGTAAAGTTTTTTCATTTACCTTTACAAAATTGGATATTCTGAATTATTTAAAGGCTGGAAAGAAGTTATCCTGGTGGGGAGTCTGAAAGCCTGAATAAGCTAATTATTTACCTGCCATTGAAGCCAGAGCCAGCTCTATGTGGCTCTGCACACTGTGAGTGACCCATTACCCTCTATTGATTTATGTTCCTTTTAAAACAGTATCACACTATGTATATGTTTTTTATTGTAGGACAATCAGGAGGTGTTTCATTCATCATACTAAGTATACCTGATTTGTGTATATTCTCTTTGCACCCCCCTTATACCTTTCTTTTTCACTATATCTTGAGTGCCATTTAGTGATTTTAGGCACTGGGGATAGTTGCTTACTCTTTGTAAAAGCGTCAAATCACCATTCCTTTGTTGTTTGTACTGTACAAGACCATACTCCTTGTCTTTCTTCCCTGCAAAGCTATCATAACCTCGCAGGACTGTTGCCGTGTTATTTTCTTTGACACTGATCATTCCTTCACTCTTTACATAAAGTCTATCACCAAACCTTAAAAATAATTTCTTGCATTTGCTCTTTTCTCACTTTTGCTTACTTATAAAGCTCTTCATAACCATGTCCCTGCTTACATCTCCTCCCTCTTTAGCAGATATGTTCCAGCACGGCCTCTTCGTTCTTTCAACAACCTGTTTCTGAACCATTCCTGGACCAACTCACCAGACTCTTGCCTGCACTCTAATAGTACATTTGATTCTCCCAGTCTCTGAGGTCCTTCAAAAAAATCCCTAAAAAAAAAACCCAAAAAACCTTCTTTAAAGAAGCCTCTCCACTTAACTCCTATCCCTTACAGTCTTACTCTGCCATCTCATCTTAACACACTATCTTGTATGTTATGTTTATGTTTGTCTTGTTTACGTTTTATACAGTGCTGTGGGATATACTGGCACCAACAAAAAGTAACTGTAATTGTAATGTAATCTTCCAGGTGTGTGTGTGTGTGTGTGTGTATATATATGTATTTCATTATTGGGAAGGAGGTGAAGAAGTGAATTTACATTATCAAGTTGATTTTTGCTGCCCAGTTGGCATCTTACAGTTAAACGAGGCTCAACTTGGTTTGAAGATAATTCCTGGGTAACTATACTGTCATATTTATATTAAAGTCATTATTCTTAGCAGCATTATCAAGGTAAAAAGAGGTTAAGGGAAAAACAGACACAGTGATATAAGTATTTCCTATAGAACGGGGGAATTTTAGGTCAAGTGTATGATTATAATGGGCTCTGCAGAATTTAAACCTTTGCAATAGAGTTCATTCATATTACTTGAAATTAAGATAATTTTACCAATTATAGAGAAGATAACATTCCCATAGATAATTCCCAATAGAATGAAACTTGCGAAAGAGGATGTATTTCATTACGTTAGCATATCTACAGAAGGGATTAAATTAACTTGTCAGAATTCACAGCATCATTGTATTGAAATAAAAGATCACCCGATACTGACCTGCTTTCACAGTATTGTCAGAGGATGCCTTAGATCCCTTCTTTTTTTTCTCATGATGTAGTTTACAGTTGTAGATTGTCTATGTTGTATATCGAATTCATACTGACTGAGCAGGCCATAATGTTTGATACTAAGTCATCTAGAAAGCTATTTTTTTCTGTGGTTGCATACCTTGCTAGCGTACGATTCTGAAATGAAAAAAGTAAAAACATCTGGGATTTGTCATTTCCTGTTTGATCCTTTGAGGAATGTTGAGATTTTTTTTCCTTAGAATTTGCAGATAAGAGGGATGTAAATGAAATAAGTGGAAATAGGCAATTAAAAAAAAAAAAAGGAAAACATTGGGTCATAAAGGTCATGCAATCAGTCCAGCAGACGGCTACCTGGCATGCCAAGATAAAAAGACCATTTTAAATTCCGACTATGCCAAATACAAGGAATTGCAATAAATGATGATGCAAAGGTTACCAAAAACACTGAAGCAAATCGTGCATTTAGTGTAATACCTTTGCCAGATATATTTTGATATGGAAGATGTATAAATATATTACATATTTCCATGCATCAACAAATAACAAGGCTGTTGGGGATATCCTGAGAATTTGGGTGTAGTCAGGGCAGTGCATATATAACATCTTCTTTCATTGTGGCATTTAGTTTTTTTCCATTTTCCATCTCAATGCAGTGGACTGGATGCAGTGATCCATAAGTTTTAACATTGCAGGGTTAAGTCCACCTCTAGTGACTGTCACACTGATAGCCACTAGATGAGATTCCATAGCACTGACCAAATAAACTCAGTCACATGATGCGGAAATACCATAGGAAATGTTTTCCTATGTTGAAGCTCTGAAGATATGCCTTGTCCGTGAGGTCACAGGCGACAGAGAGGTAAGCAATGCTAAAGAGAGCATAAATCATTTGATTTATTAAATTTAGTCACAACAAGGGAAGGGAATTATATTGTACTAGGGAAAGGGACACTGAAGTTTTAGAATTACAGGTTTTTATTCCTAAAACTTTAGTGTTCCTTTAACCTTGAGGCTTCCTCTGTATCTTTGAATAATTTTCCACTTCTAGTAACGTTACTATGGAGACTCAAGCCTTCCATGTTGCATGTAACACCTAGGTTTAAAGTTTAATTATCCCCCAGTGTGGGGACTAACCTCTCAACAAATAATTTATAATTGGTATGATACTAGTAACTGCTTGGCATGTATACATCTCAGTGGCATCACTGAATGACACCAAGAAGGGAGTGATACCACAGAACAATAGAACTGCCAGTCTGCCTACAGTTGCCCACTGAAATTAAAATGGCCGCAGCAATCGCAGCTTTGCTGACAGGTGGATTTTAGACTGCTCTTGGCTCCTCTTCCTCATTTGGGGCTGCCAAAATGTATATTGTTAGTGTGGCTTTTTCTTAATTTCTCCCCTCCCATTACCTGCGTTGGGCACTTTTGACTGATTATCTACATTGATCCTCAGAGGCTCTCCAAATAAGGATTGATGGAGGGTTTGCATGGCTGATAAACATCCTCTTCAGCCATTCTACACTACTTTACTGGATCCAAATCCATGCAAGGATTCCCCATCATGTGGATGGAAAAATATAAAGACTACTTGGGAATTAAGTTCCCAAGGAATCCCTCACAGATAATAGATCTGAACTATCAAAGCCTATTAAATGATCTAATTAAAAAATTAGGAGAATGGAAAAAATGACCTCTATCATGGATGGGGAAAATGAATGTGATTAAATCCTATATCCTACCTAATTGGCTCTATTTTTTAACCCCTTAAGGACACATGACATGTGTGACATGTCATGATTCCCTTTTATTCCAGAAGTTTGGTAGAAGTTATGATTAATCCACTTGAACTTCCAACTTATTTTGCTAAACAATTTCAAAAACTAGTTCAAACATTTATATGGTCAAATAAGAAGCCCAGAATAAAAAAAAAACACAAACAAACTATATAGAAATAAAAATATAGGGGGTATGGGCTTTCCTACCCTACTGCATTATAGCTGAGCTAGTGCACTTGTACATTTGCACACTCTACATCAGTGGTTTTTAAGCCAGTCCTCAAGACCCACCAACATTACAGGTTTTGTTAGTATCTCCATTGGAATAAAACAGGCAAATACATAAATCCTGGACAGTTGGTGGGCCATGAGGACTGGTTTGAGAACCACTGCTCTACATTCTCATACTACTAAATTCGAAGACTGGTTCTTGATTGAGCAAAATCTGTTGGCTATGAAGGATCTTAATAATCTAGTATGGATGTACCATAAACTAATCCCAATCTCATGGGACCCTTGTTCTTAAAAATATTATCTATTTTTGGTCTACATTGAAAAATAAGATAGGACTAAAAAATAATGTAATAAAACAAACTCCCATTGAAATAAAAAAAGAATATAATTAGGGAGATGGCGTGGTATAAGAACAAAGACCTGGAAGTGGCATATTTGTATGCCAGATCTTATTTTAAATCCTTTGAACAACTTATACCAGAGTTTGAATTACTGTACAAATATTATTACACTCTGATCCATATCAAATATTATATAACAGATCATATCTTTAATTAGACAAAATGTAATTTATTTGAAGTATTAGGAAATATCTTTCTCCATCATTCTAATAAAAAATAACTTCAAAAATGCCAATGTCTCCTACAATCATTGGATACAGAAAATAAATCAAGAGCTCAGGTTGCATGGTCTAAAGACTTAGGAATAAATATTGATATATCAAAATGGGGAGAAAGTTGGGTACAATTGGGGAAAGTTATCCACTGTCTAAATTCTTAAGAACTCCAATACAAAATAATGTACAGTTGGCACTTTATCCCCAGTAAACTACAGAAAATAGATCCCAACCACTTGGAGATGCTGTATACATGGAGGTACACATGAGCACATCTGGTGGTCATGCAGACTGGTTAAGGAAACATAGAATAGAATTTTTAATACAATAGCGGACATTTTAAAATTCATATCTCTATATCCCCCAAAAAAGCCATTCTTCTCCTACATTTAAACAAAGTGAACAAGAATAGAAGATATTTAACTATCCAGATCTTTGTGGCTATGAAAATAATGATTGCAATTGCAAGAATGTGAAAAGGAGCAAAGACATTTCTTGGCCAACGGTAATGAATCAAATAAACTTCCAATGCAAAATGGAAAGAGATTATTCTTCTGTTTTTCAATGATTTGGTTTCTTTTACCAAAATATGAAAACCCTGGTTAACAAACTTTCCTGGTTGTGGCTGAAAATCTATCTTTCCTTGTATTCCTTGGGTCTCACTTTATATATCGGAGTGGGATGGTCCAACACTATGGTCGCGCAGTCTTGTCCTTGTTATAATCTTCACAGTTTTAAACTGGTGGAAATAATCACATTACACGTCCCCAATACACATGTATATTTTTTATATTGTTTTTTATAATGAAATGTGGATTAGTGTTCTGTTCTGGTATTTATATATTTCTTGTTTTCACGTGTTTTCACAATATATGTCAACTATATGTCTTGAAAACAATAAAAAAATATTCAAAACAAAAGCAAATCCAAGCAAGGAGCAGCAGCAGTCAAGATATGTTGTAAGCCAATGCTGTATGGTTACCACTTTCTCCGACAGCTCCTGGCTTGCAGGAGCCACGTTGCTGCATAGTCAGGGTAAGCAGTTGCTATTTAGGATCATCGCCAGTAGTAGAAGCTCCTATAACAGATGAGGAATTTCCATTGTCTTATTTGGTTTACAAATGGAGTAAATCAAACACAAAAAAAAAAAAAGTTGCAGGAGAGAGAATGATAAGAGAGCAATTGCAATGAGAGAAGCGTAAGGAAGATGGTAGGCTATCTTACCATAGTGTGTTTTCAGTGACCTCTTAAAGTACTGGAGGCTGGTGGAGAGACTGATGGCACAGGGTCTGGATTTCCATCTGTCTCTCCCTTTTTCTATATGGTTTGGTACAGGAGGAGGTTTCTGGGGGTGGGTGACACCTACCCTAGTGATGCCATTGCTTTGTCTCCATTGTGTTTTTTTTCTTCTTAATTTGCCTTAGTTTATACTATGGAAACTAGATCTGTTATACATGTTCCTGCGTCAAGTACATGAGTGTTGTCTTTTTTTTTTTTTATAAAATAAACACTAGCATTGTTTCACATTTACAGGCCCACTCATGTTAGCAGGCTTTATAAAATATGTCTGTATGTTACTTTTAAGAAATTTTCTCATCGTGGCATGGAATCAGTTGTGTCACAACTTAAAGTCCTGACTCACAATATTTAGAATTAGCCAGACAGAATTCATAATGCTTTATGAATTATTTCCCACATCTGAGTTGTGAGTTTCAGCATGCTTTTTTTACAATCTTGGCCAGTATTGGATGGATTTATTTCTGTAAACATTTAAAATGCATATTTTTGTATTTTAAGTGTATTAAATAATCACGTTCTGCAGGTTCCATTATATGGTTGTAGAGGTACACAACTCTTTATCTTTGTCGATACTACATTCATATCCCAGTTTGAATAATTTATGGCTACAATTTATATTTTGCCTGTGCCACCTTTGGTCAAGGGGCCAGCCTTATAGTCTGCCTTCTCTACTCTCCTTAGGCCCTCTAGGGGAACCCACATCATCATGGATAGCATATTCCTACTTAATGACTCTAGCCATCCCCTGACTTCCCAGAATCAGCTAATTATGGGAGTGCCTAGATACAAGAGATTGTGAATTAACAGGACCCATCGACTTGCTAAGATGAGATACATGCAGAACCATGGACCTACTACACAATGTGGTTCAGCTGGACAAATAATTTACAGAACACGTCAGAAACATCAGGAGCTTTCAGTCATCATGACATCAATGCTTCTGTCTATATACACCATGTTTGTTGTATATCTAGGTTGCTTATTTGTTTATGCCATGAATTAAATCTTCTGAGGTCATATTCTGTTCACAAACATTGTCCTACTGAGTGGAAATGGTCTTTATTGCAGTTTTAAGTTGCTAGAAATTGCATAATCATTTCCCCTATAATATGACACCATGTATCCTGTGTGTAATATAATCTACAATATTGTGCAATGTACTGTCCCAGCTAATTCATGTAAGATCACAGACTCTCTGGCACCAGCCTTGATAGTTGCAGAAGAGAACCTTTTTAAAGCCCATCATCTGCTTCCGTTTTCAAACCTGATTATTTGCTCTGGTATTCACCTCTTTCAATCAATCATAGTATAGCACCATGGTATTCCTGTTCCTATCTCACTTCCCTTCCCATTGATTGTTTCAAATATTGTTATCTATGTCATGATTTGCCTTTGGCAAGACTCTTTTACCCTGTGTGAGCTAACCTCCTTACCTGCTACATGAAATTAGAGTATCTACTTGAGTTCAGGCGAGTAGATTAATTTTTTTGCTCAGGAATAATTATGGTGATTTGCTACATTAAACTTTACTATGTCCCATTATAGAGTTGCATAGCTATTCACAAACTGTAAATAATTAGGAAGTCAACTAATGCGTTTTGCCACAATTTATACCATTCAACTTAAGTCTGTTTAATCACTGCAGGATTAAGACTTCTACGATCTTCTGTTTCAAGTCTTACGTGTGCATAACCTGCAACTTACTGATTTTGACTGCTAATCTTATATCTGTCAGCTTTACCTTGCCTTATATTTAAAAAAAGAATGTGCACCTTACCTTGACATTTCATATTCCATTTATATGCCTCTCTATGCTGTTCATACTTATACCTTATGTCATTGTTAACTTGTCTATGTACCACTGCACTTAAAATACAAAGAATGAAAAAAATTATAATAAGGAATTCAAAGCAAATTCAGAGTGAATTTCAAATATTAGCTCACAATACTTGGATTGGAAAAAATCTTCAAGTTGAGTATGTTTTTAATTTGGCTATTTGTCCTAATATTTTAAAATTTACTTTGAATCCCAAAGAATTCATACTTTAATGAAAAAAACAAAACAGATTGCTAATGCTTTAAATCACGAACAAATCACACCTTTGTGAATAACCCTGTCAATGCTTTTAAGGGGGTTTTCAAAGGCTTCAGGGGGAACACATAAAAAATATGCTCCCATATGTTTGTGACACTTTATCTAACTATACATCTTTACATTTTGCATAACAATTGTGTATTTGCCAGACAACACATGTCAAGTAAATTCCTGCAGTAAGAGTTTATGATGTATTCTGGGCATGTGAAGATGAAGCGATTTTCCAAAGAATGTCAAGACCATAACCACAAAGGGCAAATCCAATTTTGATTTGCATTGTTTTCCCTTTTCTTCACTGCAATAAAGCTGACATAGAAATTACCTCATTTGGAAGTATATTAGGACAATGACGGCTTTACGAGCATGCTTTTGGAAAATTAGGCTTCAGTTAAGCTTTCTGAATATCTCATGAGCAGGTCAGTTGTCTAATTGTGAAACATAGATCTGCACAGTAAAAATAATTTGTACATAAACTTTGCCGCTATATATATCTCCTGGCCAAACACATTGGATTTTATGGGGCTCTACATTTGGTTCAGTAACACATAAAATTTAGATTTTTTTATGACCTTTTTTCCAATACAATGTTAAGTGGTGGGATCTCTGACGAATAATGTCACTTTAAGGAAATTATGTTGGAATAGATTGGAGATGCTGTAAATGTAGCCAGGAAACTAAAAAGATTAGTTGAAAGGCAGAGGGTAATTTCTTTTGATACTCAATTCCTCTGTAACTAATGGAATTTGCCATTCAAATTTCATGAGGCCCAACTCAGTGGCCCATGAAAAGCAAACGAATATGTCATATCATATGGAGGAATAGCAAATCCAATGATAAATCCAAATGCAACTTAATCCCAGAAATATGGCAAATCATCTGGAATGTAGGCTGAAATGCTTGACAATTGTCTGGTTGAAATGAGGATTACTGTAATACGAAAATGAAATGATTGCTTAGCCTCAATGGTCTGTCATTAGCAGGGTCAACCTTTCTACAGTTCTCTACACATCTGCATCTTTCCATGAAATGCTTCTTGTCCATAGTGCTACCGAGAAACTCAGATTTCACCAAATCACCTCCAGACCACAACAAAGCATTCTGGAAGAGACATAACATATGTATACTTATTGTATATGCATTTATAGATTTATTGAAATGTGAACTTTTTCATGTGAGATCATTTGTGTTATTTCCAAGAAAGCCTGAATTCTGTTTTCGAGTTGAAGCCAAGGCTATGAAGAAATGAGCAAACGTAAGAGACTAATTTGAAGATGTAAAGAGTGCTATTATGAAGCATCATCATGTGAAGGGATATATAAAACTTAATTGTGAAATGGAACATTAAAACATGTTTACTCATACAGACTAGCATATTTTTTTTCTTTCAATTTGACAATTTTTATTGTTTTGTTGGGGTACAGAAGAATGAAGGGGATGGAGATATCAAGGTAAGGTTAATATGACATTTCTTGTTGCAGTCACAGGCTTATTCACATAACAGCAATCTTTTTACATCGGTTTTAGTGCCCAATCACCGTGACAGAGTATTCATATTGTTATGTCTCATTGTCTTGTCCTTTCTACATTTCGCAGTGGTTTGTCAGCCTGGTATGTCACAACGTGATATCATATTGCCCTGTCGCGGAATTATTGCACCTTGGAAATTCACATTGGCCTTTCGTGTCGTTAGGTCATTTGGTTCGTTTACAGTAGTATTGTGCATCGTATTTCACAGTGTTATGTCGCTTTGTCATACCAGTTTGTTTCTCCGCATAGGTATCATAGGTATTACACAGTGTTATGTCACCTTGTGTCTCGGAACATCTTTAAGGGGCTTTGGAGTAGATTACCTTATTCTGTGGTACTAGTGCACTGTGAAGTAAGTCAGAGGCCTTGTGCTCTGTGGCCCATAGGGCTGTTGTGTGCGGTGATGTACTTGGTCCTAGGCCTTGGGCTGGTTGTGTGTCACCTGTTCATTCTGCGTGTACCTATGTTTTGTCATGTAGGGACGGGGGGGCTGTGAGGGGGAAGGTCAGAAGGACCTGGGTGCAGGCAGGTTGTTGTGGCGTGTGTGTGGGCTTCCCAGTTTTCCCACGCTACTCTCTAATATTTGGTTGGAGCTTGCGTGCTCCGTGCCATTCTTTCGTAGTGCTTATTGGTGTCCACTAGTGTTATGCATTGGTCTATCGTCGGTGGGGAGGGCCTTTTCCATAGTCTACTGAGTGCTGTCAGTGCTGCAATAATTATGTGGTAGAGGTGGTAGATTTGCCACCGTGGTTTGTTTTTCAGGAACAGCAGCAGGAGGAACGTTTCGGGCAGGAGAGGGAGGTCCACCCCCGGGCATTATTTTACTAAGTGTGCCACAGTTTTCCATAATTTGCTAAAGGAGGGGCACTCCCACCAGATATCTATCATGGTTACCCTATATGGTTGGCACCTCCAGCATGTGTCCTGCATGTGGGGAAAGGAGCGCTTGATGCGTGTGGGGACTAGGTACCAACGGTAGAGGATTTTGCGGAAGAGTTCTATATGGGACATGGATTTTGTCAATGGTTTGTGGGTTTGCAGGATCTGTCCATTGTGATTCAGTCAGGCTGCTTGCTAGGTCTTTTTTCCATGCCTATTTTAAAAGTGAGGGAGTCAGGTTGTGTTGTAGTGTGTTCTGTGGCGTGGACTATTGATATGAGTTTCTTGGGGGGCTTGAGTTTCATGCTTATTTTCTCCACTTCCGACAGCTGTGATCCCAAAGTGTTGTCTGATGGAGGCAGTATTTGTCAGACTAGCATATTTTATTAACTACAAACTAGACTTGTGCACAGCGAAAGAATTCTAATATTTTTTCTCAAAAGCAGAATTTTTTTGGGGAAGTTCTGAATTTTGTCCAAATGACGATTTGGCTCAGTAGAGTTTCGGTAACAAAAAAATGATTTGGGAAATGATTCATATGAATTGAAAGGGCATGAAAATGGGTCAATCAGTGTACTAGAAAAATGTTTCTAAATTAAATTAATATTTTATATATTTATTAAAGGAACACTATAGGGTCAGGAACACAAACATGTATTCATGACCCATGAGTGTTAAAACCACCATCTAACCTCCCTGGGCCCCTCATGCCTCCATAAATGTAGCAACATCTTACTGTATGCAAGCTTGAAGCTGTAACTCTGCATGCAGTTTGCCTCAAAAAAAACCCCCAAGCAGTCTGCTGACATCATCAGAAGTGGTAGCCTGATCCAATCACAATGCTTTCCCATAGGATTGGTTGAGACGGACAAGGAGGCAGATCAGGGGCAGAGCCAGCATGATTCAAACACAGCCCTGGCCAATCAGCATCTCCTCATAGAGATGAATTGAATCAATGAATCTCTATGAGGAAAGTTCAATGTCTGCATGCAGAGGGAGGAGACACTGAATGTTTGGATGCATTTTAGACAGCCATGACCCAGGAAGGATCTCTAACAGCCATCTATGGAGTGGTCAGTGGAGTTATCACTAGGCTGTAATGTAAACACTGCATTTTCTCTGAAAAGACAGTGTTTACAGCAAAAAGCCTGAAGGTAATGATTCTACTCACCAGAACAAATTCAATAAGCTGTAGTTGTTCTGGTGACTATAGTGTCCCTTAAAAATATATAATATAGGGGTATAGATTTTTTTTTATTGATCCTCTTTCTTTCCCTAGTATTGGTCACTTCTCACTTGTTCTGTGAATAAAATCAACAGTTAGTGATTGTCACCTAGCCATCAGTCATCTTTTTTTTTCCTTTTAATCATCTCTATTTTTAGTGCCAAGGGAAGAATTCAGAATCTCAAAGTTCACTGTGCACTTACCACAATATTTTATATATTTATTAAAGGAACACTATAGGGTCAGGAACACAAACATGTATTCATGACCCATGAGTGTTAAAACCACCATCTAACCTCCCTGGGCCCCTCATGCCTCCATAAATGTAGCAACATCTTACTGTATGCAAGCTTGAAGCTGTAACTCTGCATGCAGTTTGCCTCAAAAAAAACCCCCAAGCAGTCTGCTGACATCATCAGAAGTGGTAGCCTGATCCAATCACAATGCTTTCCCATAGGATTGGTTGAGACGGACAAGGAGGCAGATCAGGGGCAGAGCCAGCATGATTCAAACACAGCCCTGGCCAATCAGCATCTCCTCATAGAGATGAATTGAATCAATGAATCTCTATGAGGAAAGTTCAATGTCTGCATGCAGAGGGAGGAGACACTGAATGTTTGGATGCATTTTAGACAGCCATGACCCAGGAAGGATCTCTAACAGCCATCTATGGAGTGGTCAGTGGAGTTATCACTAGGCTGTAATGTAAACACTGCATTTTCTCTGAAAAGACAGTGTTTACAGCAAAAAGCCTGAAGGTAATGATTCTACTCACCAGAACAAATTCAATAAGCTGTAGTTGTTCTGGTGACTATAGTGTCCCTTAAAAATATATAATATAGGGGTATAGATTTTTTTTTATTGATCCTCTTTCTTTCCCTAGTATTGGTCACTTCTCACTTGTTCTGTGAATAAAATCAACAGTTAGTGATTGTCACCTAGCCATCAGTCATCTTTTTTTTTCCTTTTAATCATCTCTATTTTTAGTGCCAAGGGAAGAATTCAGAATCTCAAAGTTCACTGTGCACTTACCACATCCCTATGCATATTTAAATAAAAGGTGGTTATTTAGTAACTCCAATGGGCATTAGATTTAAGCCCACCTGCCACGTCAAGCCAAACTTCTTAGATGGGTCCTACACTAACAATTCACCTTGCTTCCTTTAGCTTCAGGCAAAGAAATCTCAAATTTATGCAGGTAACTCTTCTTCTTTTTTTTTAATCTTGAGCTAGATACCTACCTACATAAGCTGAACCTGGCAAGACCCATCATAGCAGATTGTGAGGAACTGACTCTGCTGGGTTTCGAACCCTGGTTTACATGCTGCTAAACCTCTTCCTTACCAGTACACCAGCCTGCCTTTTGCAAATGTACCTGGTAACCTTGACTCTACAGCATTGGTATCAGTGACAAGTCTCTTCAGCTGTGTCTGGTCATGTGTCTGGTTCTTTGCCTATAAAAGCCACTTCCTGTCTCTGTACCTTTGCCAGATTATTGTGGTTCCTGTACTCTCTAATCAAGCTTGTTCCTGTTTCTCCTACCTGTTGCTGATTTTGGACCATTTTGACTTTGCTGCTTCTCCTTCCCACTGACCTCGGCTATCCTCACTACGATTATCATCTCTCTGTTCCAGTCTCCCATCTCTGCTTAAGACCAGAAGGCCACTCAAGGCTCAGGGGCTCAACCACCTGCGTAACGAGTGGCTACCTCTGGCAGAAAACATTGCTGATCTGGCTACTGGACTCCAAAACGTTGTAACATCAATATCATTACACAGATATTGCCCATCTCTGATGTCTGGATTCTACGGCGACAGCAGAATTCACACAAGCATTTCTCCGCGCCCTTTCTCGGTGACAAACT
The DNA here is from genome assembly GCF_036172605.1 of Pelobates fuscus. Classification (NCBI taxonomy): domain Eukaryota; kingdom Metazoa; phylum Chordata; class Amphibia; order Anura; family Pelobatidae; genus Pelobates; species Pelobates fuscus. Next base: position 142,685,979 of record NC_086322.1, on the reverse strand, counting down.
CAACCTGAGAGGTGAATGCAGGGTGGCCAGCTAAGGGCCTTTCGTATATATGCCCATCAATTTCCACCGCAAGCTTTACTGTTGGTAAATGGCTGCTTCTTATCGTTTTAACCTTTATTTAGAGTTGTTTATGCTTTCAATTGTTTTTCACCTAGCATGTTTCTCTTCACCAACGAGTGACCTTTCCCTAAGTCAATGGATATGGGATTCCCTGGCTTTATATATATGAGTAAATTCCCTTCCTATATCAGCCCTCAGGCAGTCACTGGAGCAATGGAGGAGAGAAAAAGATAATATTATACACCTACATTTGGCAGGGGCCAGGAGCTGGTGCTCTACTTATGCTACTTCAAAGAACCTCTTGGTTCTCTCTCCTGTGGGCACTGTAATCCCACCCCCTGGTGCCATCAGCCAATGATGGCCCCTGAATAGAGAGGTCAATTGCATGCCTGCACTCATGGGCAGAGGAGAGTAGTAATGGGAAAAACCTGCTGAAACAGGGAAGATTTTAAACCAGACCCATTTTTTGTGTTCATGCCTAGATTCCCTCCAGTAATCTTCTACAAACAGTCACCAATGAGGAAGAGGGTCATTGCACAACTGAAACCTATTACAGAATTAAAGAGACATGTTTTTCCAATATTATTTTGGTGTATCACCCTCTCCTGTAGAAAAAAATAATTTTAGTTTTTCTAAACTACTGCTAGTAAATTTTTCCCCACATAAAAAACTGGTGGGGCACTTATGAAGTGGGGCACTGCTTTTATCTTCCACTGAGAGTACAACTGTGTGTATAGAGGCATGCTCCTGTTCTAATTTCTTAAAAAAATGAAACAATAATAAACATAACATATTACATAGTTTATACCATTTTCTTTTTAATTCTCAAGGATGACTGTGATCAGAGCTTACAGTAAAGGGATATTTTATCGACACTTACAGTGCGGAAACCTGCTAGTCTAAGTTACCAACAATAGACAGACAGACAGGGAGGTAGACTGTCCCTCTTAGGACCAAAACCTTAATAACATTCCTCCGTTTCACTGAATCAATATCTAGTTCATAACAGCTTCTCTTAATTGCATTATGTTATTCTTTCAGTTACATTTTTCCAAATGGCTAATTGGAGGATGACGGTCTCAGTGATGATCAGAGCATGCCCTGGATATTTGTTGCACACAGTCTCTCTATAATCATAACCGATCTCATTAAACTAGTACGTTTTAATCAATTATGCCCCTGAGGTTTCTGCTACAAATGAGGAGTATATCCATTTCCTTTTACAAAATCTCTATAAAAAACCTATAAAACATTTTTTTTACAGAGATGTTTTATACACAGAACAGATGTAATCAAATTTTGACACTCATTAATTATTCCAGCAAATTTCTAAAGAAAGAAAAAACAGATGGAATTTGAAAACACTCCAAAACTAGAAACTAGAACTACAGGAATAAGAGAGAACAGCATTTACTGATAAATGTAACCACACTGGCTGCATATCATTAGGTAGACTAAAAGCCTAGAAATTAAAAAAAAAATGTCCCTCTAACAAAAATGAGTGTAATGAAAACAAAACGTTCTAGCAGTAAATGTTTCATGATAGTGAAGACATGCAGCCAGTATCTCCTGATTGTATAAACAAAATAATTGTAAAAGCACTAGACATCCAGAAGGAGAGAAAATGGGTAGAAACAATCTCCTCAAGAAAATAAAATCAGAATGTTATAAAAATAAAAAAACATAAAACAGTGTTAATAATAATTATCAGTGCTGCTTCACACTTGTGCTTTTACCCCAGAAAGTTTCATAGCACACACAAACATAGGATTAAACATTAAGTGGAGCACATAAAGAATAATCTTGGTGCAAGATGTACCAGTAGTGCCAAGCAATAACATGGTTTACTTACATTTGTTTCTCCAGATGAAATGCCAAACAGGGCAAATGCATGTAAAATAAAAAGAGTCAAAATATAATAGTATAGCCTGTATAGCAAAATTGTGTAGTAATATAAAGATTCTAGTCTGATCAATAGTACATCAAATTTATTGATACATAAGTTAAAATCTCAGGATATGAAGCAGCTTAAAAGATGTAAGTAGGTGAGTGACTGAGGGCTGCAAGCACCGCTACTCACAAAAGTCTGGTATTTATCACCAAGTGGAGGAGTCTACGTGTTTTGCCTTTCCGGCTTCGTCAGGACATTAGGTGAGTATCGGCCATCAATCAAATGGGCAAATTTAAGGGCAGTATTGAGTCTCCCAAGAAAGCTCCCATTGGCTAACAGTCCAAGTACAGCATTTACATATTGTGGAGCCATACTCACAATCAATAGAACAAGTGATCATTTCTATTCATGTCTGTACATATAAATAAGAACTTTAAAACTACACAAACTGCTATATAGTAATATTGAAATAACATAATACAAATAAATACATTGCAAACCAGATAATAATTATAAGATTATATCTTAAAATGTAACCCATTTTTAGTTGATCTCCCCTCATACTGTGTATATGGGGCATCACATTTGTGCATACTATAAGCCTTAGAAAAGGTCTTGGTTTTAATTAAATCATCTTCTATTTAAATAGAGAGGTCTAAAAAGCCTATCTGCGTTTTGCTATATTGAAAGGACAGGGTGATGCCCCAATTGTTGGCATTTATATGGCTAATAAATTGTTGGAGAACTATTTCTCCACCCTTCCAAATAAATAGCAGGTCATTGATATACCTTTTATAGAGCATCAGGTTGGCTCCCCAGCACCCATCCTTGCTCAGGCCACTTGATTTATGTAGAAGATGATTTCATTAAAACCAAGACCTTTTTTAAGGCCGTAGATGTAAACAGTTACATCTAAAAAAAACAGCTGTAAATATAGCCCCTGGCTCGAAAATGTGCCTAAGAGTCGATTCATCAGGATCAAAAGGAATTGCACGGAGCAAATGTTTTTTTTATGAACCAGGGGCAAAACATTGCACAATATTTTAAGGATAGAGGCTATAGTGACATTTCTCTATGAGGGGCCTTGGAATCAGTAGACCAGATTGAAATAGGAGAATTATTGAAATATAAAACAAAAAACTCAGATGCACAAGATAAATCGCTCTCCTTTGTATGCCAATTTTCGGGATTAATACTATTACTATTTATAAACATTGGCATCTACTACGATTCTCAAGTTAATTTTACCAGCAAAACCAAAAATCACACATAGGGGTCTACCTAATCTAAAGAGGGTTTTAACTGACAATATAATCTCAAAAAGAAAGTACAAGAATTTTAGCAATAATTACACAATACACAGGCTTTTTTGGATGTGGCAAATGTAGAGCGTGTCGATTGAGTAAATCCAAAGGATGCCATATTCCACAATTTGAAGTTAGAGGAAAAGAATACAACATCAAGGAGTGCATTACTTGCCATTCTAGTGGTGTTATCTACATGCTCACCTGTCCCTGCAGTTTAAATTATACTGGACGTAGCACTAGACCTTTATGCACGAGGGTAGGTGAACATGTCTATAATATTAAATGTAAATGTGAAAAACATCAAATGTCATTACATTTTAGGGACCACCAAAACGTTGACAATTTAAAGACATTCAGAAGTTGAATAATGACTGGAGAGGTGGCGATTTTATCAAAAAGTTGGGAGAAGCGGAGATGAAACTATTTTTTAAATTTAATACCCTTATCCCACATGGACTTAACAAAGACTTTGAGATTTGTCATTTTTTAAATTGTCATTTTTTTTAACCAAGTATTCGTTAATATATATATAATTTGATATAATTATATTATCCATATCTGTGATATAGATCTCTACCTACATGGGTATTATATGTACTTACATTATGTTTAATTTCTTTTCTTGCTCCAATCTAAATTGTTGGATTTTATTTAACCAAATTTTGACATTTCACTTTAATGAAACTTTAATGAAACTTTTTTTTTTCTTTTATTGGGTATTTAGCTTGTTCTACAATTTTCTATGTCTTTTTAATGTATAGTATGCACAAATGTGATGCCCCATATTCACAGCATGAGGGGAGATCAACTAAAAAGGGGTTCGATTTTAATATATAATTGTATAATTATTATCTGGTTTGCAATGTATTTATTTGTATTAGGTTATTTCTATATTACTATATAGCAGTTTGTGTAGTTTTAAAGTTCTTATTTATATGTACAGACATGAATAGAAATGATCACTTGTTCTATTGATTGTGAGTATGGCTCCACAATATGTAAATGCTGGACTTGGACTGTTAGCCAATGATAGCTTTTGAGGGAGACTCGATGCTGCCCTTAAATTTGCCCATTTGACTGATGGCTGATACTCACCTAACATCCTGACGTAGCCAGAATGCGAAACGCGTAGATGTACAGCGCATTGATGTCTCGCAGTGGGCGGAGCTTGAATCCCACAGCGAACTCAGTTTGGATATTGACAGCAGCTGATTGAGTTGCAGATAAGAGTGTTATATGGTTGTGAGAAGAGACCTTGGATTTCGAGACTCTGGGCTCCATCACTAATCCTCTTCCACTTGGTGATAAATTTGTGAGTAGCGGTACTTGCAGCCTGCAGACACTCACCTACTTACAATTTGTAAGCTGCTTCATATCCTTAGATTTTAACTTATGTATCAATAAATTTGATGTACTAGTGAACAGACTAGAATCTTTATATCACTACACAATTTTGCTATACGGGTTATACTATTATATTTTGACTCTTTGACTCTTTTTATTTTACATGCATTTGCCCTGTTTGGCATTTCATCTGGAGAAACAAATTTAAGTATACCATGTTATTGCTTGGCACTACTGGTATATCTTGCACCAAGATTATTCTTTATGCGCTCCACTTACTGTTTTGTTTGATCTGATTGTGTCAACAAAATATGCAAAGAATGAAATGATTGTGAATAAAAAAACATGGAAATAAACTTTTAAAGAACTAAATGTAGTTTTAATATTCCCAAAGCATCTGTTATTTCAAATCTTTACATTTTTTTCAAAACCTAGCCTTAAACAAATGGGTATTAAACAACCTAAACTCCAAACAAATCAGTGATTTAGAAATGGCCTAGATCCAGTACAATGGAAGAAAGTCTTTCAATCCTACCAAGGTAACACATGGTGTGCCACACATATTAAACTACTTTGGAAAATGTTCTATAGGTATTGCTTGCTAGTACCTAAATGGTTGGCACACTTTACCTCTTCTGATGATGCTCTTTGTTAGAGATGTTATACATATCATGTTACTATGGAACAAGTGTGGGGTCCTGCCTGTCAGGATCGGGACAGGGATCCAACACGCAGAGTACAAACAGGTACAGGGTACATATACCGGACCTTAGAATGGCCGGACTAACGTAAGTAGTAGTAAAGAATGGTCTAGAGACAAGCCGAGGTCGAGGGAACGAGAGAGCAGGTAAGCGAGAGACAAGCCAAATCAAAGGGTAATAGAGGTAAACGAGGTAGAACAAACAAGCCGGGTCAAAACCAAAGAAACTAACAGAATACAAGAGCACTGAGTGACTAGACAAGCAAGAACCACGACAGGGCAATGAACAAACGTAGAAAGCCCTCTTTTATACCCTGATTCTAAACAGGTAATCACGCCCCCGACGAATCCTCATTCGTGCTTGGGGCTTGATTGACAGATCGGGTTGGGTTGTCGTCATGACGTCGGCTACTGAACGCCGCGTCATAAAAGGAAGTGGATCCCTCGCGGGCGGCGTGTAAACGACCGAGGGAACCGCGAGGAACGAGTGATTCAACCCTTTTGCGAGGAAGAACGTCCAAGTGTCTCACCTCCACAGAGGTAGAGACAGCAGGTACCCTGACAGTACCCCCCCCCCTCAGAAACGCCCACCGGGCGGAAGGAACCGGGACGAGATGGAAAACGGGAGTGAAAAGCCCTGCGGAGGCGAGGCGCATGCACATCCTCCTGAGGTATCCAAGACCTCTCCTCAGGACCATATCCCTTCCAATCAACCAGATATTGTAACTTCCCCTGGGAGATACGAGAATCGATGATGGAATTGATTTCATACTCCTCTTGTCCCTCAACCTGAACAGAGCGAGGAGAGGATGCCGTGGAGGAAAACTTGTTACATATTAGGGGTTTTAACAAGGAAACATGAAAGGAGTTAGGAATGCGTAAGGCAGATGGAAGAGCCAGACGATACGCAACTGGGTTAATTCGAGTCAGGACCCTGTAAGGTCCAATGTAACGAGGAGCGAATTTCATAGAAGGAACCTTCAAGCGAATGTTTTTGGTACTCAACCATACCCTGTCCCCTGGAACAAAGACTGGAGCCGCCCTTCTATGTTTATCAGCGTGTTTCTTGAACAACATGGAATTATGCAGAAGAATTTGTCGAGTCTGATCCCACAACTTCCTCAGATTGGCAACATGAACATCAACCGACGGTACTCCTTGGGAAGGAGAAACCGAGGGAAGAATGGAGGGATGAAAGCCATAATTCATGAAAAAGGGGCTAGAACGAGTAGAATCACAAACGAGATTGTTGTGTGCGAACTCTGCCCAAGGAATCAGACCAACCCAATCGTCCTGGTGTTCGGAAACGAAACAACGCAAATATTGTTCGATCTTTTGATTAGTGCGTTCAGCAGCTCCGTTAGACTGGGGATGATAGGCAGAAGAGAAATTCAATTTGATACCCATTTGAGAGCAGAATGACTTCCAAAAACGGGAAACAAATTGGGAACCTCTATCAGAAACAATTTCGGAAGGTATCCCATGTAAACGAAATATCTCTTTAGCGAATATCTCAGCCAATTCAGGGGAAGATGGAAGTTTAGGTAAGGGCACGAAATGAGCCATCTTAGTAAACCTGTCCCCCACCGTGAGAATCACAGTCTGTTTTTTAGAAACAGGTAAATCGACAATGAAGTCCATAGCCAAACAGGTCCATGGTTTCTCGGGAATTTCCAAGGGATGCAAAAGCCCACAAGGAAGCGTCTGAGGTCGTTTAGTCTTTATACAGACCTCACATGCTTCGACGAAATCCCTAATATCTTTACGTAAGGTGGGCCACCAGAAATCTTTGGCTATTAAGGAGCATGTCTTACGAATGCCAGGATGCCCAGCCACCTTACTATTGTGAAAGCATTGTAGCAGTTCTAGTTGGAGTTCAGCAGGAACAAAATGCCGTGACTCAGGACTCTGTCTAGGAGCCAGATGTTGTAGCTTCATAATCTCGGCAAGCAACGGAGAATGAATCCTGAGGCTAGTGTTGGCGATAATATTGCACTTGGGAACTATAGAAGAGAAAACCGTCTCAGATATAGTAGAAGGTTCATGTTGGCGAGACAAAGCATCGGCCTTAGAGTTCTTAGAACCAGGTCTATAAGTGAGCACGTAATTGAAATGGGTGAGGAACAAGGACCAACGAGCTTGTCTGGCGGATAAGCGCTTGGCCTCCCCAATATAAGACAAGTTCTTGTGATCCGTCAGAATAGTAACAGGATGCAAGGTCCCCTCCAATAAATGTCTCCACTCCTTTAAGGCCATGATAACAGCTAGTAGTTCCCTGTCACCAATATCATATCTGCTTTCAGTCCCAGATAGTTTCTTGGAAAAAAAACCACATGGATGTAATGGTTATCCACGCCTAACCTTTGAGACAAGATGGCACCTATACCTGTCTCTGAGGCGTCTACCTCGAGTAGGAAAGGTAAAGTTGTATCGGGGTGAACTAAAATTGGTGCAGAAGCAAAAAGTTCCTTAAGTGTCTTGAAGGCAACGAGAGCTTCAGTAGACCAAGTCTTAGTGTCAGCCCCCTGTCTGGTCATATTGGTAATAGAAGCAATAATGGAAGAGTATCCTTTAATGAAGCGCCTATAATAATTGGAGAATCCAATAAACCTCTGAATGGCCTTGAGACCCCTAGGTAATGGCCAATCTAAAATAGACTGGAGTTTATCCGGATCCATTTTAAAGCCTTCCCCAGAAATCACGTAACCAAGAAAGTTTATCTGAGATTGATCAAAACTACATTTCTCCAATTTGCAGTACAATCCATGTTGTAGGAGTTTGCGCAATACCCTTCTGACTTGTCTGTGGTGGGTCTCAATTTCTCTAGAGTGTATTAGTATATCATCTAAATATACAATAACACAATCCTGTTGAAATTCCCTAAGAACTTCATTGATCAGATCCTGAAATACTGCCGGTGCATTACAGAGCCCAAAAGGCATTACCGTGTACTCATAGTGCCCATATCGAGTATTGAACGCTGTTTTCCACTCGTCTCCCTGCTGAATTCTCACCAAGTTATACGCCCCTCTGAGATCTAACTTGGTGAAAATCTTGGAACCCTTTAAACGATCAAAGAGCTCAGTAATCAAAGGAATTGGGTATGCATTTCTGATAGTTATTTTATTCAAACCTCGGTAATCAATGCAAGGCCTTAACGTGCCATCCTTTTTATTCACAAAAAAAAAACTGGCCCCGGCAGGCGAGGATGATCTCCTAATGAATCCCTTGTCTAGATTCTCACGGATATATTCCTCTAAGACTAAGTTCTCCTTAGTGGATAAAGGATATACATTGCCCCTCGGAGGCATAGTACCAGGTAGGAGATTAATCTTGCAATCAAAGGACCTGTGTGGAGGTAAAGTATCAGCATTCTTCTTGTCAAAGACTGCCTTTAAATCTATGTATCGAGATGGTATTTGTAAGTCTGTAGACTGGGTGGAGTTAACCGGTGTATTACCTACGCAAAGTGGTGAGACTTTCTGTAAACACCTGTCCTGGCAACCCTGACCCCATGAAGTTATCTCCCCTAGTTCCCAATCAATAATAGGGTTATGTTTCTTTAACCATGGATACCCCAGAACTATAGGAACAGAAGGGGAAGAGATAAGCATAAGGGATATATCCTCCTCGTGTAAGATACCAACAACCAAAATAACAGGTATAGTCTCATGAGAAATCACAGGTTCAGATAATGGTCTACCATCTATGGCCTCAACGGCCAAGGGAGTATCTCTTAGCTGAGATGGGATAGAGTGTTTAGAAACAAAAACTTGGTCGATAAAGCTCTCAGCAGCTCCGGAGTCTATCAATCTTTATTACTCCCTTCTCCCATGCTAAAGAAACCGGTAGTAGAATCCTGTGATCTTTATAATTGTGTATAGAGGACAAAATAGAAACACCCAAGGCCTGTCCTCTAGAGAAACTTAGGTGCGAGCGTTTCCCGGACGATTAGGACAATTTAGGCGAAGGTGCCCTCTTACTCCACAATACATACACAATCCCTCCTTTCTTCTGTACTGTCTCTCCTCTTCTGAGAGACGAGTATTGCCTATTTGCATAGGTTCAGAAAAAAACTGGGATAGTGGTTTGAGGACTTTGAAATAAAGGCGCTAGTTTAAAGGAAGGTCTACGAATATTATCACGAGTGTTCTGTCTCTCTCTTAAACGTTCGTCAATACGAGAAATAAAAGAAATTAAATCCTCCAAATTTTCAGGGAGCTCTCTAGTAGCCACCTCGTCTAGGATTACATCAGATAATCCGTTTACAAATACGTCTATATAGGCCTGTTCATTCCACTTAACTTCTGCCGCCAAAGACCTGAACTCTAGTGCATAATCCACAAGGGTTTGGTTATCTTGTCTAAGGCGCAATAGTAATCTAGCTGCATTGACCTTTCTACTTGGAGGGTCAAAAGTTCTTCTAAAAGCAGCGACAAAGGCATTATAATTATAGACTAACGAATTCTCATTCTCCCACAGAGGATTGGCCCATCTCAGAGCCTTATCAATGAGGAGTGTGATAATGAATCCAACCTTTGCCCTATCTGTAGGGTAAGAGCGAGGTTGTAATTCAAAATGAATACCAATTTGGATTAAGAAACCACGGCACTTCTCCGGAGAACCACCATAACGTACAGGAGGTGTAATACGGGAAGAAGCACCTACAGTGGCTACTTCTAGACCTGAACTTACAGGAGAGATGGACGTAGCTCGCATCTCCTCCGGTGGATTACTAGATCGAGATAATAAAGCTTGCAGCGCTAGAGCCATCTGGTCCATTCTGTGATCCATGGCATCAAATCTAGAATCGGAAGGACCAACCTGAGTGTTTGTACCTGCAGGATCCATGGCCCTGTCGTAATGTCAGGATCGGGACAGGGATCCAACACGCAGAGTACAAACAGGTACAGGGTACGTATACCGGACCTTAGAATGGCCGGACTAACGTAAGTAGTAGTAAAGAATGGTCTAGAGACAAGCCGAGGTCGAGGGAACGAGAGAGCAGGTAAACGAGAGACAAGCCGAGTCAAAGGGTAATAGAGGTAAACGAGGTAGAACAAACAAGCCGGGTCAAAACCAAAGAAACTAACAGAATACAAGAGCACTGAGTGACTAGACAAGCAAGAACCACGACAGGGCAATGAACAAACGTTTCTATACCCTGATTCTAAACAGGTAATCACGCCCCCGACGAATCCTCATTCGTGCTTGGGGCTTGATTGACAGATCGGGTTGGGTTGTCGTCATGACGTCGGCTACTGAACGCCGCGTCATAAAAGGAAGTGGATCCCTCGCGGCCGGCGTGTAAACGACCGAGGGAACCGCGAGGAACGAGTGATTCAACCCTTTTGCGAGGAAGAACGTCCAAGTGTCTCACCTCCACAGAGGTAGAGACAGCAGGTACTCTGACACTGCCCAAAGATCATTTAATTCTAATACAAACTCTTCAGTTGATAAAAGTTATATCAGAAATAGATTATCCCATTCATAAGGATTTGCCGCAAATGATCCTGAGCATGTGCAATGATTGCACATTACAAAATGATGCTCTTTCCCATCAGTGGGCACTTATAACGCCGATGGGAAATGGCAAAGTATAGAAAATATACAACCGTTCCACATCTTGCCAAAAATGTCTACTCTCTAGATCTAGATTGCACACTGGAAAAAAGTAACCTGGTATGAATTCTTTGTACACCTATGTAGATGGAAATAGCAAAGACAAACTTTGTTTATAGGTGAGTCAGAGTTTTTAGAGTCCATTTACCCCTAAAGAGTCCCTGCTCAATACGCTAGACTATTTCAGCAAAGAGTAGACAGATAAATGAGGGTAGTTTATAGTAATCATTCAGGATGCAGTATATTTCTTCTGGGAATCAATCTTCTAGAATAACAGCATCCATGGATTTATAGATATATAATGTGCATCTGGCTTACAAACTCCATGTATAGAAGTGTATTACATGCTTCCCGGATGAGAATACTTGTACAATTTACTGTGTAGGCACCAATTACTTTTTAATAGGATCTCAGCTTTAGATTAATTCATGGAGAACTATTTTTTTTTAAAACCAAGCTTTACAATATGTTTTCTCAGTAACATCTGGAAAAAACTTTAATAATGAGCGTAATAACTTTGTAAATAATATACTGATTTTGAATAGGTTGCGTAAGAAATCTTGCCATGCAAAATGAAATGTCAATGATAGATTTTAGCGATACGCTTTAAAACATGATTCACTGGTAAAGCAATTAATTCTTTAGTCATGATGTTAACATTTAACGTTCAATTTCCTAAGTTCAATTTTGTACTTTACTACAACAGGATATGTGCCCACCTACTATCAGATCATGCAACTGCTGGCGGGGCAAGAGACTTGTATTATTTATAATGCAGCAAGAAATAACTGTATTAATTATGCTCTGAATACAATAGAGGAGAGCATTTAGCAAGCTCTATGTTTAATCATCAAGGTTCATGGACTTGTAGAACAATTTTTAATTGCAGTGTTTAATTGTGTCATTGGAAACCTAGTACACATTATTATATGTTGTATAATAAATCTAGCATTCTCCAAAAAAATAGGTGTATTAATATTATTATTGGTATTTATGAAGTGCCAATATATGCCGGGGCTTTTCCAATCCAACATTAAAGATAAATAAATAAATACATTTGTTCAAGTAAAGTAGACACAGTTCCATGATACATGGGAAGATGGGAGTATAAAGATCATAACTGACGCGTTTCACGCCTCACTGGCACATCTTCATAGTCTTTAATATTTTTTTACATATTTTCTCAGTTTAAAAGTACAGAGTTCCTGCTTGCCAACTGAGGATGAATATGTATTACACTAATATGAAGGATGGTACAGTATGATAGTTAAGAAAACACTCCAATGTTTGTAATACATATTTGTAATCCTAATGTTAGAGCATTCCTTAAATGAAAAATGAAGAGATAACAATTTAAAAAAAAAAAAAAATTATATATATAAATATATCATAACACAGAGCTGACACCCAAGCAGTAAGATATAAAACAAACAAGAAAGAAACAGACAAAACAGTAGTGCAAGGCTAATACTACACAGTATATTTACATGTGGATATATCATTATACAGCCTTTCCTTAGAGTCAACTGAGACCTACAGGATTCACTAAAGGGAGAATTGTTGTGAATTCAAATTGAAAGTATAGCTGGAGAATTTTTACAATTCGGTTATTTTGGCCTTAAATTTAAAATTCACTTTGAATTCCTGACAATCCTTACTTTAGTGAAAAGCCCTGACAGTACATCTGTTTTCATACATTTCTTATGTCCAAATGCCTATTGTATCTGTCTTTGGAGGGATTAATTTTACTTCGTTGCCCACTGATTATTAGTTTATCATTAATCTCTCAAAAATCATTGGCTGTTTCTCAAAATGTTTCACGAGAATAACTTGTTTTTTTCTTGCTTTATCTCTTTATTAGAACATATAAGTATCCCAGGATTAATGGACTAATTCCTGTTAAAACCTCAAACATCCTTTTAACGTGGCATCTTAGCATACATAAAGACCAGTGTGTTGCAAAGTTTATTTTGGAGAACTGGTAACTACACATATTCCAGTGGCCAACTATCTTAGAATTAAGCTATTTCCTGAGCTTTGTAATTAAGTAATTTCACTTTTCCTATTTCCTATTTGAAACTTACCAAATAATGAGCAAAGGAAATGTCAATATTTCAGTAGATAATAACTTCCTGTATTGGGGAGAATACAGGTACTGTTTAAGTATTTGCTGAGCTTAATTAGTTAAATAACCCACTATTTTCCTAGTAACCAGATTTTATTTCCTATATTACATAAATCTGTCTGCAATAGCATTTATTTAGAAAGAAAGACCACAGTTGAAATTGAAACACTTAATAACAAAAACAGCATTTAATGTTCAACTATGTTAATCGCTCTGCCTGAGCAGAGGAAATTTAGGAATTTTTTCTTGGTTGTGTTTTTTTTTCCTTAAATGGTTACATCCTTTGACATTTAAAAACATATCAATATTAAGTAAATGATGGTACAGTTCAAAAATTAAAATAAAGAACAGGGCAATATTGTACAGAAATGTGGAACAGGATTTTCTCATTAGAACTGATTTCAACAATGTCCGTAGTCATAGAACATATCAATATATATATAGAAAAAAAAAGGGAGAGCAGTTGCTAAAGGATCTAAACAAATACAAATAATAATAGTGCAGATGTAATCCTTATTGAGTTTTACAGTATTAGATAATACTGTATTATTGAATGAGGATTACATGTTTACATCAAAAGGAACCCCTGAGGAAGTCACTTGGAGTGATGAAATGCGTTGGGCGGGGAGAATTGGTGACCTCATCATTGGTGAAGCATCTTTTATCTGTTACATGAAATAAATGCACTGATGATTTTATTATATTGGTGTCCTGCACGATTTGTCTTCTATTTTATTTCATAAAGGTTTTTGCCCTCATTCTGTTGGAAGTTGGTGAATAATGTAGTTACGAAGAGCAGTAGATCTTATTGAAGGCTCTCTTATATTAACGTTTGTGAGTGAAAATTTTATGCACACAGGAGGTAGTGTTTAGGGGTACTGCACCTTTATACATTGTATTTGTTTATATCCTCTAGGAACTGCTGTTTACCATTTTGTTCTGTACCTATTGTGTGCAACTTGGGCCAGTGGTAGTACCGGGGGGAAGCAGTGTAAAGCACTGTCCCAATTGCATTTCCTATAGTAAATGTCAACTCCGCTCTTAGAAGCAGAATGGTACCTGTAGCAGAGCCCTAGTCCTAGCAGGGACTCTTCTCCACAGGATCCACCAACATATAATAAGGAACAATAAAACAGCCAAGGAATATCCCACCTCCTTCCCAGAAATGTTTATTGGCACATACACGGCTTTTATGCCCAGTCCCATGCAAGGGGTTTTACACACAATAATGCATGGGATTTTAATCCCAGGATCCTCTGTGCCTGATAAGTAATTGCCTGAGAAAACTCCTCTAATTTAATTATCGGCCAGGTACAGAAAATGCAACAAAATATCCTGTACCCCAAAAGTACCTCAACCATACCCCAGAACTTCATGAAAAGTACATTATCTGATAGCCCTGATCTGAGTGTCCAACATATCCAAGAATCACTCAGATTGGTTTGACAGAACAGGAATGGCATTGTGATAAAGTTGTGACCAGCCAGACACGAGGTGCTAGACCAAAACAGTTCCAGGGAAATTGGTGCCCTGTCCAGTCTCTGTTCGTGAGGTTCTTGTGTGAACACCGTACAAGGGAATCTTTTTATTTCCAGATACGACTGCTCCCCCTGTTCGGTAGTTCATATCTCCCGAACATCGTTCGTGTAGATGGTTGGGAACTGGAACAGGCAGCAATCTAAGGTTTACCGGCGTTCTCGCGAGTGTCTAGCCGAAAAGAGTTCCAGGCAGTTGATGACCAAGTACCGCTGCCCACGTTCGGGAGACAAGATGGCCGCCATGCTCTCTGCCACGTGTTCGGTTATACAAAATGGCGGCCACCCAGGGGAAGCACTTATTCATTTTTTCTCTTGCAGTTTCGCACCTAAGTGGTTGGTGTCAACATTCTAATGGGGCACAGGGGTGGTCCTCATTCGGGAGACGAAGGGATTCCGTTCGTATGAAGTCTCCTGAACAGCCAAAGAGAAACCACACAAATAACAGGGTGAAAACACATGAAAGGTGGAAGTTCTGTTACAGGGGGTCGGGACAGCCGAAAAAGGGTCTAGCAAACATCCATTATAGTAACTAAGGTATTTTAAGAATTAACCTACAGCAACTTGTTAGTATTCTGAGTATTCTGATTTACATACAGTGAGCACAGTCTTCTGTCAGTCTGTTAAAGATAAAGAAATATACAATATACCTGGCACCCCAACTGGGTACCTCCATTAATGGATGCTTCCTTTTGAACATGGGTTATCACAGGGCCCATAGTCCCATGGTAGGAGGCTGACAAACAGGCCCCTCCAAAAACCAGTGGCGAAGTTGCTTTCGTCACAATGTCATACAAACTTCAGCTAATGACCGGAACACCTGGAATTTCCACTGGGTTATTAATCCTTTCCACCAAAAACCCAGTAAAATTTTCCATATAAAATGACTTAGCTGTGAAGGGGGAGGGGGAGGGGGGGGTGGGTGGGTGGGAGGGACTGATGCTCAACATGGTCAAACATGTTTTGTTGTAGCTCTGGTTTCCGACTCATGAAAGCCAGCTTAATCATTTCATAATGATGGAGAAATCATTTTATACCTGCAGCACACCATCCATTTACTTGCCTGTACCAATTTATGCCCAGATGATTGACGTCTCAAAGGTTTTCACATCATCTTGGCTGTGCGGCCTAGTGTGCCTGGGGATAGGTAGAAGCGGACCCTGACCCGGAGCACAACCACTTGAAGCCTTATCGCAGCCCTGTTAAACCCCCCCGGACCAGTGACGGATATCCCGGTCCCCACTCAAGTACCGACCTGTCCACGGCCATCAGAATCCACAGATCCCATGAAGTTGAACCCTTGCCACGTACCTTCCAATGATGGCCACTGAAGGGAAGCTTGCAGCACTGCCATCTCACACAGTTCGGGCCCTATGAGAGGAGCATATTGCACAAGCATTTGCACGATTCTGGCACACACGTTACCTGCGGGGCAGAGCTGCCTACTGTGACAGCTGTGGCCCAGACTGGCACTTCCAGCAACTACAACAAGCTGATGCCAGCTATGAAGGGGAGGTTCGGTCTCAGTGGTAGCTAATCTTGTGTTTAATTAGCAAGATTTATACACACTATTATTTCTTTATTAATATTATGCATGACTAGTTGTTTTCATTTGTTTTGTCAGTTAGTTCAGCCTGATTTGTCTAATGCTTTATGATGTCTCTTCACTGACAAACTCTCATAATAATACTCCATAGTAAGTTTTTCTCTATGTCTACACCATCTCTGCTTGAAGAACTGAAAGCATCATTCCTTAGTTATTTAGACATGTATGCTTAGCCAATGTGACTACATAATCAAAATGTGACTTATCATAAAACAAAATGTGCAGTATTCTTAAAAGCCATGCCAATGTATTCCTATGTATTTTGATGCACTTGCCACTGCTGTCGTGGCATTGCAAGCTTCTATATCTATGCACGTCAAAAATAAATAATGTAAAAAAAAAATTCACTTAGCTGTGTATGTAGTGTACTTTTCAGTTTTCTTGCAATGAGGAGCACTTGTGTGAAAGGGGGCTCCTTTGCAAAACAAAGAGAGAAAAAATAAAAATAAAACACAACTTTTGTTCTCAATGAGTAATGCTGGAATAAAAGAACTTTTGAGAAAAAATAGGTAAAAAATTTACTAATTAGAGGAAGCATTTAGTTTTCTACTAAAAACACCCCCCTGTGAGTTACGCTTCCAAACAAAGAAATATCTGTTGCCTTAAACATTCAAAATAGACAATAAATTGTTGTGGTTTTTCCTAGAATAACTAACCATTCACAAGTTTATAACTTTATGCAAGGCATGTTTATCCATTTATGGCCAGATTTTTCAGTTTTCAAATTAGCATGTAAGTGGATTTATAATTGACAATATTCAAGATGTACAAATGTTTATATAAGGACAAATGTTAAAATGTAAACATATTTGAGCTCGTATGTCCTCTCACAGTACACATTTATCTATGGCCTTTTCGGTGTGTCCTTCATATTCCTGAGCAGCATTGATACACAGTACATGCCAGGCTGTATGCCAAACGGGAATAGAGTTTAGGACTTTGCAGTACTGAGAAACTCCACTTAGGTTTAAGCCTCTATGACCAAAAAATCTGTCTTTGTTTTTTAAAATAATTCTTTATTTTTGATGTGCCTTGTAAGATCATGGGTAACATGACATTGAAGAGTCAGCAATAAAAAAAAAAACATATCAATTAAACAATGTTTCAATAGGAAATATCACATATATTTTTTTAAAAATCAAGACAGAAATAACACAGAGCTAGGCTTGAAGAATGAAAGACAAATGAGAACTTAGGGCATATACACTGAGAGGACGTTCACACGATTAAACTGGGAAAGTTTGGAAAATATGTCCAGTAGCTTTGGCAAAATAGGGTTATGTAAGTCCCACAATGGCAGGTTGGTGTCTGCAGAAACCAAGGTGACGCTCATTGCAAAATGTAGAGCTGCGTGAAATAGCTTGCCAATGGTTCAGTGATTCCCATGCTTAGGACGTGGGGGTAGCGGCACAGTGGAAGTGAGGGGGTAGCATTTCCCCGTTCCAGACCCTATAGGGAGGCAGCCACTGTGAGCCACGGTCTTGGAGGCTCCAAAACTCCCAGACCTTCCCCCAGGGGGAACAGAAGGCTTGTTGGTCCTGTGCCGCCAGTGGCGGGTAGCTCTTTGTCTGTGCGGACAAAGCACTGAGGTCAAGTCTCTTGTGATTCTCAGCCCAAATGGGAAGCGTTAGTGGTTGCAGGAGTCGCTGGAAATGCTATATGTGAACGAGCCTCACTCACTCCCTGGTGCGCGCACCTCCAGTATCTCTTCTGAGGCTGTCGCAAGATAGTTGACATGCAAGTCTCCAATTCTGTCGAGAAACGTGAAATAGCTTCATCAAGTCGTAGCAAGATTCGGTACACTGGGCTATGGAGAGCTCCCTTTGTTTTTATATAATTTATGTTAAAATAGAAGTCTTTTTGGCAGCCGGGGAAAGAGTTTTCCTTTTTCTTGTTCATTTTAGGAATTGGGATCTATAGTACTAAAAGGGTTTGATCCTACCTGGGTGATAAAGTTTTGAGTGGCACTTTACTTTGTAGACTTTGTGAGTGGTTTTCATTTGGTTCATTTATACAATTCCTGTACACACTGATTTGCACTGGGTATGATATATGATTCACTTACAGGTATTTTCTGTGAAAGAATAACTTTTTGAACCAATGCATTTTGTATAAATTTAGCTTTTGCACCATAGTTCTTTCTATGTCACAAGATTTTTATGGTTGCTGCAGATTTATAATTGTAAGTTTAGCATTTTTGTGCATATGATTTGCATTTTCACAGGGAAAGGTAATACAATAGATTAGTGTTCAAACTCAAGGAAATCGGTCTAGATGAAAATGCTTGTTCTTGGGTAAAACATTGGCTTAAAAACAGAGTACAAAGAGTTGTCGTTAATGGTACATTTTCAAGCTGGACAGAGGTGGCAAGTTGTGGCCCTCAGGGGTCTGTTCTGGGACCCCTTCTATTCAACATGTTTATAAATGATCTTGAAGACAGCATTGGAAGTCATGTTTCAGTTTTTGCAGATGACACAAAACTTTGTAAAATAATACAATGTGAGCAAGATATTACCTTGCTGCAGAGGGATTTAGATGGACTGGGCACTCAAATGGCAGAGGACATTTAATGTTGAAAAATGCAAAGTTATGCACTTCGGCGTAAAGAATACACAAGCAACGTATACCCTTAATGGAAACAAATTAGGGATAACAACACACGAAAAGGACTTGGGAATTGTTATAGACAACAAACTATGCAACAATGTGCAATGTCAATCAGCAGTGGCCAAGGACAGTAGGGTATTGTCATGCATGAAAAAGGGCATTCATTCTCGGGATGAGAATATAATTTTGCCTCTTTATATATCACTGGTAAGAACACATATTGAATATGCTGTGCAATTTTGGGCACCTAAAGAAGGATATTATGGCACTAGAAAAAGTGCAGAAACGGGCTACAAAATTAATAAAAGGAATGGAACATATCAGCTATGAAGAAAGGTTAACAAATTTAAACCTATTTAGTTTAGAAAAATGTCTTCTGAGAGGGGATATGATAACATTATACAAATATATTCAGGGCCAATACAAACCATTGTGTGGAAATCTATTCACAAACCGGACACGAGGCCATGCGCTTAGACAGGAAGAAAGAAGATTTCGTCTAAGGCAAAGGAAAGGTTTTTTTTACTGTAAGAACAATCAGGATGTGGAATTCTCTGCCTGAAGAAGTGGTTTTATCAGAGTCCATACAGATGTCCAAACAGCTACTAGATGCATACTTGCAAAAACAGAATATTCAAGGATATAATCTTTCAATGTAGGGTAATAACTGCTTGATCCAAAGATAAATCTGACTGCCATTCTGGGGTCAAGAAGGATTTTTTTTCCTAGCTTGTTGCAAAATTGTGCTTCAAACTGTTTTTTTTTTTTGCCTTCTTTTGGATCAACAGCAAAAAAACTAATGTGAGGAAGGCTGAACTTGATGGACGCAAGTCTCTTTTCAGCTATGTAACTATGTAACTATGTAACTATTATTTGCTATTTTACACTTTAAATTCTAAAGTACTTGTGGTTTGCTTCTTTGTACAATATTCAATCTAAAATAGTTTACGGTGCTTGTTTGCACAAAATATTATAACATTTTTAAAAAAAATTGCAATAAAAGCTGGAGTGTTTGCACTTTAATCTAAATAGCATCTTTGCATCACCTTGTTTGATTTTCTTTGTACACATTTCAAGTACTAACAAAATATCAGGTCTAATTTATAACAAAGATCCATGTAAATTGCTAAAATGATATTTGTTTGTGACTAATTGTATCCCAATAATTGGCTTGAGAATTCAGTCTGCCTCCTCTGTTTGCTCCATTCTGTTTTTCTTATATTTTGGTCAGGGAGTATAATGGCTCTGGTTTACCACAATGTAAAACAGGTATGCCTTTTTATAAGGGATTCTAAGATGTTTAGGGGGTAAACACGTTTTTTCTCCAAATTCAGCAGTCACCTTAGATATATTGAGTCTCCATGGAGTAACTATGTAGTTACCATTCATGTCGTTACCATAGTGGAGTAACTATGTAGTTACCATTCATCTTTCTATTTACCATACTCTCCTCCCCACTGACACCAATAAAGCCTTTTTAATACCGAATGGAATATGGGATACATTAGAAAAAGCAGGCAATAGGTGCCTCGGGTGACACAGATCTTTATATATTATAAACATCTGCTGGTCAATCTTTCTGCTGGAATTGGAATGTATGTATGTTTTGTGACTGATTGCACAACCATCCAGAAAGGAGAGAAAAACAGATATATGCCATCTTAACTGCCGATCTCCCACTACGATTACCTATCTTTTGGTGTGTTTAATCCCATTACTACTGTTTTTTAGGGTATCAAAATGTATTAAGTATTTTTTCATTACATATTATACACATATACAATCATATCCATCATATACTTCCTATACATAATCATATATAATAACAGTCTTAGGAAAACAATAACAATAATATATGATAAATCATTAATTTATTCATTATGTATTGTGAAAAATCATCACATTCAATCTCATTCATACATACAAAACATTCACATAAATATTACAACAAACTAACTTGCATTTTGGGGTAAGAAGAACAGCATAAGTATCAATAAGTTTTAGGCACTATCCCATTGGGGATCATTCTTTAGAAATATAATTAAACCAGTGGTCCTTATCTCTTTGTAAATTGGAATTTGTTCATTCAACATATAGAAATATCTATCCATTTTCCCTTGGTGGGAGATTTAATCGATGAGCTCTGCCCAATATGGAAAATTAGGTTTTCGGCATTCTTTTGCGATATTTAATTTGATAATAAGCAGTATATTAATTGCTAGGATGTGGGTACTTTTATTTTTAGGAAGTCCCAAGTGAAAGAGTTAGATACCTGGGTTTAACCCCTTAAGGACACATGACGTGTGTGACACGTCATGATTCCCTTTTATTCCAGAAGTTTGGTCCTTAAGGGGTTAAGGAAATATCTGTTTTTAAAAATAAAATTAAGCAATATATCTATTGCATGTTTAATTTCCTGCACTTCCACCAGATATGAAGAAAGGTACCTCTCTCTAAGTTGCATATCCAGCTTAGGTACAGTGCATTCCTATCGAGCTTGATGATAAACTACTATAAAGTAGTGTGAAATATGTTTCTTGCAATGTTATGGAATGAACACTCTTCCTAGCAAAGGACCATCCCTCATACCAGTTCTGAATAGAGTAATTAATGTTTAATTCTTCCTCCCATTTTACAATTGAACACATGGTTCTTGATAATTAACTATTATTTTTTTAACTGCAGAGATTCATTTTATAGAATATTTTTTTTTACTGACAAAGTCATCTCATACATTTGCTTCACCAATACAGTATTTCTTAAAAAAAGTTTTTAATTCTAAGATAAGAGAAGATTTCCCTGGTTGGAAGGGAGATTTTAGACTGAATTTCCTTAAATGTAAGAATATTGCCACTGAGTATAATATCTGCCAATGTAAGAATGTTTTTATTTATCCAGCCAGATATATCAATATCCTGTACATAGTATTCAAGAACCATAATAGGGGTGGCGGAAGAAAAATAATTATGAATTCCAATTCTTGATCTGATCACTGCACCAGTCTTTATTGCACCCTTGAGCACTGGATTATTGTTTATACTAGGGTTCACTAATGAAGGTTTGACACCGAATAAATGGAACATATGTATGTGTCAGGATCCTATCCTGATAACCTAGGTATTGTTTTATTTTATTGCTGCAATACCTGTTTCTCGCCTCCCTAGCCACTAGTCAATCCTTAGTTGCTCTCACCTGCCTCATATGATTTTCCAAATCTGCTATAAAAGGCCACACCCAACTCTTCACATGGCCTTTACAATGAAGTCAGTATTCTGACATAGAACTTCTTATCCTGACTCCTGAGAACATCCTGACTCCTGAAAACATCCTGTATGCTGACTCCTGAAACATCCTGTATCTTGGCTCCTGAAAACCTCCTGATCCTCTATTGAGACTCTGTGTGTCCCGTCGCCAGAATCCTCCTGAAACTCCTATCTTCAACTGCTGCAACACTGCAAGATCCTGTAAGCAACCTGTATTACATTATACTGGACTCTACTTACCTGTCTCAACTGCTGCCCTCTGCATAATCCTTTAAGCAACCTGTACTATATTATACTGAAAGTACTTACCAGCTTTAACCATGTCAACCCTGTACCATCCTGAACCTGGCTGCAATGTGACATTCCACAAACTATTCATCTACTTGGGAATAACGTCAAACCTACTTGTATATAAAATACTTTATTCATTTACTCTCCTGTTTGTGGCAAATTGCCTTTATTCTGTTTTAACTCTCAAAGTATCATTGTTGGGGCATATTGCATTAACTATTTCTTACAAGTAAATTGTTATGTCTAAAAAGACAAATAAAGTTTCAACCAATAGCCCTGGCAATTGTCTCCTCTCTGACCTGCTCCAGAAAAATGACAGTGTGTCTTTAATCAGTAAGGATTCACATGTAAACCATACTATATTTTTATCTTTTTTAATGTTCCGTACAAGAATCTGTGCAAACATAGAGATGTCGTGTAATAAACTTAAATTTGGAAAGCCTAGTCCAGCTTGGGAGCAATCTATTTTAATTATATTTTGATTTATTCTAGGTTTTTTCCCACCCCAAGCAACGGAAAGCAAAAGCTTATTTATATCTTCTTGTGTCCTATAGGGGACTTGAATATGAATTCTTCTAAAGAAATAAAGTATTTTAGGAAGCAAATAGGATTTAATCATATTAATTCTCCCCATCCATGAAATCCCAATCCCTTTAATTTTATTAATCTGAGTCTGAAGTTCTTCCAGTAAAGTAATTTATTCAAATTAAACATACCTCTAATGTCTAAATAGTCAATCCAATCTCTATGCCAGTTAAAATGAAAACTTTGTTGCAATTAGATTTTCTGGTCTGCGGTCAATCCCTGAATTATAGCTTGTGTTTTAAGTAAATGTAACTTATAGTTGGAATAAAGACTATATTAATTAATTACTTCTAGTACTGCCGGGATCAAAATTTCAGGAGACGTCAGTGCGAGCAAAATATCATTGGCATATGAACTAGAGGTGGTAGAAGCAATTAAGGTATCAATAAGACAGAACCAATAGGGGAGAACCCTTAAAAGTAAATTATAGACAAGAGAGAAAATTCTGTCTAAACGGCCTGAAATAGAGTTAAAATGTAATTTTTAATACATAGGTAAATAAGCTAGAAAGGTGTCTAGCTCTTAATAAATCACACAAAATAAAACCAAAAAGGGGGGGGGGGGGGTCAAAAAAAGAGGGGAGAAAGGGGAGAAATATATACAAAAAGTGTGTTGGTTATTACTCAAAGGTTGTTGCTTAGACAGGCAGTTAAAGGACCACTATAGTGCCAGGAAAACATACTCGTTTTCCTGGCACTATAGTGCCCTGAGGGTGCCCCCACCCTCAGGGTCCCACTCCCTTGGCACTGAAGGGGGAGGAAGGGGTTAAAATCTTACCTCTTTTCCAGCACCGGGCTCCCTCGGCGCTGGAGACTCTCCTCCCTCTTCTTCCGTCACCGGCTGAATGCGCATGCGCGGCAAGAGCTGCGCGCGCATTGAGCCAGTCCATAGGAAAGCATTCTCAATGCTTTCCAATGATGCTGGTGTCTTCTCACGGAAGCGCCTTTAGCGGTTGTCAATGAGACAGCGACTAGAGGCTGGATTAACCCCAGTGTAAACATAGCAGTTTCTCTGAAACTGCTATGTTTACAGAAAAAAGGGTTAAACCTAGCTGGACCAGGCACCCAGACCACTTCATTAAGCTGAAGTGGTCTGGGTGCCTATAGTGGTCCTTTAAGTAGCTGCAATTTATCTTTCCACAAACACGTGAGATAGCAACTGGTCAGGATAAAAAATATACACAGTAGCAGTATCCGTACAGAAATGGTATATGGAAACCAAAAAAATTTTTTATATACAATCAAGTAGTGTCCAAGACATTTTTATCACACAGGATTATTTACTAAAGTGAGAATTTCAGGATTCAAATCACATTCAACGTGAGTTTCAAAATTTAGACTGAAATAGCCGAATTAGAGAAATTCTTCTTTTGGGTTAGCTTATTCTGTCCTTAAATTAGATATTCACTTTGAATTCACAGCAAATCTCTCTTTAGAGAATAACGCTTACATAGTTTGATCCATCATTAGAAGCACTATTACATCATATTGGTTTTGAAATCAACAGGAATTCGTTAAAGATTTCAGGGTAAACCCTGCTCCGTGAGATGTGGTAATTAAATACACTGTAGTTTGGAATGTACCTTACATTTTCCATTATTCTGTGTTCTAAACAAAGCTTTGATTTTCTGTTTCCAACATAACTGCGTACAGGACATAATACACAACGGTGAAATTATTTATATACAATCATGCTTCATGAAACCTGAGGCAAGGTTTCATGGATTGCTGCCCTCTATTTCATTCTTTTAGGTATTGTATATAATCTTATGTATCAAGCTTCATTTTGTTTATGCTCTAAACTTAGGTCTGTGTCCAGGAAAGAGATCATTATAATCACATCACCGTACTGCTATTCTATACAGTGGGAATATCTGATAGCAGTGCTTTTTGATTGAACTACTACTAAATATACACTGGGAATATTTCATAGCGGTTGGTGTTTTCTTGAGTAATAGAATGGCTTGTTGTATGCTAGCCTTCTTGATACACATTTAACATGGGAACTGTTATTTAAATTGCATTATACTGCAATTTAATGCTTGACATATACTTATTTTTTCTCAGTAATTATACTATATCTAACTATGTGTTTTTTTAAGGATAATCATTGTTACTTCTGCCATTTTACATGTCTTTATTTTAAAATATTTTTTGTTGTGCAATGGCATAACACGCAACAAGATATCACTTTGATAAAGCCTCTTTGCAGGAGAAACGAGTTAGTGTTTTTAAATCTGTTTTATGTTACTGATTTTTTTTTTGTCTCCAATAAAGATAGCCCATTTTATGCTATTGGAGCCTCCAAGCCTATCCTTTGATTCCATTTTACTTTTTATTTTTATTTGTTTTTAAATATAATTCCTTTCTACTCTCTCCAACACCCCCACTGGAGGACTCGAGGAGTGATATCCATGGTGGGGATCATACCACCTACTCCTGCATTTATTGAGTAATATCCCATTTGCTCTTCACTTGTGAGTATACTTCCATCTTTTAACATTTTATTCTGTATCATCCAGAGAGCACTATTTTGTGTTTCTATCCTCTTTTTTTTTTTTTTTTATATATAACAAACTATTCGAATACCGGCCCACTGCTATTGGAAGGGAAATATACACTACTACCTCTGGAGACCCCCTTTAAGGACATCCAAGGACCATCTACATATCCATAGATAGGCATTATACTGTCCAGGCGCACATATCTTGAGCTGAGTATAAGCTCCAGAAGATTGTAAGTGCAATTCCTTTTCCTTCATTTACCAGCACTTAAGATCTTAACATACTACACTATATCCGTGTTTTTTTTTCCTTCCCTCCTCCAAATCACTCGGAACGTGGGAATTCCATAACAGGCGCTGCTCCCTGATCCTACTATTTGCACCCATTGTACCACCAGAAAAGAAGAGACTCTGTTTTTTTGGGAAGCTTCAGCAGCCACATACTATAATTACAAGTACTGATATTCCACCTACCCCTCTATTCATAAGATATCGCAATAGTTTAGATCAGCAATAGAGGAGAGTAATATTGCAGATTTCACATAGTGATAGTTTTCGCACATTTTATATATATAATATATATCTCAAAGTCTTTGTTTAACCCTTTAGTGACCAGACTGCTTTTCAATTTTCTTACCGTTTGGTACCAGGGCTGTTTTTACATTTCTGAAGTGTTTGTATTTAGCTATAATTTTTATCTTCCTCATTTACTGTACCCACACATATTATATACCATTTTCCATGCCATTAAATAGTCTTTCTAAAGATACTATTATTTTCATCATATCATATAATTTACTATAAAACAAGTGATATAATATGATGAAAAATGTAATGTTTACTTTTGACCCCCAACAATACATGACATATTGCACAGTGTCATGATTTAGAAGCCATGTGCACTTCTCACAGGCGCCTCCCTTCCTTTGGAACAGCCTGCCCACCCCCATCAGACTTTCCCCTAGTTTTCAATTGTTTAAAAAGGTCCTCAAAACATATATGTTCAGAAATGCTTATGGGCTCCCAAAGTAACTTATCTATACCTATCCTTATCTGTCTCTTGCTCTCCTAAAGAGCCACACTCCACTCTCGTCTCCAGTTATGCTACTTTTCCACCTTGCCTGGTTCCTGTCACCCTTGCTGCCCTACAATACAAAATATCACTCTTATAAATCACAAGTGGAAAGACGTATAGAGGGGAGGTAAAAAACAAACAAGTATGGTTTACCTATATAATAATTCCCCACACTATAGAGTCTGACAAAATAGGACTCCTTCCAGTCCTTTCATCACATATATTCAAAATATTATATCTACAGTAGGAAGAAAAATAAAGATCATAGTGTACTATCTAAAGTATATCCTCAAGTATTGTTCAAGGTTACACTCACAAAAAAAGTTTGATTGAAGGCACATCAATGGTAAAGTTGACAGGAAATCTTCCCCACGTATATGGGCATGTAGGAGAGAGAAAATGAGTACTAATAAGTGCAGACTACTAATATCCTGGTAGTGCGCACCCTTGCTGCCCTGTTATGTATTTGTACCCCACCTCCTCTAGACTGTAAGCTCGTTTAAGCAGAGCCCTCATCTACCTATTGTTCCCATGTCACTGTGTAATTGTCTCATTTATTGTAAATATCCCCCCCTTTCATAATATTGTAAAACGATGCAGAATTAGTTGGCGCTATATAAATTCCAATAATACTACTAATAATAATGTGTGAAAAACTAAGTGTCCCCATACTGCTTCCATAGGAATTTAAAGGCTAAGTAGCAGATAAGTGCTGCTCATGAAATTCGCTTGATTAATTGATCATCAGCAAGTGTGACCACAACTATAAAAGCCGTAGTTTTAGCAGGTTGCTGGTCTAGAGCATTCAGGTGTGTGGCTGATAGTCATACAGAAAATGATTACTTCAAGTTTTTGCTGCTATTGGTTCTACAAGCAATTGAATGATAAAGTGTACTTAGTTTTTCACATATGGCTACTCCATTTTGGCTTTATTTTACTTAAATAAATCATGTCATGAATGTCATGTATTGTTGTTCATCGGAGGTTGTAGGGGCATCCGCCCCTACTTTACGCCAGATGCGACTAAGGTGTTGGTCCATTCCAATGTCCTTTCTCGCCTTGACTACTGTAATTCGCTTCTCAGCGGTCTTACGTGCTCCCAACTTGCGCCGTTACAGTCCATAATGAATGCGGGGCGAGGCTCATCTTCCTGTCCGCCCACACCTCCCATGCCTCACCCTTCTGTCAGTCTATAAAATATAGAGCTCAACTTAAAATTCTGGTTCTTGCTTTCAAATCTCTACATAATACTGCTCCCACCTATCTATCCTCCCTAATACACAAGTATGTCCCGTCTAGGTCCTTACGATCTGCTGAAGACTTACATCTATTTTCTGTCCGTACTCCCACCTCTGATGCTCGCCTTCAAGATTTCTCGAAGGCTGCACCGTTCCTGTGGAACTCGCTTCCCTCCTTCGTTAGATGCTCACCCAGTCTCCACTCCTTCAAAAAAATCGGTAAAAACGCACTTCTTCATAAAAGCGTATCAATTAAACTGTCAATAGCTCCTGACTGAATCCTCTTCTGCAACTGTCACTAGTCTAATACTATCCTTACCTTTTTGTGTAATTTTACCCCATTCCCTCTAGCATGTAAGCTCATTGAGAAGGGCCCTCAACCCCTCTGTTCCTGTGTGTCCAACTTGTCTGGTTACAACTACATGTCTGTTCATCCACCCATTGTAAAGCACTGTGGAATTTGATGGCGCTATATAAATATAATAATAATAATAATAATAATAATAACTTTAAGACCTGCTAAGGAACAGATGATTGCTATTATGTCCTGATATGTAAAACCATTGAATTCAAAAAAGGTGTACTTTCTTTTTCCCATGACTGTATCTCTAGTACTTAACCAAGGTCTCAAAAGTTTGTCAATATGGAACAGATATGTAATGAGGGCTTCCAAATGTTCTGGTAGGTCCCTAGCAGATACTTCATCTAGTAAGGTATCAGACAAGCCGTTCATAAACACGTCAATGATAGCTTAATTGTTCCACCGTAATTCAGCAGCCAGAGTATGGAATTACAATGCATACTCTACAAAGGGTTGATTACCCTGTTTTAATAGAAGAAGGGATTTAGCTGCATTGTCCTTTCTACCTGGGGGGATCAAAGGTCCTTCTAAATTCTCCAAAAAAACTTTCAGTCCTTAAAGTGGCTAGGCTGTACGTACGTAGATAGAGAATGGTCAAAGTATTAGCTAGATATGAGGTAGCAGTAAGCGGGAACACGAGTGACAAAAGCTGGGTCAAGGATACCAGAAAGTAGAGTAGTCAATAGCAGAGTCAATAACCAGAAGAAACAGAAATATATACAAACACACTAGAAACCACAGCAGGACATGGAAGCAAATTATTTATACTGTAACTTATTAGACTTATAGCCACACCTCCAAAATGTGAAAGACTGCCGAATCTGCCCCAATGTGACGTCATTAACATTCGCATCATATAATGGTTACAGTGCCAAATTGGGTCATTTACTAAATCGGATCAGGGGAGAGTGTTGCCTCCTTCCATAATGCCATGTGGGTGACCAGGATATATCTTCAGAGCAGTATCTGCTTTGCAATTTAAAATAATCCAAAGTAAAAGGTAACTCATTCAGCCCCACTTTCTTTCATCTTTGCTTCACCACTGGTTATAACATAGTACAGCGCTATGGAATTTTCTGGTGCTATATAAATAATAAAATTAATAATAATAATAATAATAATAATAATAAAATTAATAATAATAATGGGAATTAATTTCTCTTCCAGGACTCCATTCATTTCCTTTTATAGGTCAAACCTCAATACTTCATTCCTGCAACCAAGAAGCAGGAAGAGGGAGAACTCTGAATAGCTTGCAATGAATTGTATAGTACAGATGCATGGTATTGTTGTACTACATTTTTTTTTATATTCTGGTGGTATTTTCTGGACGATGCATCCCTAGAAATGCTATCTGACGCCTTATAAATACTGATTAGCATCACAATAGATTTTAACACAAGACAATTCTTAAAATGAAACAAAACTCTAATATTACGTTTTGCTTCTATAATAATGATAATATTTCAAACCTTGTGGACATCTCACTGGTGAAAGAGTAGAGTGTCTACAAATAGTGAATTACCTGTTTTTCATCCACTCAATTATAATGCAACCTATATATTCATAGTGGGCATGTCGTAAAGTGCAGTTAGGTCAGTTTATTAAATAATTTCATTGTGAAAATGTATAAACTGAGTTAATGGAAATGTTCTATTTCAGTGGTTATCAGGTCAACATCACTTTTGCCTTCAAGAAACACATTGACCTTATATTACAAAAGCATTTGGTAGCCACCAGATGGAACAGAAATACGATTGAGGGGTTGAAAAGTTCAGGAAGCACAGATGTTTCAAATACAAGTGTTATTTTAGTGATTGCTCTTGAGTGTCATTGCGCGTTATTTTTTAACCCAAACTTCCATATATAGCAACTTTAATTCATCACTCTTGCTACGTATTTTTCATAAATAGCAACATGTTCCATTTCCTTCTGTACTAAAGAAAACTGAGTTAATGTTCATTTAGTAGATCTTTATAATTAATGTATATTTTATTTACTTATCATTTAAAAAAAAAATTGCTTTTTGATTTCAATACAGTGTGCGTTTTATGCTGTTTGAACATATCATTTTTACGTAATTGTACACTGATGTTAAACTATTATTTCTGCATTCAGGTCTTTTGTTCCTTGAAGACAAATAACAAATCAAAAACACATTAACAGCAAGTCAAGTATAAAATAAATTGATCAGGTCAGTAGTTTAGATTTGCAAGAACTCCACAATTTATCTTGATTTTATTACAAAATAAACTAACGGAGCAATACATGTATGACCGACTCTTGGACATATAGGGCAAAGCAGACAAAAACCCCTAACTCTGGTGGTTAACCCTTTTACTTGCAGTATATGATTCAATTTAGAATACACTGAAGGCCAGTCATGTGTTTAATATACTTTTGTCTTTTATCAAGTGATGACATATGATGTCAAAGACACAATACAATCTGAGAACCATGTGAATTCTTTCTGCCTCAAGTTAAAAGGTCCAGTATAGAAGACCAGATTTTGATTCCAGGCCAGGATAAAGTTGTGTAGTCTTAACAGAAATAATAGCCCTTCACACCTGTGACACTAGCCATAAAAAAAAATTCCAGCTGCTGGGACTGCTATGGTGGGGCTAACTTGGTCTATTCTCGAGTGGGGTCCTGAAAAGCCCTGCTTAATTTTGGCAAAATTTAATTTTTAGCATCAAATGCCCTGTAATGAGAGAGAACACCTCAAATTACATAATTAGTTGTAGTGGCACCCTAATGCACCATATTTAGAGTTAAAAAGTACTGTGTGGAGGGGGCGGGGCCGGACCGCCGAGCTGGACGGTCGCACTCAACACCAGCTCCTGCAAACTATGCCCAAATAGGCACTAAAACTGCAATTTTGGGCAGAAAACCGTCCAGCACTGGTGGCCCTCAGCGGGCAGAGAGCCCTGGATCCAGGGAGAGGCTGGCCAAGCGGGCTTCAGTCCCCAGGAGGAGGGTTCCTCATTGGCACCTCGAGGCCTACTCAGGCGGTGAGCGGGTTGGACGGCCGCTGCCCCGCTGCCTGCCGATCAGCGCTCAGCCATGAGTCGGACCTGCAGGGAACTGGCTCCAAACCCCCCCCTTTGGACCGGGGGGGTGATCCCGGTCCTCACCCTCAGGACCTGAACACCACGAAGCACCTGAGGCGCTGTAGCTGGGCCGCCAAGACCCGCAACCCAAGCACTGCAACCAAGATGGCGGAGGCCATGTGCGATGGCACCGAGACCATAAGCAGACCGAGACCATCTGCATACACCCTCAAATCCAAACACGCTACTCACCTCCGCTATGGCTGGAGTCTCGGAGGCCTTCTCCCTCCTCTGGGCAAAGTACAAGACAACTCACTGATTCGCCGGCTGCCCGCAACCACTACCACACCGCGGGGCTCACCGACACGTGGTGAAGCAGCAGTTAAGCAATCACCTAAACCCCTGCTGTCGAGGAGATTATCACATGCCGCAAAAACTCAGCAGAGTACCAGCCTAATGAACAGTACCCAGCGACTGGCAGCAGACCGGGCACCCTGGTACGCCAAACCTGTGGCTGAAAGAAATCTATATACCAAAGGCTCCAAACGACACCGGCTACACGTGGCACCTCTTGAGCAGAGACTTTCCATCAGCAGAGGACTCTAAAGTAACACTCACAGTCTACCCATTGTAATTGTTTTACACTTGCATTCTGCACTCCGGTACGCATAGGACATGCTTCTAAGTAGCCTGTCACCTATTAATATAACTATGATATACCTACCTGCCTAGCAACCTGCATGTCTCAATCTTAAGTCTGTTTTTTCTTCTCCTTCCCTATATGCATAAACTGAGATGCCCACAGACTAGTTTAAACACTGTCCTAGCCTATTAAACGTGTAACACTACTCTCACAAACTGAAAGTTTAAGCTAACAATAATATAAAAATGTGCCTTGTAAACAAATGTCCCGCATGTTTTGCGTGAAAAAGCTTGAGGACTGCTCTCGGGGCACCTCATGCCTGCTTGTAATGTATTCTGTGCACTGCAAAAAAAAAAAGTACTGTGTGGTACTGTTGTAGCATTATTATACCATGGAGTTACATTATATTTAACAAATATGTATTTTTGAGATGTGATAAATACTATTAAATGTAGATGTCCACACATCCATATCTTACAACTTAGCCCCTCCATCTTCCCTTCCTATCAATCATTGTTAAAAATCTGTCCTTTGCACATGGCAGTCAGCATAGAGAAAACATACAGAGAAGTGAAGAAATTAAACAATGTTTCCATTACTTCTCCTAATTTGTGATATTTTCCATTCCTGTTCTTGAACTGGATTGTGAAGTAATTTACATAATATTTAATGTATGTTTTTAAAAGAAAATGGAGCACAAGATGAAAACAGGCAAACACAAGTTATAGGTACATTTCAAAGTTTTCAAAAGGGGGTGCCGGCAGCAGCTTTACTGCTGGTTTGGACCGTCACCCTCTATGTGGGACACATTCTGTATTGCGTGCCGGAGGAAATGGCACCGGGTGCTAGGGAGCAAACTAGCACCTGGTGCCATCAACCTCAGCACGTAAAGAGCACTATGAGCCGCTCCCCCTACATACCTTATATCCCGGGAGCACCCGCCCCTTCCCCTGTACTTGGGGTCAAGTGGGCGGAAAGATCGCAGGGATGGAGCTAAAAGAGAGCGTAAAAGCAGCCAGGCATGGACTGGGACCCACGGAGTGAAAACATGAAATTAAGGCAAAAGGGGGACTTCATGGTGTGTGTGTGTCAGCCTGTTTCAGTCAGTATGTTTGTATCTGCTTGTCTGGATCAGTGTTTGTGTGTGTGTGTGTCTGCTTGGGTCAGTGTGCGTGTGTCTGGATCAGTGTGTACATGTATGTGTCTGTCTAGATCTGTGTGTGTGTGTGTGTGTGTCTGGATCTGTGTTTGTATGTGTGTCTGCTTGGGTCTATGTGTGTGCATGGGTCAGTGTGTGTATCTGCTCTGTTTGTGTGTCTGGATCAGTATGTGTGTCTGCTTGAGTCTGGATCAGTGTGTGTGTGTGTCTGGATCAGTATGTGTGTGTCTGGATCAGTGTGTGTTTGTGTGTCTGGATCAGTGTCTGTATCTGCTTGGGTCAGTGTGTGTGTCTGCCTCAGTCTCTGTGTGTGCATGTCTGCTTGGGTCTGTGTGTGTGTGTCAGTCGGCATCAGTCAGTGTGTGTGTGTATGCTTGGGCCAGTGTGTGTATGTGTGTATATCAGTCTACATAAGTCGGTGTATGTCTGCTTGAGTCAGTGTGTGTGTGTGTCACTCTGCATGAGTCAGTGAATATATGTGTGATTGTGTGGACGATTGAGTGTGAGTGAATGAGAGTGAGTCTGTGTGTATATGTAAACATGGCATTGTAGCGGTGGTCTCTCTAGTGGCTGTCACTGTGACAGCTACTAGAGTCTTGTTTAACCCTTAAGTAAGGCATTGTTTTGAATGCGGCGGTGAGGCTCATCTTCCTGTCCGCTGCATCTCCCACGCCTCACCCTTCTGTCAGTCCTTACATTGGCTTCCTGTAAGATATAGGGCTCAATTAAAAATTCAGTTTTTTGCTTTCAGATCTCTACATAATGATGCTCCCACCTATCTATCCTCTTTAATACACAAGTATGTCCCGTCTAGGCCCTTACACTCTGCTGAAGACTTACGTCTATCTTCTGTCCGTACTCCCACCTCTGATGCTCGCCTTCAAGACTTCTCGAGTCCTGTGGAACTCACTTCCCTCCTCCGTTAGATGCTCACCCAGTCTCCACTCCTTCAAAAAATCATTAAAAACCCACTTCTTCATAAAAGAGTATCAATTAAACTGTTAATAGCTCCCAACTGATTCCTCTCTTGCAACTGTCCTTAGTCTAATACTATCCTTGCATTTTTTGTCACTTTACCCCACTCCCTCTAGCATGCAAGCTTATTGAGCAGGGCCCTCAACCCCTCTGTTCCTGTGTGTCCATCTTGTCTGGTTACAACTACATGTTTGTTCGTCCACCCACTGTAAAGCGCTGCTGTAGCGGAGAGCTGATATCCCACAGCTATTCTCCACTAAAGATCCCAGGGAGGCTCAGGAACAAGGCAATAGTAAATCCACAGGCAGAGTTTCCAGCAGGCAAAATAACACAGCAGTATCCCCACAGCAATCCCAATAACTGGACGACACACAGTTTCAGGAACAGAACTGCTGGCTGGCACATCCAGCCTGCCTTTTATTACAACTGTACACATATAGGCCACACCCAGGGGGAGGCATAAAACAACCAATAGTATCATGGGTGCAACCCACAGATTCCCTCCCCTTAGCCTGGGAGATAATCCACTTATTATACAGTTTCAAACATAACTTTTACACAATATCCATAACTTCTATAATATTCGTGCTACAAACATAAAACATGCATTTTCGTAATCAGCAGCCTTTAATTAGTAATCCTCTCAAAAATCGTCCCAATCCCTCCAGTAGATCAATAGTTAGTTGGAGGTCCCTTTATGACCGACCGCAAGCACATTTTCCTGCCCAAAACAGTTCCATAGATTTGAGCTGTGCGGTCGGTCAATTTCTGGCATAAAAACTACTAAGTCCCGTTCGAAGTGTGGCCGGTACTTCGACGGTCCTTGACGGCCTTGGGCTGCCCAAGTTACCACAGGACGCGGTTGATACACTAGCGGCTGAAATCACCCCAGACGAAATAGACCGGTTAATCACCGCATTAAAACTGAATAAAGCCCCCAGACCGTACGGTTTTGATGGTAGTTACTACTACTTCGACGGTAGTCGATGGTACGGGTCGGCGATGTTCGGAGTTAAAATGGCCGCCGCCACGTGGTCCTTTGTTCGATGCCGTGCACTTCGACGACTTCGACAGCTTCGACGATTACTTCGGCACTTCGACGGTATCCGAAGTGCCCATTTGAAGTAGCAACACTGCCCTGAGGTAATCCAAGGGCCAGGAACAGTATTTGTCTTTAGGGCCAAGGTAGGGTAGATGAGGGCAATCAACAATACAGGAAGGACAGCCACAACAGGGTTCCGCTACAGCTGCGTAATTTGTTGGTGCGATATAAATAATAAAATAATAATAATAATAATAATAATCTTATAGGGTTTAACCTACAGGACCACTGTGGAGTGAATGGGGCGGCAGTTTTTTTCTTGCCTAGGCCCTGATCAACACTTCATTATTCTGTAGTGGTTGTGGTGGAGCCCGCTGTGCCCTGGTACCTCCATTCCAACAGTTTTAGAATGGTTTGACTGGGTTCTGTTCCCCTCTGATTGCATTTTCAATCCATTCAGTAGGGCTGTGAAAGTGGGTGTGGTCTGGGACAGGGCTGCTCTGTGAAATTGTATGTGACTTACTAATAACAATTTATTGGACTAAAATGTAATGCACAATGAGATAACAGACCGATTTGTAAACACATTTATTGTAGTTTTGCAATATATTACTTTGAATATTATTGCTGTTAAAAGAGCGGCACATTTCTGTTGAAGGAATGCTCTATAACTAATTTTGACAATTTTTTTACGCCAATGCTATTCTTTCTTTGGAAAAATTGAAACTTAAGTATGGATTAACGAATGTATGTGAATTGGATTGTATGTTAATCATTGACAAATTGAAAGAACTATATAAGGTACCTGAAACGGATAAAAACTATAAAACGCTTGAGATGTCTCCATTAGAGAGTTTTTTTTATGCAGCCTCACTAGTAAAGGCATGATATCCTTATGCTATTCGTTTTATAATGCCAAGCCCCTAGTTAAATTAAAACACATGTTGTCATGGGAGACGGAGTTGGGTGCCCAGTACGATCTAGAAGAATGGTTCGGTTTTTTTTTTAAACCTTTAAAAGGTATTTCGTATTGCACTGACCACTTTGAAAATCATTATAAAATTTTATATCGCTGGTACCTGGCCCCGTCTAGATTGCACAACATGAACAATATGTATTCTGACCGGTGTTGGAGAGATTGTGGGGGTGTGGGCAATATGGCCCATATTTGGTGGTTCTGTCCTAAATTAACTAAATATTGGAAAATGATTCACGACCTAATTATTAAAGTGGACAGAACCATTAGCATTTTAACCTCGGAACTAGCCTTATTTAAAAAACTCCCGGAGTCCATTAATAGATCAGACAAAATAATCATAGGCCACATTTTGATCGCTGCTACATGCTGTTTACCTAGACATTGGAAGTCCCAAAATGTGCCATCTCTCAGGGAAGTTTTTTTAATTTGATTCTAGAAAACAAGGCACACGAATTATCCCATAGAGCTCATATGCGTGGTTTCCCAATATTAAAATACAATTGGGATAAGTGGGAAGAAAAAAATCAAAACAGCATATGGTCTTTGACATATTTATTATTAAAGTGCATTGATGTAAAAACATATTATTATTATTTTTTTTTATTTTTTTTTGCCATATACACTGTTATGCCTATTTTAATACTGGATGGTTATTCTTTTCCATTTCCAAGTTCCCCTTCCCTTCCTACCCCCAATACAATGTTTATATTCTTGTTGTTATACAAATATGTAAAACTTTAATAAAAATTATTTGAAAAGTAAAAAAAAGAGCGGCACATTTGGATAGAAAAGAGAGGCAGAGGGATTTGTGCCCAGAATCGGGACTGTCCTTCCTAATTGGGGATTCTTGGGAGTTTTGTATATAATAATCCCAGCTGACTTCAATAATTATAACATGAATGAGTTGTACATTTTGTAAGAATAATTCCTTACATATGTTTCTTGTAGTGCTATGTGATTTATTTTTCTGTAAAAATATAAACAGCAGTAGGAATTCTTGCATCGTCTAATCTAGCTTATTATGACTTAGAAGATATTGATGAGCTTGATACACACAATTAGCAAAATATTCATAATAAACCCAACATCATAATGTAATTAATGTACCATTTAAATTAAGCAAAACCAAGGAAGGAAAATATTGCAAAGGAAAAATATGAATTGATCATAGTTAAGCCACATGCATTACTTTGTGACTGCTTCAGTGTACTTAAATACATTACAAATTACTCATAAGATGAAAGATAATATGTTGAGCAAACCTACTAAAACTCTTGAAGACTTAATGAACAGCAAAAAGATTATGCACTAATGTAAGATTTTTGTAAAAAGAACAAAAGTCAAAAATCCAAATTCAGATAATATTTTATTTAATATTTTATTTTAACATAACTAAATACTCTTTTCTATCTCTCTCTTTCACTATTGCTTGTGATTAGCCAAACAAAAGCATAATATAATGCATAGTATAATGCCATCATCATTTAAACTGATGGAAAGAATGATTTGGATAACGGCCCATGAAGTGTTTAGAAATGATTTATGTCAAAACACAAAACATCACTTTTCTGGTAGGATTCCAGAAGGACTATGGCTTATGCAATATATCTTTCCAGAGATATGTATAGCCAGAAGATGATTTCAAAGATCGGAGCTATTAGATGCCAAAATATATTTTATAATCACACAGTATGCATTTAGCATAACTACCTGTGACTGAAATAAAATAAATCCCATCTATCTTAACATGACAAACCATACTTTGTATTTAATATTCTTTATGTAGCATAATTTATAGTTATGCTATGGA
The DNA here is from genome assembly GCF_036172605.1 of Pelobates fuscus. NCBI lineage: Eukaryota > Metazoa > Chordata > Amphibia > Anura > Pelobatidae > Pelobates > Pelobates fuscus. The sequence goes on along the minus strand of NC_086322.1, from coordinate 142,648,209 downwards.
ATGGAGTAAAATATAACATTTCATACTAAATCTAAAAAACAAAACACATTTGTGTTTTTATTATCATTCTTTGAAAAAAATGAACTAAATTGACTTTTTATTTTCTATTGATTGTGTTTAAAGAGACACTGTAGGAACTACCATTATATAACCATTTCATCTCACTGAATCATTTAAATTGCTTGGAGTCCACTGTCGCTCTCTCTATTCAATGTTAAATCAGTTTTGAGCAGTTAAACTTCAATGGCCATTTAAGGTGTAAGCTCACCTGCCACTTCAAGGCAAAACCTCTAAGGTGAGTCCTACACCAACAATTCACCTTGCTGTCTGCAGCTGTAAGATAAAATCTCTAAAGAGACAGAGATGGGTATTGTTTTAAAACCCCTACACACTTATTAACCATTAATAGGGTGGATGGCAGCATTGTAACATGGCTGTGACAAAAAGCAAATGCGAACATACATAATTAAGCCCTACACTCAAACTTACACTACGCCTGGGTGGCACCAATTACAAGGGTACACATTAGCCAGAGTACATACAATGAAAACCACACACAAAAGTTACTTGAGATGTGTACTGTAGTCATTGCTGTCACCCAGGAGCAGTGGGAGTTTGTATGTTTGCATCTGCTTTCGTATTAAACAGCCCTGTTACAGTGCTGCCACCCATCCCATGTGTTTCCTATTAAGGGTTAATAAATGTGTCTCTGTCTCATTAGAGATTTTTACCTTGTAGCCGAAGACAGCAAGGTGAATTGTTAGTGTAGGACTCACAAGAGGTTTGCCCGTGACGTGGCAGGTGAGCTTACACTTAAATGGCCATTACAGTGATACGAAAAAAACTCCAGTTATTTAAATGTGCAAAGGGATTTGGGATAGTGCATAAGTCATTTTTTTCTTTGGTTTATAACAGGGCTGTCCAACCTGCGGCCCCCCCAGGTGTTGCTGAACTACAACTCCCATGATTCCCTGGCTGTCTGTTTCATTGAAAGAATCATGGGAGTTGTAGTTCCCATTTCATGGGAGTAAATCTGGGGGGCTGCAGGTCGGACAGGCCTGGTTTATAATGTATGTATTGGGGCTGATGTGTACTATGGTCATTGCTGCTGCCTAGGAGTGGTGGAGTTTAACCCCTTAAGTCCGGAGGGCGTACTATTACGTCCTTTTAAAAGCGGCTCTAAACGCCGCCGGACGTAATAGTACGCCCTCCGTTTTTTAGTAACTTACCCGGTCGCTGGCGGTCCCACGCCGGCGATCGCGGTTCGGGGGACTCCCAGGGAGCCCCCCGCGGCACGTCCGCCCTCCAGGAGCCCTCCCGGCCATGTGAGAGTGAGGTCCTTGCGAGGACCTCACAATCACATGGCCGGTATAGCTGCCTGCTGCATTGCCAGCAGGGGGACTAACTGTAATGACAGTTGGTCCCCCTGCTGGCTGAAAATCAAATAAAAAATGTTTAAAACAGTGTAAAAAAAAAAAAATTATATACTTAGATCATATATATATATTAAATATATATGATCTAAGTATATATATACACATATACATACACACACATACACCGTCTAGGTGTATTTTAATATTAATATATATATAATTATATATATATATTAATATCAAATTACACGTAGACTGATACTGATTAAATATATATATAATTATTGTTATATATATATTTATAAATAATATAAAAAAAATTAATATGTAAATACGTAAAAAAATTAAATAAAAAAAATAATTAAAAATAAAATATTAAAAAATATATAGATGTGTTTTATTTCGTTCTAACTGTATTCTGATATTAATATATATATATTTATATCAAAATACACTTATAACGAAATAATATATATATCTATATACATAAATATATACGTATATATCACTATATATATACCTATATATAAATAAAAATATTAAAAAAAAAAAATATATATATATACGTATATATACACATATGTATATATATACATATATTAATTCTACACATATATTTATGTAATAATTTTACATAATTAGGTATCCTAATTAATTACAATAAGCGGGACCTGCCTGACCACCCATGCCGAAAGTATAGGGAATTTAATTTGCTAGCACCATATTTAACCCTATAACTTTCCAAGACACCATAAAACCTGTACATGGGGGGTACTGTTTTACTCGGGAAACTTCGCTGAACACAAATATTAGTGTTTCAAAACAGTAAAATGTATTACAACGATGATATCGCCAGTAAAAGTGACGTTTTTTGCGTTTTTCACGCACAAACAGCACTTACACGGACGATATTACTGCTGCAATACTTTTTACTGTTTTGAAACACAAATATTTGTGTTCAGCGAAGTCTCCCGAGTACAACAGTACCCCTCATGTACAGGTTTTATGGTGTTTTCAAAAATTACAGCGTCAAATATAAGGCTTGTGTTTAATTTTTTTCACATTAAAATTCGCCAGATTGCTTACGTTGCCTTTATGACCCTATGGTAGCCCAAGAATGAAAATTACCCCTATGATGGCATACCATTTGCAATAGTAGACAACCAAAGGTATTGCAAATGGGGTATGTCCAGTCTTTTTTAGTAGCCACTTAGTCACAAACACTGGCCAAAATTGGCGTTTTTTGCATTTTTCACACACAAACAAATACAAACGCTAACTTTGGCCAGTGTTTGTGACCAAATGGCTACTAAAAAAGACTGGACATCGCTTATTTGCAATACCTTGGGTCGTCTACTATTGCAAATGGTATGCCATTATGGGTGTAAATTTATTTCCTGGGCTACTATACAGTCTCAAAGGCAACGTAACCAATCTGGCGAATTTCAATTTCAAATGTAACACGCTATATTTGACCCTGTAACTTCCCAAAACACCATAAAACCTGTACATAGGGGGTACTGTTTTACACGTGAGACTTTGCTGAATACAAATATGTGTATTTTATTGCAGTAAAAGCAAACAGTATTATGACATTGACAGTTAAAATGTCATGAAGAACGAAAAAAATAAAAAAAATCTTATTTTCTCCCATTTTTTTCATATTAAATTATGTTTCATAGCCAAATATTTGATATTAAATGAAAGCCCTGTTTCCCCTGAATAAAATGATATATAATAAGGGGGGGTGCATTTAATATGAAAGAGGTGAATTACGGTTGGACAGACATATAGCGCAAATGCCAGGTTTTGTTTACGTTTTGTTTCGTTCACAACTTGTACATTTGGCTGCGGTGTTAAGGGGTTAAAGGCAGGACTTATTTTAAGATGTGATTACAGCTGAATTTTTTTTGTAATCATCTATTTTGGCTAAAATGTTGCAGTTTATTTTTCAATTTATTAACTGAATACATTCTTGAGTCAGGCAGAGTTATTCACTAGTAAGAACTGAATGTAAATTCAAGGTGAATTTCAAATTTAAGGTCAAAATGGTCGAACTGGAAAAATCCTACAAGTAAACTATGCTTTCATTTAGGCTACTCTGGCCTTTCATTTGGAATTCACTTTGAAATATCATGTTAGCAAATAACCTTGGTAGTTATTCAATACACTTTGAATTGTAGGTAATTGACCAGGAAATTGCAAGTTTATGTTAGAATAGTCAAGTGGCAAAAATTGGTGAGTGAGATAATTTCTGCAAATTGGTTACTTTGGCTTAAAATGTGCAATTCATTTGCCAATTAGTTCCTGAGTCCCTGGCTACTGTGTAAAAGCTATGTAAGCACAATTAAGCCCGTTTTTGTGAGATGAAGGTGTCATTTTAATCAGGCAGGAAGCAGGCATGGATCAAAGTCACGCAAGCATGTACAAAAAGTATATACAATATAGACTTTTTAGCTCTGCAGTATTTCATTGTGAAAGCAAACTTCTAAATCATCAGCTAAATGTGGGTGTATTTGGCAGAATTTAGTTTTATATGTTTTATATCTGCAGTGTTACATTAGGAAGCTGCGGAAATTTGCTCTGTTCGTCAATCTGTTTCACTTAATATTAAATTCAGCAAGCCACATATTCTATAACGTGTTCAAGATGCAGCAAACACATTTTTAATTATGTGATACTTTTTTTAATATAAATATTTCCCTTACAACCCTTTTTCTAAGTACACATTCTTAGATCACAGCACTGGTACATGACAGCTGTATCATAGCATTAAACTAAACTGCACTTTGTGTCCACAACCAAATTCATACGGATGATTTTCTGCCATGATGTGTAAACTTTCTATTCTATAAGACCTAGTTACGTACATAATTATATAGGCTGGACTATTTCATCAAGTCCAGCCTCATATCTGTTTTTGCTGTTGATCCAAAAGCAGGCAAAAAACTAGTTTGAAACATTTTACAATTCTACATCCTTATTATTCTCACTGTAAAGAGCTCTTTCCTTTGCCTTAGACTAAATCTCCTTTCTTCGAGTCTAAATGCGTGACCTTGTGTCCTATGTATAGTCATGTTTATGAATAGAATTCCAGACCATAGCTTGTATTGACCCCAAATATGTATTTATTTAGAAAATATTTTACCAGGATCGATACATTGAGATTTCTCTAGTTTTCAAGTATGTCCTGGGTCCACAAAACATTGCATGGTTTCAATAGGATACAATATTACAAAAATACAATATACAAACTATATATATATTCGAATTCCTGCACTCCAACTATCAAATAATACAGCCTGGTGCCAAGTGACAATGTAATATACAAAATGAAATAATACCGGCACTCTAGGTCTTCCAAAGGTCGCTTATTTATTTTCTGTCAATCCGGAGGGTCAATATTTCAGCTCCCATTCGGAGCATTCATCAGGACACGTGAAAAACATTTCACATAATGACAGGCTTATATAGGACTTAAAACCATGATCAACACTCACCAAATCAGCTGCTCCTTGCTTCTCCTGATGCCCAGTGTTCAGTGCAACTGCGCATGTGTGCAATTACGGGAATCACCTCCTCGTCATGAATCAGCTGGGACCCTTCACATAACGCGGCTACGTCACTTCTCTGAAACTGCTATGTTTACATATGAAGGGTTAAAACCTGAGGGACCTGTCACCCAGACCACTTCATTGAGCTGAAGTGGTCTGGGTGACTATAGTGTCCCTTTAAGACATAACAGGTAATAAATATATTCAACCATGACAGGCGCATTCTGTACTGAGGTATATTGCCATAGATCTCTTAAAAGATTTTAGATTAAATGAAGATTTGACCGTGTCCCTGAGGTTATTCCATAATTGCGGTGCTCTGTAGGAAAAGGAGGATCGAGTCACTTTATTTTTGTATTGCGGAATGCTAAATATCGTGCTATTACTGGATCGGAGGTTATAGGAGGTGGGAACCGCTGGGGAGAGCATTCTACTCAGGTAGGGTGGGAGCTTCCCAAAAGGCTGGAAAGATGAAGAGTGCATCAGGATTCCAGCCACTTTAGCTCTTTTAACATGTCACAGTGGTGGGTAAAGTAATTACATTCTAGTACAAAGCGGCAGAACAAATTATATAATCTATTAAGTTTATTAAGGTGGGTTTGCGGTGCGGGGGCATATACTACATCCCCATAATCAATGACTGGCATTAGCATTTACTGCACTATCCGTTTCCTTACTGTAGGGCTTAGGCAGGATTTGTTTCTGTACAGAACACCCAGTTTTGGGTAAAGTTTTGAAGAGATTTTTTCAATGTGAAGGCCAAAGGATAGATTGGGGTCTAGCAACATACCTAGATATTTAAAAGATCAGTCTGCTGTCAGTGTGCTATTTGAATTTGTTCTGATACACAGTTGTTGATTTTGTAGTTTGCGTAATTTAGGTACGGTTCCAAAGATCATTGTAACAGTTTTGTCAGTGTTTAGGAAGAGTGTGCAATAATGAGTGGAGCAAAGAGTAACATCCAATAAAAGGAGTATGAGGAAATAGAAAAATTAGAAATAAAGTAAAATCCAATACAGACTTTAAATTGGTATGTAGATTCCTCCAAGCAATGTGGTTATATGCAGGAAAAACAAAAAAATATATACAATGATAGTGCAGATTGTTAACACTAACAGGAGACTGTGTTACTTTTCAGCAGAACTTATTGTAACTTGAGCAATATTTCTGTAATGAAATGCTTTCAATATATATGCAAAAATGACATGGATTTATTGTCTGCTACATGCAGTAAAAAGTAACATCAATACAATACACATTTTAAAATTAATATAGACATTAGAATAAAAAAAGGGAAAGGAAAGGGTGGTTGGCCCCTTACTTAATCCGGTGGTGAGTTCAAACAGCTTATGCTGTAACTCACAGTTTTCGCTTTAAACAATAGGGTGGCAGGCACGCTGCAAATTGTTTCCTGGGCTCGGACGGTTTTGAAAATCAGCTGGTCCGTGTAAGCTTCCAAGAATCAGCTCTGAGTTTCGTGTGCGGCAAGCTCCTCCCCCTTTCGTGATGTCAACGCGTTTCGCCGTGTTATGGCTTCCTCAGGACGTGCTCATAACCACCATGTTGGTTATGGGCATAAATAGGGCAATGTCCTCCATGATAGGTTGCATCGTTTTTAACTCTATTACATTATAATTATTGGAAAACTATGTAGTTAACTATAAAATGTAAATGATTTCTCCAGTACAATTCATATTTAATTATTTAACACAAGTCAGTTTATAATTCTATCCATTCAACGTTCTTTTTTGTTTTTTGTTCTTAAAGAGACCTTATTACTTAAAGATTACACATTGTAACTTCATCATAATACATATACAAACATAATATTGTGCAAAAATAGCATCAAATGAAATAATATCCATAAAAAGTAGTTACATGCGAAAAATATACGTATTATAATCTTTATAAACACATACCTTATATAAATTAAATAATCACAGCATCTTATTAAGAAATCTTAATGCAGATAAATTTAAAAATACATGAATAAAGTTGAAATGGGAACAACTTTTATCTAATATATACAATTCCCATATGTTGTCCATGCCTGTACTCAAAAACAATGAATTGTTTAAAGTCCAATATTAATGTATTTTCTCTCCTTTTCTCCCCCTTTGTTTTTATATACAACATATGGGAATTGTATATATTAGATAAAAGTTGTTTCCATTTCAACTTTATTCATGTATTTTTAAATTTATCTGCATTAAGATTTCTTAATAAGATGCTGTGATTATTTAATTTATATAAGGTATGTGTTTATAAAGATTATAATACGTATATTTTTCGCATGTAACTACTTTTTTTTTTTTTTAATTCTTTATTTTTTCTGTGCAGAGCATAACATTACGCTTGTGAAAGCCACGACAGCTGTGACAAGCCAGACAGTGACAGTGTTAAACATCTTTGTGGCATACATTAGACAGCACAATTTTATAATAAAATGAAAATAACATGCTTCAACATTTTAGTGAGATATGCTAGCTTACATGTAACAGGAAATGCATCTCCCTATTGCTCATTACCAGTAGTGTAGCAGGCTATGCATCAAAGGTTATGTGTATAAAAGGAGGATAGGCTAGACATGTCTACAACAACTGAAATAATATGTAAAACAACGAGATTGACCAACTTTCAGGTTTCAAGTCTGCCCTGGCAGTGCTATCAATATTAGAGAAATAAATGGTGATACATCACTGTTAGTACATTTAGCCATCTATAGGTTTCGATCACAGGTTTAAACTATAGGGTTGCTTAAAATAAAACAGGCTTAGACGCGTCGGGTATAGGAATTCCAAGGAGGTCTAATTAGCAGGTAAAACAATATATGTTAGGCTTACTGACTACATTGCTATAATTGGCCTTAATAACACTGGATGCCGGTGGATTAAGCTATCCAGGAGACTTACAACAGTAGGGGTACATCAGTCCACTGGTACCTGCTTCACTCTATTGAGGCTGAGGTAAGTTAGGCTGGTATTTGAGGAGTCAGGTGAGGAGCACCTCAGTGAGTGAGTTAGGTTTGCAAAACAAAAAGTAAAGGGGAAAGGAAACTGAGTCAGTGGTGCTCATGACCATCTTGCAGGTAGGAGCAGCAGGTATCCCTGCGAAATAACAGGTAGGTATGGGATACTTGCAGTTAGTCCGCCTTAGGCCCTCAGCCTATGCCAGTCCTTGAGGCTCGCCGCCCAGTAGCAGGAATCCGCTCGGCAGTATGCTGTGGCCAAGCGGTCTCGATGGGGTGTCGCAGGGAGCATAATAGCCGGACAGATTTGATGGTGTGAGGCTGTGCCGTTCTCCGAGTTACTGTGCGGGTCTGCATATGCTGGGTTGCGCTTTGGTGGTCGGAGGGGTCAGGTTCCTCTGAGTGAGGAGTGCGTCGGGCGGAGTCGATTGTGTCGGTCCGGTAGACGCAGGGCCGTCTATTTGCGGGGGAGGAAGATGTCGTCCGCACTCGCCGTTTCGATCCCCGGTTTCTTTTCTGACCTGAGACCGCTCCAGTGGCTGGGGGTAAGTATCTGCCTAGTCGGCGCCGGGTCACCGGTCGTATCCATACCGCCATTGCGCATATTGCTGCGTGGAGGGACCGGCCTCTGAAATGGAGTTTGGTCCATAAATGATTGCTGAGCCGTTCAAGGAATACCCCAATGCTTTCGGGTGGCTTATTAAGGGAGCGGTTTGGCGCCGTTCGTGCTTTGGCCGCCACCTTGATTGAACCTTTGTAGTTCTGGTTTGTCTCCTGTTTCGTCGCTTTTTGGGGCTGTGTAGGGGGGGCAATCGTCCCCTGCGAGGACCGGGATATCCCCCGCCGGTCCAGAGGGGGGGGCAGCGGGGCAGTCGTTTGGTTGTGCTTGGGAGCAGGTCCTAAGCCAGGGGATCGGCCGCCTCCCCCAGGCCTCGGGCTCCGCTCTAGTTTAGGCCGCATGGTCGGAACTTGTGCTCGCAGTGTGAAGCGGTGCAAGTCGGGTGTCAGTTTGTTCCCGGTAAGGTCCTGGACCTGTTTTTGGGTCCCGTGTGGTGCCGGCATCTTTAATGTAGCCGGGATTGCCAAGTTTCTGCCCGTTTTTGCTGGAGCTCTCATAGAGCACGTCCTGCCATGTTGGCTGTCAGGCCCCGCCCCCCCGTAACTACTTTTTATGGATATTATTTCATTTGATGCTATTTTTGCACAATATTATGTTTGTATATGTATTATGATGAAGTTACAATGTGTAATCTTTAAGTAATAAGGTCTCTTTAAGAACAAAAAACAAAAAAGAACGTTGAATGGATAGAATTATAAACTGACTTGTGTTAAATAATTAAATATGAATTGTACTGGAGAAATCATTTACATTTTATAGTTAACTACATAGTTTTCCAATAATTATAATGTAATAGAGTTAAAAACGATGCAACCTATCATGGAGGACATTGCCCTATTTATGCCCATAACCAACATGGTGGTTATGAGCACGTCCTGAGGAAGCCATAACACGGCGAAACGCGTTGACATCACGAAAGGGGGAGGAGCTTGCCGCACACGAAACTCGGAGCTGATTCTTGGAAGCTTACACGGACCAGCTGATTTTCAAAACCGTCCGAGCCCAGGAAACAATTTGCAGCGTGCCTGCCACCCTATTGTTTAAAGCGAAAACTGTGAGTTACAGCATAAGCTGTTTGAACTCACCACCGGATTAAGTAAGGGGCCAACCACCCTTTCCTTTCCCTTTTTTTATTCTAATGTCTATATTAATTTTAAAATGTGTATTGTATTGATGTTACTTTTTACTGCATGTAGCAGACAATAAATCCATGTTAATTTTGCATATATATTGAAAGCATTTCATTACAGAAATATTGCTCAAGTTACAATAAGTTCTGCTGAAAAGTAACACAGTCTCCTGTTAGTGTTAACAATCTGCACTATCATTGTATATATTTTTTTTGTTTTTCCTGCATATAACCACATTGCTTGGAGGAATCTACATACCAATTTAAAGTCTGTATTGGATTTTACTTTATTTCTAATTTTTCTATTTCCTCATCCTCCTTTTATTGGATGCTACTCTTTGCTCCACTCATTATTGCACACTATTCTCTGTCGGTAGTATTTGGGAATTACACCAGAGTGTGAAGCAATTTTTAACACCTCACATCCTATTTAAAGCACCCAGTTTTTGTTTTAGTGTTTAGGTAGAGTTTGTTTTCCACTATCCACTTTTCTTCCTCTGTGTATTGGTTTTGGAGCACAGGTTCAAGCAGTGTTAGCTAGGGTTTTTACTAGCGTAGATTACAATGTCGTCTGCTTACATGTGTATAGTTCAGGTTTTGTTGACGTTAGGCAGATCATTTACAAATAATGTGAATAGCAGGGGACTGAGTATGGAGCCTTCGGGGAACACCACACATGACTGGAAGAGGGAGGAAAGCGCTATCAGAAATGGCCACATATTGCAATCAGTCTGAAACATGCGATTGAAAAGTTTTTGCAAAAGAATGCCATGGTCTACTGTGTCAAAGTATGTATGAAGAAGAAAAAAAAAATGCACAAGACAAAAAAAATATACACAAGTACACCTAACCAACTCAATGGTAGGAATATGCAGAGGTACTTAACTGCGTATAAGATGGATACAGCTTCCCAAGAGGTTTCCCCCAAACGAACCCCAAATACAGATATGTGTATGAACAAAAATGGGATACAGCTGAATAACTAGAAAAAACAGAATACATAGCACATAGTGAAGTACATTAACAATAATTGGATTTAACCCACAAAGATTGCACTCATGAAATAGTGTAGGGTAATGCGCCTTTAAGCCCACGATGGGCTGAAATGGTATTCGCCTTCCATGGGTAGGTTGCTCTGTCTTTCACAGGAATGGAAGAATGCCAATTCAAATGTAAAAAAAATCCTTTATTCAAAAGGCAGTAAATAGCCTTGAAGAATCAATCAATAAAATTTAAAAATAACTTGCAGTTATTTTTAAGTTATTTTTAAATTTTATTGATTGATTCTTCAAGGCTATTTACTGCCTTTTGAATAAAGGATTTTTTTTTACATTTCAATTGGCATTCTTCCATTCCTGTGAAAGACAGAGCAACCTACCCGTGGAAGGCGAATACCATTTCAGCCCATCGTGGGCTTAAAGGCGCATTACCCTACACTATTTCGTGAGTGCAATCTTTGTGGGTTAAATCCAATTATTGTTAATGTACTTCACTATGTGCTATGTATTCTGTTTTTTCTAATTATTCAGCTGTATCCCATTTTTGTTCATACACACTACTGTGTCAAAGGCCTTGGCGAAATCAAGGAAAATAGCTCCAGTTAAGTCTCCTTGTTTCATACCAATTTGTATGTCATTGCAAACTTTTAAGAGGGCAGTCAAAGCTGAGTGATTTGGACGAAAACCTGATTGATCAGGGGTCAGATAATTTGATCGTTGATAATATTCACATAGTTGCGTGTGGACGTATTTTTCCAAGATTTTTGACAATATTGGGCGATAGTAGAAACCAAACAATTGTCACCATTTTTATGGATAGGTACAACATTTGCAGTCTTCCAAAGTTTGGGTATGTATCCTGACACCAGGGATTCATTGATAAGGGTAGTGACAGGTTTAGCAATTGCTGGCACACTGAGCTTCAGCAACATTGCTGGGATTTGATCTGGTCAACACTGTTTTTTCATTTTGAAATGTGATGTTTATTAACAACACTAACAGGCACAGGTCTAAAATTTAATTTCTCTATATGAGGATTTTAAAGATTTGGCAGGGCCTGATCTTTATTTGCTGCCTGAAAATGAGTGTAATTTGTTATCTTAGCAACCAGGGTGGTAGCACATCCAACAAAATAATTATTAAAGGCATTTGTTACATCTAGGGGGTGTTGCAGTGTTTGGTTGTGCATTTTGATAGTGGAGGGTTCGGAGTGGATTGTAAGGGTTTGTATGTTATTTATGATTTTCCAGAAGTTTCTTGGGTTTGATAGCTTGTTGTTCAAATTTTCTCAGAAATATTGGGCCTTTGCCATTTTTGTTTGCTTTGTGCATGCATTTCGCCATTGTCTGTAAGTACAGTGATCGATCATGGAGCCAGTACTTGAACTTTGACCACAGTGAATCTTTAAACTGGTACATTTGAATGAGGTCAGCTGTAACCCAGGGCAGGTGTGTCCCTTTTAGTCGCACTTTATGCAGAGGGGCATGCAAATTCCAAACATGGCAAACATGGCATTAGACCTAATCTGTGCCATGGTATGTTCTTGAGATCACTTAAAAATGATTCAAGATTACATTTTTTGAAAGACCTGTTGATTACGTGCGTGGGGATTTAGTGGCCTTTATTTTGTGTATGCAGTACACTAGACAGTGGTCACTGAAATTATTAGGAAGAAACGCCTGCCTCCTGGATTCTGTCAGGACAACTGGAGAGAATCCAATCTAGCAAGGTATGGCTCTGGCTTTTAATATTAATGCGAGTTGGGGAGGAAATTAATTGTTTTGGCTGCAAAGTCTTAAACAGCGTACATGATTTATTATTAGGAGTCAGCCAATCAATATTAAAAACGCCAAAAACCAACAGTTCACTTTTTTGGTTTGGAGCTACAGTTTCACTTGGTAGTTGGGCTATGTCAGAAAGAGAGTGCACCGGAGAGCTAGGTGAGCGGTAGATTCCAGCAACAATGATAGTTTTACTGCAAGAGATCTCAATTGTGCCAAAAAGGAAATCAAAGGCAGAAAGGGAGTTATAGTTTTTTTTTAAAGGAGTACATTTTATGGATTTGTCAACATAAATAATAAGGCCTCCTCCTCTTTGCTCTGTCATTTCTAAAACATGAATAACCCTGTATTGCAATGGCAGAGTCTGGTATTTTATTATTTAACCATGATTCCGACAGCACAATAATTTTTGGTTTGTAATGGGAACACCAGGCTTGTAGTGCATCCAGTTTAGGGAGCAAGTGTCATGTCCTGTTACATTCTGCGGATATATCTGGCCTTGGCTTCTGATATCCAGTACACTTTTTACAATTCTTGTTTAGTTTTTCTTGTTTTTTCTGGTTTTCTATACTATGTCTGGTTTTCTTGCTGGGTTTTCTGGGTTCATTCCTTTATTCTGTTCCTGGAATTCCCATTCTCCCGGATTCCTTTAAATGTTTGTTTTTGTTGCCACACCCATTCCTTTGCCATTAATCCTTTTTGTTTCAGTCTGTTCCTGCAAGCAGTGGTCTCAATTCCTCTGCTCCTTTCTTTGCAGGTAAATACTGTGTGTGTTGTATTGTTGTTTATTTAGTCATGCATATCTAGGCAGTTACACCGTAATTGGAGTACTTTGGCACAGTGGTGGGCTGGTTACATCTTGGCCATTTATGTATGTCTAAATCTCCAATGTTTATTACATTTATAGTACTTAGTTATGTCTCCTATTGTTTTGCCTTGTTTTATTTTGTTTTGTATTCCCAGTTCATGTACAGTCTTCTCCATGTCCTGTTCATGTTTCCCTTAATGTATAGTGTACATGTTTTGGGTTCTGTCCTGCTCCGGTTCTATGTTCTTCTAGTTTTGTTTTCTTGTTTGGTGCCTGTTCTAGTCTTGCCTTGTTTTTAGTACTGGATACATATCTCCTTAATATCCGCTAGGCTGCATTAGGGCTCTGGTATGTGGCTGCACAAACCCTGGTGCTCAACACCAGGGGCGTGTGGTTACCCTGCACCAGACACTGATAGTCCTTTTCCACGCTGAGACTCCTATCATCTACATCAGGCACACAGGGATCCCAGTCTTCGGACTGCCACCCGTGACAGCAAGTTACGGATGTTGCAGTACACAAACCAGAGGCCTTTTTTAGTGGGGAGATTAGAAATAGAATTAGCTGGGGGACCAAGGTTAGACTCCACATCATTTGCAAGGGCAAGTAACATAAATATATTTGTATAATGCTATCAAATCCCCTCAGATCGACGTTTTTCTAAACTAAACAGATTTAAATAGTTTTAACCTTTCTTCATAACTAAAATGCCCCATTCCATCTAATTAATTTTGTAACCCGCCTTACTTTTTACTTTTTCTTGTTCCATAATATCCTTCTTTAGAACAGGTGCCCAAAATTGCACAGCATATTCAAGGTGTGGGCTTACCATTGATTTATAAAGTGGCAGGGGGCAAATGTACCCTGAGCCTTTCTGGATGCCCCATAGAATGACAGAACATTTTTTCCTAGGATATGGCAAATTTAGAAAAAGCTTCAGACTAGGTTTTTTTGCCTTCTTTTGGATAATAGTGGAAACAGTTGTGAGAGAGGCTAAACTTGATGGAAGCTAGTTCTATTTCAGCCTGTGTATCGATGTAACCTCTGTTTCTTTGTGAACCAGTGCGAGCAGGCAATCCATTTGGGATAGGCTCGAAAGTTAAGAAGAACATCTCCAAGCTAAATTAACAACAGAAAAATAATCCTTCATGTTGGAAATGTTCAAGCCACCAAGGTGCATGGGATGAGAGAGTTGAGTAAGGTTAAGATGCAAGATGATATGTTTCCATAGAATCTGCAGAACTGCTTGTTAAGGGGTTGTTCATAAGAAATAAAGAACAGCAGTGACAGCAGAAGGACATGAAACATATGAAGGAGTTTGGAAGAGCAAACATGCTTGTACAGATATACTTTGTCCATAAAAGTCAGAGGCATCAGGTTTCGCCTATCAAGGTCCTGGAAGACCAAATACATGTAATCTGGAAATATTCCTGGGTATAAATAAAACCCTGATGCTTAAAGTGAGGCCTAAGATGTACCCTTCTCTTTAGAAATGGCATTTAGTATTGGATTTATCAAATTCATTAGTGAAAAATATTTGATTAAATAAAAAACGACAGGGTGGCAACTTATTATATTAAAAAAAAAAAAAGCTAAAAATAATCTGCTGGAGGAATGAATTGAAAATGTTCATATGGCAATACAGATGTGTCTCTAAGTTCAAGGCACCTTCAAGGTTCAAAGGGGAGATTTCCTGTCAATTAATCAAGTCAGTAATGTGTATGAAGAGTACTATAGTACATGCTGTGATCAATTCCCCAACCTGATCTTTCATTAAAAACTATTCTATTTAACAACCAGAAAATATATGTTGTCAGGGGCAGACTGACAACAACTATACCCTTGAGGAAAATTATGTTGTGACATCCTCTTACCGTTTTAATGTTTTACTTGCCCAGAACATTTAATGTGCCCAAATTGGTTTCCTTTCTTCTTTTTTTCAATCATTTAAAAAAAAAAATAGAAAAAATAAGACGATTTCATATAAGTCACAAACACGACCACTCCCAGGGAGACACATGACTTGCTTGGGTGGAAGGGTTAAAAATCACTATTTGCCTGCAGTAGACCAACCATAATGTTAAAACTATCTGTGAAATCCTAGTATTACCATATACACAAACCAGCCACAACATTAAAACCACCTGCCTAATATTGTGTAGGTCCTCCTCGTGCTGCCCAAACTGTTGTGAGTCATGGACTTCACAAGACCTCTGAACGTGTCCTGTGGTATCTGGCACCAAGCCATTAGCAACAGATCATTTAAGCCCTGCAAGTTGTGAGGTGGGGCCTCCATGGATTGGATTTGTTGATCAAGAACATCCCACAGATGCTCAATCAGATTGAGATCTGGGGAATTTGGGGGAAAGGCAACATCTTGAACTCTGTGCCATGTTTCTCAAACTATTCCTAAACACTTTTTGCAGTGTGAAAAGGTGCATTATTTTGCTGAAATAGGCTTCTGCCATCAAGGAACATGAAGAGGTGTACATGGTCTGCAACAATCTTTAGGTAGGTGGTGCGCAGCACTCATGTGAATGCCAGGTCCCATAACTTATCCCAGAGCATAACACTGCCTCTGTGAGTGTGCCTTCTTTCCCTAGTTCATCATCCTGTCATCTCTTTTCCAGATAAAATACACACACGTATCCAGACACCCACCTGACCTAAAAGATAACCTGATTCTTCAGACCAGGCAAATTTTTTCCATTGATCCATGGTCTAGTTCTCACACTCACAGTGTCCCCAGGGTGACCCCAGGGTTCATCATGAGCACTCTGACTGATCTGTGGCTACGCATCCCCATATGCAGCAAACGCTGTGTGTGCTGACACCTTTCAGCATTAAATGTTTCAACAATATGAGCTAGAGCAGCTCTTCTGTGTGATCAGACCAGACTGGCCTTCTCTCCCCACATGCATCAATGAGCCTTTGGCACCCATGATCCTGGTGCCTATTCACTAGTTATTGTTTATTGCACCACTTTTGGTACTTACTAACCACTTCATACCGGGAACACCCCACAAGACTTGCTGTTTTGGAGATGCACTGACCCAGTTGTTTGACCATCACTATTTGGCCCTTGTGAAAGTCAGTTTTTTTTTGCTTGACCATTTTTCCTGCTTCCAACACATGAAATTGATGAACTGACTGTTCACTTGCTGCCTAATATATCACACTTCTTTAAAGGTGCCATTGTAACCATATAATCAATGTTATTCACTTTATCTATCAGTGGTTTTATTGTTGTGGCTGATCAGTGTAAGTCTCTTCAATAATGTGATTCTTTTACCAGAAAAGGCAAAAGTTAAAGGGACACTATAGTCACCAAAACAACTTGAGCCAATTTAAGCAGTTTTGGTGTTTAGGTCATGCCCACCACATTAACTGACAATGTTTTACAATGGACAATGAATCATGGCACAGACTTATAAAGCAACTCTTCATGGGGCAACCTGCTGACTACATTTCTATTAGGAGACACTGTTTGACACATTGTAATTTTCAACTCCCAGAAGAAATCTGGAGGATTTTGGAAAAGATAGACTCCATATCAATTGACTTCCACCAGTAGGAGTTCTGTGCCTGGAAGTAGGAACTCTTTAAAAGACTAAAATAAATAAATAAATAAAAAATACAAATAAAAAACCCTCTAAAACACACAGTTACTATAGCCAACTGTACACACTCCATAAAAAGTGACAGGTACTCCCGTATACAGCTTCCTTACACAAAATGTACATGCACCCCACATAACACACTGTCTGCCCATACACACAAATCATTTAAACTCCTTCCCACATGCAGCTTTAATAACACACATATATACACTCTGGCTGATTGAGAGATAGTGGAAAACGCTAGTTAGGATGAAAACACGGATATGATTATGAACTGACATAACTAACAAGAAAGAGAATGGGAAACTGGGAGAAAGATGGAAAATAAACTAATAGAGGTAGAAACTAGTAAGAGAAATTATCACAAGTGAATATTTTATGTTTTATTACCCATAGCTCACCGAGGTCTGATATGATGTATGTGCGGCTCCTGCTATTCCTAATCTGTGTTGCCCCACCCGAAACCTGTGTGTCACAACAATGATACTAACGTCATCCCACAGCTAACCTTGGACACCTACTGTTCTCATAACCTGAATTAACTCCCACTACCCATAACATCTACATCACTGGACTAAAACGGCTAAAATCTCTACATATATATAATAAAATCTTTCAACAATGAAGTTGCTGTTTATTGGATAGGTGAGTGAGCTGGATCTTGTGTATTGTATAATTTGGCCCCCAGCAGCATCCCCATTTATGCATGTTCAGGTGAGTGCAGCCAACCCCCCTTTGTTTCATTTATATATATATATATATATATATATATATATATATATATTGTCAGGGTATTTATATCGGCAGACATTTGTGCTATGATAGAAATACAAAGTGTATATTCTGAAGTCAATCTAAATAGACCAGACTCCATTTTGTATCTTCAAGTTAACAAAGAGACACAAAATTTCTATCCTTTTTCTTTGACTGACTGCTTTGCCCAAGCTGAATGGAATGTGTATATAAACAACAAAGAGATAAGACATTGAGAATGGGGGTGGACAGACTGTCTAATTGCAAATGGAATATAATAAATTCTATTCCCAGACTTAGGTGACAGAGAGGATTAAATAATTAAATTTTACTTTCGATATTGTACAACGTCCCATTATAGTTTAAGGTGAAACTTAGTTCACAAACTATCAATTTTAGGAAATATAGCAGAATTTGCAGACGCATAGTCTGAAGAAATTCTCTTGATCTGACAGATAAAATAAGTTATTGGTTACATAAAGATAACGTAAATGACGTCAAAAATAGCCACCAGGAGAAGTTAACTATTTCCTGGATAGGTATGTTTAGTGGGACAATACTGCCCTCTAGAGCTCAAATATTAAAATGATTACCTAGAAGGCAACCACACCCCACATTTGTGATTGGCTATCACCTAAGGAATTTTTCCCTTTAAAAAGTTAAGACAAGGGAAGAGAGGGGGATTCGAAGATTCAAGATTGAAGAGAGAGACATTACGACACTCTGGGGATTCAGAGAGATCCAGGCAGAATCGGGCGACCAGAGTAACCAAGAAACTCTCACACTCCAGGCAGAGAAAGAGATCTATGACATTTAGCTACCTGAGGATATCTGATGAGAAAATATCTACTTAACTGGTAAATATACAGACATTTAATTAATTAATTAAAATTAATTAAAATTAATAGCATGATATATGACTGGATAAATCATGTTTGATTTCATATTTAGAAATCTTAATTATTAAAGAATATATATATGGTTATAGCATCCTATCTGCAGCTGGGATCAATATAATCATTAATGTATTTGTGTGATTAATATCACGTTAGCATATCATGACCATTTATCCAGCTGTATTGATTGGCTCTAAAATAAGATAAAATATCTATTTAGGCAAATTAATTAAAATATCAGCTTATGTAACATGTAGATTTCTCATTGGATGGATCAAGGAGTGATTACTGACTATTTAAATATTATTTTTATTTAATATTACATAGGAGTAAATCTTAACTACTTAGGAGGTCTAACCAGCATTGAAAGGGTTACTTCTGCCAGAAAGTTTTACTGCAGCTCTAAGGAATGCTCTGTCTCCTTAAAACTTTGTTTCCTTAGCTGTAAAGAAAGGGTTGTAAATCAGTCTTGACAGCTAATGGAGTCTATGCTGTACTAACCAGGAAGTAAATTGCCTATTGTATTGCATATTGTTTTTATACTGCATATTAATTATTATTGCCATATTGTATTACATATTCATGTTATACTCGAATTCCATTGATTATTATCATGCATGTTACTCTTCATTATTATTTAAATTGTTAAGAAATAAATATCTATTTTTATAACAATTTGTGATTTTTAATTACCGGTATATGGTTATACATTTCATTTAACACGATAACGATTAGGGATCTGAGAATTGAAAATCGTGGGCAATTTCTCATCTGTTTACTATTATCCCATAAATATCCCCACAATATATATATATATATATATATATATATATATATATATATATATATATAGATATATATATATATATATATATATATATATATATATATATATATATATATATATATATATATATATTTCGGAGTCCAGCCAACTCCTTGGTTTTGCACCCCTCCCTGTCACAGGTGCCTCATCCTAGGGCCCTATTTAGCCTTGTACTGCAGAGAGCCCCAGATGGAATGTTTTCCCCCAAGTAAGTGGGTTAATCTCATAAGAGCAGACATTAGGCTGTTAGTGTAGAACCTGCCAAAGATGGGGTACATTGACGTTGTGGCAGGCTTATTTAATGTATGACCATATAATGTAACTAAACCCCCATTATTTTTGCCTAGATTAAGTGTTTTTAAAAAAACAAATAAAATCTTTCAACATTAAAGTTGCTGTTTCGTAGATAGGTGAGTGCTCTGGATCTTGTGTATTTTATATATATATATGTATGTATGTATGTATGTATATATATATATATATATATATATATATATATATATATATATATAAATATATGCTAAGCTGAATCGCAATATGTATGCCAACATCAATCCCGTTTGCATACATTTTTTAAATTTCAGTTCACTGCATTAATTAATCCCATCATCTCCCCTATAATTTATTAACCTGAATTCCTCAGATTTAATCCTATCATGCCATATATTGGGCAGTCTAACAGCAGAATACAATACTATTAGACAAAACAAAACAAATATATATATATATATATATATATATGGAAAGGAGGTAAAATAGAAAATTGGTTTCCAGCATAAGGGAGCTATAACTGTTCAATCAATCAGGGCCAGATAAAGAGCCCAGTGGGGCTAGTGCTGACAATTATGATGGGCCTAATTATAAAATCTTATCCTACCTCCCAAGTGTCATGTATCTGATGGAGATAGTGCTGGAGGGAAACTGATAGGATACAGCTATGAGAAAACACATACGCTATGTTAATCTCACGCTTTCACCTTTTAAGTAAATCTTTACCCCTAACAGTAGTGCCCAGTGAAGCAGGAAGTCTATGGACAGGGTAAAAGGGTGGGCCACTGACGTAAATCATGAAACCAGAACTGCTGAGAGGGGCCAACATACCCAAAAAGGGGGCATGTCTGCCCAAAGAATTTAAAGGACAGCCTGGCATGAATGCATGTCAGGCTGCCTGCCAGTCATGCAGGCTGGCAAACTAGGGGCATACTATGCAGACAGCACCCGGAGATTGGCATAAATGTGTCTAATTATGCATTCGCTCCACTTTTTCTTAGGACTGTCCCCTGTCACATGCAGAACCTCCTGGTATACAGTCTGGGACTGAGAAAAGGTGTATGTAGTGAGTGTAGAAGAAAGGGAACATGCCACAGTGTTAGAGAGACCAAACTCAGCATTACCTAAACTAATTTCATTGTCAGCCAGTCCACACATGTTTTGTTCCTCTACATCCCTCTTAAGTTTCCATACTTAAGCAAGAGTATGCGAAAAATAGTTAGGGTTGCTACCTTTCTTGAAAAAAAAATACCAGCCTTACCAATTTTCAAAAGAAATTTTGTATGCGTGACATCACATGATGTAAATCACAAGGAGTGACATAAGAGAGAATTCTGTAAAATCATCAAAAAACTACTTACAGTTTGATTCTACTGTATATATGGATTGCTCCCAGTGTCTCCCTGTCTCAGTCTCCCAGGTCTCCAAGTGTATTAGTGTCTCCTAGTGTCCCCATGTCTACCAGTATCCCCCTAGTCTCCCAGTCCCTTAATCTTCCAGTGTCTCAGTGTCCCCTAGTGTCTGTGTCCCCAGGTCTCCAGTGTCCCCTATGTATCATGGTGTCCCCTGTGTATCAGTGTCTCAGTGCCCCATGTCTCCGAGTGCCCCCTCGTGTCTCAAAATCGACCAGTGTTCCCATGTCTCACAGTGTCCCCTAATTTCTCAGTGTCCCCATGTCTCCCAGTGTCCCTTAGTGTCTGTGTCCCCCTGTCTCCCAGTGTCCCGTAGTGTATGTGGCTCCATGTCTCCCAGTGTCCCAATTTCACTAAGACACTAGGGGACACTGAGAGACATTGGGATACTGAGAAACTAGGGGGCATTGGAAGACCTGGGGACACAGACACTGGGGGAGACATGGGGACACTGGGTGACTTTGAGACATGAGGGGACACTGGGAGACATGGGGCACTGAGACACTGTGATTCATAGGGGACACTGTGATAAATAGGGAACACTTGAGACTTGTTGCAGTGTCCAATAAACCTACTTAAATCTATCACAGTGAGTGCCTGAGATTTTTTCTTTTATACTATGAGACTCTGGGAGACATGGGGACACTGAGACACGGGGAGACTAGGGGACTCTGGGAGACTAGGAAACACTGAGACACACCAGGGAGACTGGGAGACATCGGGACACTGAGACGCTAGGGATACTGGCTGGGAGACATGGCGTGTCCCTTGTCTCCCAGGTCTCAAAGTTACCCAGTGACCCCACATCTCCCTGTGTCTCTCAGTGTCACCTAGTTTCTCAGTATCCCCTAGTGTTTGTGTCCCCATGTCTCCCAGTGTCCCCATGTCACTAGGAAACTGAGAAACATTTTGACACTGTGAGACATGAGGACACTGACACACTATGGGACACTGGGAGACCTGGGTACACTGAGACACTTGGGGACATTAGGGGACACTGAGACACTTTGGGAAACTGAGAGACTAGGGGACTCTGGGAGACTAGAGCCACTGGGAGACATGTGGGCACTGTGTCCCTAGTGTCTCAGGGTCCCCATGTTCCCCAGTGTCCCAATGTATCAGTGTCCCCAAGTCTCTCACCATCCCCATGTCTCCCAGAGCCCCTTAGTATCTCAGTGACTCCCAGTGTCCATATATCTCCCAGTGTCCCTATGCCTATCTAGTGCCTTAGTGTCCCCTAGCCTCACAGTGTACCCATGTCTCACAGTGTCCCCATGTGTCTCCCAGTGTCCCCTAGTGTCTGTGTCCCCATGTCTCCGTGCAGCCTCTCCCCCATCCTTCACTTACCTGAGATGTAGGCTGTCTCTGCAGGCTCGGAGCTGCTGTTTAGACTCTCTGTGCAGAGCTGCTTCCCCGCGGATCAGTGAGTAGAGAGAGACAGGGAGGGAGATGCTGTAATTTCCTATCCCTGCCTCTCTCCACACACACAGCAACCCCTACTGGCAGTCGCTGGTATTGTAGAATAACCTCTGTTTATACTGAGACTGACATTTGTATTGCTGTTATTATTGCAATATCGGCACCGGCTAGGCAGCCTCAAAAAAATGTTTTTTGTGTGTTTTTTTTTAATCAATGGTCCATCAGCCCCTATGTTAATCTGTTCCTGCAATAGACTACTTCTTAGTAGACTTTAACTGGAAAGGTTACAGCTTTTGCTGTTTCAAAAACTTTAATACTAGCAGTTAAAATTTACATTATGACGTCTAATAAAGATATATACCATAACATAGGTCGCCATACTTTTCCTGTCCCAGCAGTACTCACTGTGGGTGGTGGCAGGCTGGGCCCAGAGTCTATAGTGTAAGGTGTCCCTCATTTCAGTCTGCCAGTATGAATGTCAGAAGCTGCAGCTTGGCTTCCAGATGTGACTTTGAGGAGGCATGATGGCATGAAGCTCTGGTGCTTTCATTATTTGATTGTCAGTGCTGCTCTGCTGCCTGGCATTATTGCAAACTGCAAAAAGAGTCAGTTGGGGAACAGTTGAAAGGGTTTAGGCCTGGGGATGAATGTGTGAGAAAGTTAAGGAATGGAGCAGATATTTAAGGTATGAAAGCACGTTTTAACCCCCTAATGGTTAGCCAGCGCCAGTGACCTCCTGGCTCATTAACACCTTCATTATAGTTGTTAGAGTTTTCCTTTAACCCGTTAACGCGGTTAGGCCATGCTTTGTTGTCTTACAAAAGGAGGACTTTAAAGCTGTTTAGGCAGCAAATCCTGCCCAGCTGCATCATCTAAAAATTATGACACCATGATCAGATGACTCGGAACGGCAGATTGCATCACTGCCTGGGCTGTCAGGCATATCCCCCAACAATAAAATAATAAAAGAATATAATTAAGCACATATAAAACATACATATATACATATACACAAATAATTTCATTTACATTCTACAGGTATTTGTATGTATTATTTTTACATAATTATGTTATTTTATTAATTATATATTGAGAAGCCTGTCTGACAACTCAGGCAGGAAGTCTATATATTATTTTTATATTTGTCCTTGTAACTTTCCAAAATCCCATAAAAAGCCGGTACATGGGGTTACAGTTGTGCATGTGAGACATTGCTGAACACAAATATGAATATTTGAGATCAGTAAAAGTAATCATGACAATGATACCACTGGTGAAAATGTAGTTTTTGTGTACATTTTTTAAAGATTGTATTCTTATTAAATTGTGCTTCATATGTAAATAATCGATGTGAAATGAAAACTCTATTTCTCCTGAACAAAATGATATATTTTAAGTGTGGGTGCACTTAATATGAAAGAGGTATATCATAATTTAACAAACTAAGTCAAATTCTGGGATTTGTCTTGTTCAGAACTTGTACAATTGCCTCGATCTTTAAGGGGTTAAGGTAAGTGGATTGGGTCCCTCAACATACAAAATCAGATCCCTTTTAGAGCAGATCTGTAAATATGTTTTATTTTCTTTCCAAAGCACACATCTGGTCATCCCACAGTAGTTTTTAAGCAAATATTAATAACCGAAGAAGGTTTACAGTAAAGACATTTATCAATATATATGATTTCATTTGGGTTGTGTTCATCCTTATAATTGCTTTAACATTGCATGCAATAATCTTTTGCTCTATTAAGTAAATGTTCATACTCAGCGTTTCAGAAGTCTAACAAGTGTACAGTGTGCAGTTTGTCAGTTCTAGTAATTGTAATGTGAGAATTTCCCTGTGTCCTCTGCCCTATGACCAGCCCTGAAAGGGCCATGAGGTCTCTTGGGCTGAAAGATAATTAAATTTCCATGCAATCATGTTTACATTCTGTATCTTTGCCATACTTGGTGTAGAAAGGGGTCAAAGTCTGTAGACTCAGGTGTTCTGTTTTGTTTTTCCCAAAAGGGACGCAGTTAAGACTTACAGACATTTTTCACTTAAGGACCCCATATTCTTAGCTTTAACTCAGGTTAACTCTCAGTTGTGTTTGATTAACGATTACTATGTATTTGAGATCAACAGCTGGCTCAAGATGTGCGAAGAGAGGATTGCAACATTTCAGAAAATGAGAGTAAAATATGTCCATCTGTAACATCTTGCATTGTTTGATAAATACAGTCAATAAACTCAAGTGTGTAAGAGTCTCTTATTCAAAGCCATGGGACAACAATCACAAAAATGGATTACATAATAATATTAACAATATTGATTACATAATAATATTAACAATTATTTGCTACTGAATTCTTTTAATTAAAAATATAGTAAATTGTATTAGAATCATGGGATGCACAACAAGCATGTAAATATAGGAAAATCAATCAATCAATCAATCAATCAATTGTATGCACATTTACTTCAGTTTCCTAAATAAGGTTTGTATGTTTTGTACATTCTGTATGTATTTGATACAGAAATAGTAGGGGGTCAACATGATTTTAGATATTATTTGGTACTGTTTAGTTTCAGTAGCATAGGAGCAGAAATACATTTTTGTCACACATGAGTCTGTCCTGAAAATATCCAGATATTAATATGAAAAATAGAGACATTTAACATACATTTAAAAAACAAAAAACATTGCACATAGGACAATGACGCCTCAGTCCCCTTCAAGGTAGACACCTTTGGACCTCACACAGTTCTTCCAGTGTCTCTTCCACTGTTCAAAACACCCTGCAAAATCCTTTGGTGGAATCGCCATCAGCTGCCTCAATGTATTTACCTAAATCTCATTGACATTCTAAAATCCTCTGCCTTTCAAAGGTGATTTTAGTTATGGGAAAAGCCAGAAGTTGCAGGGTGTCAAATCTGGGTTGTAGGGGGTATGAGTCACCTGGGTGGTTTTATTTGCGCTGCGCTCATTGCATCATCCCTGAAAGCCTTCTGAATCATCTGAATAGTTTCCACAGAGGAATGTTCAAGCTTAAGGCAAAATTTGGTTCAGATTCGTAGATCTACTCGCTCAGTCATTTGGGATACAACAACCACACAATACACATGCTCACTCAGTAAAGTCGGCATTGTTCACGCATGAGTATTCCAATCCACACACTTTGGCTGCCAAGTCACATTGATGACGTGCAAACTGTTCTCATTTTATTAACAATGACTGGATACTTTCCTGGACAGCCCTTGTATACTAGGTGTGCCAGAAAAAAATAAATCAAAATGTCAATGATTCTGCTTATGGGTATTAGAAAGGGATGTCAATATGCCATTAAAATCTAAAAATGTAATCTATTTGTGAACATAATGTTCACATACAGTAAATATAGTTATCTACGTTAGCACCAAGCAGCTATACAACACAGGGCAATATATGATAATTTCTGCCTACTCAAAAACATTGTAATATGCTCAGAAACCTCTTTGATTGGTACAATGCTGCTCAAATGCCGTTCAACAACAAAATGTGGGAGAAGGAGACTCATTGCACCATAAATACTATAATAAGCTGAGTGTCATGGTGCTTAGAGTGTTAATTTCAAATGTGCTGATAATTTCACTATTATTAGGGAGTAGCAAGATTTTTATAAACCATTGCATGTTTAGTTTGTTACTTATTGGCTGAGATACGTTAAAAAAAATAATAATAAATTAGCATTGAGATTTTCTTACGGTATCCCTTTCTAGTCTTGTTCGTGTTCCAATTATGTGAAACCCAATTATGAGCCGGGGAATTAAGCTTTATTACTGTAGTAAGTATGTAATGTTCTACTGTGAAATTAGACCCACCCAATCCAAAAATGATCAATCAAAATTTGGTAACCATCCAGGCAGCCAGAGATGCTAAATACCTCTCCAACATTCGTGAACAATTTACTACATCTATTCATATTAGTGACTTAATAATATAAATATTTACTCTACCTTTATTATAAATCACCATAATGTTTTTTTCATTACACAGAACATTTATAATTTAATTACCACTATAAATGGATTGTGTTATGATCACTTTCCTTTGTGGGGATGCTTTGATGCCAAATGAATTTACATGAAATTGAGTGTCTCATGTAGATTCCATATTAGCCCAGTGTCTATCAATAACTGAGGCCCTTTCACTCTTTGACATTTGACATATATGTTAACTTTTAGTTAAGTGAATGGGAAGATGTGTAAAAAGCCATAAATGTAACAAGTATAATGACATTAATTGTTTATAGTTGGGCTTAGTCAAAAAGCTCTCTCATATGCATGATGGGTTGCTAAAAGGAGGGAGTGGGCGGCTTTGAATGGTTTCTTCTATGGATGGTATGTCGGATGCTAGTGAGAGTGGAAAGCTAAGAATTATTTATGAAGGTAAAGCAGCTATAAGAAGAGGTGAGTAAATGCATTATTGAACAGCTACAATTAACTAATACAAGCCTCAATGGAAGAAGGAAATGCCATGTATATCTGTAAGTAGAGTTATTGTTAATTCATAGCTGACACAAAATATCAATGATCCATAATTGTATTGCATGAATTTCACTGTTGGGTTAATAATCTCAAGTAAACAGGTAAATGACAACTCTGCTCCACTTGTAATTATAATTGATGACATGCATTCCATCAAGTCAAGCTTCATTAGAACACATTGTGAACTGAACAACTGTACTAGGTGAGCTCACACAAGCCTAAATATTCCATAATGGCCACCATACAGTATGGAGAGAGAAAAAACACTATAAAAAGGAAACAGCATGCGGTAAATAGGACTTGGCTGAGCTCACCTGAGACAAACCAGGAGCGATACAATACTAAGGGCTCATTTATAATCTTAACACTAATCTGTTTTAACATTAGCGACAGCGAGTTATCGGCAGCTAGTACTGAAAGTCAGTTGCTAAGTAAAGGCTTACAAACTCATAATTTTCTATGACAGCTGCTAACCCCTACTTAGCAAATGCTTTCTGTCGCTGCCATTGATGACTGCCACTAACCCTAAACACTGAACACCAGCCTCTACAATGGTTTAAAGAGGGTCATTAAATTCTTCTTTGAAATTGCTATAGAAACAACAAATCTATTTAAACTTTTGCCCCTCTAATTTAAGACTATTTTTTTTATGGTAGTTTTTCTTCTTTTAAATATAGTCTCCTCCTTTATGGTGTTGATTCCCTTTATGTATTTAAATGTTTCTATCATATCCCCCCTGTCTCGTCTTTCCTCCAAGCTATACATGTTAAGATCCTTTAACCTTTCCTGGTAAGTTTTATCCTGCAATCCATGAACCAGTTTAGTAGCCCTTCTCTGAACTCTCTCTAAGGTATCAATATCCTTCTGAAGGGGGGCGGAGCTTGACCAGCACCTAAGCAGGACGTGCATTGCAGGAGCTCCTGCGGCACGGCCGATAAACTCGACGAAAAATCGGGTAGGAGAGCCAGAAAGCTTTCTGGAAGGAGCCCGGCAGACTGGGGAAACCGGCACCTACCTGGGGATACCAAAACGGACACCCGGAGTACCCGGGAACCGCTACTGCAGGTTGGGGCCTACCGGAGTGGGCGAAGCGGGAGGACGGCCGCTTTCTGCTTGCTACTCCAAGCGGCACGCAACCAATACTCACCTCTCCCCCCCCCCCTGGACCTCCTACCTCTCAGTTGATCCTCCGGCCCCCACAAGCTAAACGGGGGTGGCAGTCCTCAAGATGGCGGTCCAACCTGACTCACCAACATCCGACCAGCAGCTGCAACAGTCTGATGTGCCAGGCCCCAATGACAAAACAAGAGACACCCTTGAGGACATTTTTGATCATTTTTGGGCTCAACTGCAGGCTCGCATGCGGCCAGCTATGGCTACTCCTGACCCACCCACAGGGGACCAGGTTCGCAGCAAGAGGGGGCCTGGGAAACCTCTCATGGGCGCAACTACGTCCCACACATCGAAAACCCGAGCGAGACGCTCACCCGAGCTGAGAGCACTATGGGCCCAGACCCACAAGTACCAGCCACGCACACAGGGGGCCGCCAGACACCCACGATGCCGACGCATACCCGATCCATGCAAGGCCCACCGCACCACCCCGACTGGGACGACCCTGGACCTCAAAGGTACCCAGGCTAGTGGCATGAAGGTACAAGCTCTCCTACAGCACCAGGGCAGGAGGTACATTTTGACTCCACAACACGGCACTGAACCCCCGACGACAGGCACACCGACAGAGAAGAGGGCACCGACACTGACCACAAACGGACCCCCTGCGACCACTCAGCCTCACTGGCACCCAAGTGTGCTCAAGGTCCTGAAGTGGACGATCTGCACGTACTGTGAACAAGTCTCCACCAAAGCACAGAGCCATGGAGACAACCTGGGAGAACCACTCTGCCCTGCAAATAGGTCTGGACTTTGCCTGCTGGCAACGGGCATAGGTTGAGAGGGAGAGATACAGGGGGACACAAGATATGCCAGTGCAAAAGCATGTTGTTCCCTCTCATACACGGCACTGCAATCTAGCTAATACATGTGACTTAACCTATTGTTTATCCCTGTACTAACAGGTCCCCTATACCACCTGACCCCCCCAGCGTTTAATGCCCAGCTACTGAGACACCAGGTGGCTTCCTTCCCCTAGGCGATGCCTGTAACCATGTCTAACCAGACTGTATTGTATTGTATTGTCTTAGCATATAATCTGAGGGTCAGTGTGGCTCCTACATGGTTGGTCAACTATTGCGACGTGCCATGCCCAGCTGTGTTGCCTTTCATGGCCCTAGATGTACCACCTAATCCTGTGTTGTGGGCCTGCCCCCACTACCGGGCTTCACATGACTCTCACGCATACGGGACATCTTAACTAACCTGACCAGTGGACAAGCTTTTACAGCTGCGCACGCCATGCCCCACACCACACTATTGTCCACTCCTCTTAAATTCCAAGACGTGCACGGTTTAAGTCCCTAACGTTAGAAAGCAGCAGACGCTCATCACTCAATCTCACGCAAAAGCTAAATCTAGCCTGTATAACCCAGCCTGAATATCAATCTATAGTAAACATATATGGCTATCTAGCCTGACAACACACTGTTCCTCAAAACACAAAAAGCCTGTGTATTAATTGTATGTTTAATAATGTTTTCATCTCACATGTCGACCTCCAATAGGCACTTCTCTTATTGACCTAGATTTGTTTAACCTGTTCACTGTATACTTTTATTATGAATACTTTACTCTTGTTTGTAATCTTATCGAATGCTTAAAAAATATAAAACGAGGCAGCTCCTCATGGGAGATGTACTGTATTGACGTGACCCCAAGCTGTATGAAAACCGTACACACCCGCTCTTTATTCTGTACCCCATTTAACAAATGCCTCAATAAAAGAATGATTGACAAAAAAAAAAAAATATCCTTCTGAATAAACGGTCTCCAGTACTGCGTACAATACTCCAAGTGAGATCTCACCAAGTCTCACTCTGTACAATGACACTCTGTACACTTCAATCTTTCTACTGCTAATACCTCTCCCTATACAACCAAGCATTCTGCTAGCATTTCCTGCTGCTCTATTACATTGTCTGCCTACCTTTAGGTCCTCAGAAATAATCACCCCTAAATACCTTTCCTCAGATGTTGAGGTTAGGACTCTATCAAATATTACGTACTCTGCCCTTGGGTTTTTCCGTCCAAGATGCATTATCTTGCACTTATCCACATTAACCCCTTAAGGACCAAACTTCTGGAATAAAAGGGAATCATGACATGTCACACATGTCGTGTGTCCTTAAGGGGTTAAATGTCAGTTGCCACAACTCTGACCATTTTTCTAGTTTACCTAAATCATTTGCTATTTGGCTTATCCCTCCTGGAACATCAACCCTGTTACATATCTTAGTATTATCAGCAAAAAGACATACCTTACCATCAAGACCTTCTGCAATATCACTAATAAAAATATTAAAGAGAATGGGCCCAAGTACAGATCCCTGAGGTACCCCACTGGTGACAGCAATAGTGATTTGCCTATCACTATTGGCCTCACAATATGAAGTGCACATGCTCAGTAAGCCACTAATATGCGAGTGGTTGTTATCTGTAGCGGTATTAGTGATATTAGAGTACGAAAATTTACCAACAAGGTTGTAAATCTGGTAGTAAGTTATAGTCTCTACAAGTTACCAGCTATTAATAGCCATAGCTTGTGACTGCTAATTGCTGATAAGATTGTAAGCAGGTCCATATTGGGCGCTCAGAAGAGCAGAAAAATAAATACTGAGAACAGGAAAAACTCAATAAGCATTCAGCTATAACTCAGAAGTCAATAAGTAGAGATCTTTTAAGAATCTTAATGATCTGGGATGAGTATGTGACACGGTTTATAGCCAGTTGACAGGAAGATTGGTAAGATGAAGTGGACTGGGTATTTTCAGGCAAACATCACCACAACATAATGTAAGCATGGATGTAGGAACCACTTAACTAAGAAAATCTGATCTCCCACACCTTCACCAGATGGATCACACATCAAGCCCCAATGTTTGATAGAGGTAAAATTACATAGTTACATAGTTATATAGCTGAAAAGAGACTTGCGTCCATCAAGTTCAGCCTTCCTCACATTAGTTTTTTGCTGTTGATCTAAAAGAAGGCAAAAAACACAGTTTGAAGCACAATTTTGCAACAAGCTAGGAAAAAAATTCCATCTTGACCCCAGAATGACATTACATTGTCCCAGAATGAAGATGCCCGTGACCCAGGACAGACCCACAAAATGCGGGACTGTCCTGGGCGATCTGGGACCAGGGGCAGATCCAGAACTTAATCTCAGTAGGGGCACTGGTAGATTATTTAAAGAAACAATCCAGGCCCAATAACCACTACAACTCTCTGTAGTGGTTATAGTAACAGGAATGCCATGGTGCTCTGCCAGGGAATAGGGACAGTAGTGTGTGTGTGTATATAGTTACATAGTTACATAGCTGAAAAGAGACTTGCGTCCATCAAGTTCAGCCTTCCTCACATTTGTTTTTTTGCTGTTGATCCAAAAGAAGGCAAAAAACACAGTTTGAAGCACAATTTTGCAACAAGCTAGGGAAAAAATTCCTTCTTGACCCCAGAATGGCAGTCAGAATTATCCTTGGATCAAGCAGTTTTTACCCTACATTAAAAGATTATATCCTTGAATATTCTGTTTTTGCAAGTATGCATCTAGTAGCTGTTTGAACATCTGTATGGACTCTGATAAAACCACTTCTTCAGGCAGAGAATTCCACATCCTGATTGTTCTTACAGTAAAAAAAACCTTTCCTTTGCCTTAGACGAAATCTTCTTTCTTCCAGTCTAAACACATGGCCTCGTGTCCTATGTAAAGTCTGGTTTGTGAATAGATTTCCACACAATGGTTTGTATTGGCCCCGAATATATTTGTATAATGTTATCATATCCCCTCTCAGGCGACGTTTTTCTAAACTAAATAGGTTTAAATTTGTTAACCTTTCTTCATAGCTGATATGTTCCATTCCTTTTGTTAATTTTGTAGCCCGCCTCTGCACTTTTTCTAGTGCCATAATATCCTTCTTTAGAACAGGTGCCCAAAATTGCACAGCATATTCAATATGTGGTCTTACCAGTGATTTATAAAGAGGCAAAATGATATTCTCGTCCCGAGAATGAATGCCCTTTTTCATGCATGACAATACCCTACTGGCCTTGGCCACTGCTGATTGACATTGCACATTGTTGCATAGTTTGTTGTCTATAACAATTCCCAAGTCCTTTTCGTGTGTTGTTATCCCTAATTCGCTTCCTTTAAGGGTATACATTGCTTGTGTATTCTTTACGCCGAAGTGCATAACTTTGCATTTTTCAACATTAAATGTCATCTACCATTTGAGTGCCCAGTCCTCCAGTCTATCTAAATCCCTCTGCAGCAAAGTAATATCTTGCTCACATTGTATTATTTTACAAAGTTTTGTGTCATCTGCAAACACTGAAACATGACTTCCAATGCTGTCTTCAAGATAATTTATAAACATGTTAAATAGAAGGGGTCCCAGAACAGACCCCTGAGGGACACCACTTTCCACCTCTGTCCAGCTTGAAAATTTACCATTAATGACAACTCTTTGTACTCTGTTTTTAAGCCAATGTTCTACCCAAGAACAAGCATTTTCATCTTGACCGATTTCCTTGAGTTTGAACACTAATCTTTTGTGTGGAACTGTATCAAATGCCTTGGCAAAATCCAAATAGATCACATCCACTGCAACACCCTGATCTATACTTCTACTTACTTCTTCGTAGAATGCAATCAAGTTAGTTTGACATGACCTGTGCTTCATAAAACCGTGCTGATAACCATGTTCTTCTCAAGGAATTCTTGAATATTATCCCTTAATAACCTTTCAAATATTTTACCAGCCATAGAAGTCATGCTCACAGGTCTATAATTCCAGACAAGGATTTTGAACCCTATTTGGATATAGGAACCACATCTGCCTTCCTCCAATCCTCCGGAACACTTCCTGAAAGAAAAGAATCTTGAAAGATTAAAAACAGGGGTTCACTTATTTCTACACTTAAGTACACGTGGATGGATACCGTCAGGCCCTGGAGCTTTGTTTATATTAACTTTCTTTAGTTGCTGCAGCACCTTGTCTTGAGTTAACCAATTACAATTATTTTGCAAGTTTTTAGTAGCAATCATTTGCACATCTATTGCCATGGGTTCTTCCTTAATATATACAGAGGAGAAATAGTTATTTAAAATTCCTGCCTTTTCCTGGTCTTCATTAACTAACACCCCCGTTTCAGTTTTTAGTGTACCTTCACTTTAATTTTTGGGTTTTTTAGAATTTATGTACTTAAAAAATGCTTTGGGGTTGGTTTTGCTCTCTTTAGTGATCATTTTTTCATTTTAAAGTTTAGCAAGTCTAATTGCCTTTTTGCATGCATTATTTGCTTCCTTATATCTTTTATAAGATGCATCTGATTTGT
Source organism: Pelobates fuscus (assembly GCF_036172605.1). Taxonomy (NCBI): domain Eukaryota; kingdom Metazoa; phylum Chordata; class Amphibia; order Anura; family Pelobatidae; genus Pelobates; species Pelobates fuscus. The sequence continues at coordinate 142,614,760 of NC_086322.1, read as the reverse complement.
CAGATTTAAATGCTTTAAATGCCCTTTTCTTATTTTTAATTCTTTGTTTTACTTTTCTTCTAAGCCACATTGGTTTTAATTTGTTTCTTTTATATTTATTTCGCAATGGTACATACTGAGAAATGTACCTTTCTAATATTTGTTGGAAGATGATCCATTTATCCTCAGTGTTCTTTTCACTAAATAGTTTATGCCAGTCAATATATTGTAAAGCTTCCCTTAACTTATTGAAATTGGCCTTAGGGGTGTATTATGTGTGTGTGTGTGTGTGTGTGTGTGAGGGGTGCAGTATGTGTATGGGGGCAGGAGGGGTGTAGTGTTAGTGTATGGGTGGCAACGTGTGTGTGTATAGGGGTGCAGTGTGTGTATTGGGGGGCAGTGTGTGTGTGTGTATTGAGGGGCAGTTTGTGTGTGAGGGCTGCAGTGTTTGTGTATTGGGGCCAGTATGTTTGTGTATGTATTGGGGGGCAGTTCTTTGTGTGTATTGGGCAGTGTATGTGTTTATTGGGGTGCAGTTTGTGTGTGTGTATTGGGAAGTAGTGTGTGTTTGTGTATTGGGGCAGTGTATGCAGTGTGTGTGTGTGTGTGTATGTGTGTATTTGGGTGCAGTGTGTGTGTGTGAATTCGGGTGCAGTGTGTGTGTATTCAGGTGCAGTGTGTGTGTATTGGGGGCAGTGTGGGTGTAAGGGGGCAGTGTGTGTGTATTGTGTGTAGTGTGTTTGTGTATGTATTAGGGGGCAATGCTGTGTGTATATTGGGGCAATGTGTGTGTTTATTAGGGACAGTGTGTTTGAGGGGTGCAGTGTGTGTGTGTGTGTGTATTGGGGCAGTGGTGTGTGTGTATTGGGTGCAGTGTGTGTGTGTCTTGGGAGCAGTGCATGTGTGAGTATTGGGGGGCAGTGTTGTGTGTGTATTGAGGAGCAGTGTGTGTGTATTGAGGGCAGTGTGTATGTATATTGAGGCAGTGTGTGTATTGGGGGAAGTGTGTGTGTTTAGGGAGGGTGTGTGTATTGGGGCAGTGTGTGTGTGTATATTGGGGAGCAGTGTGTGTATGTATTTGGGGGCAGTGTGTGTGTGTTTGTATTGGGGGGGTGGCAGACGGCCTGGGTACCTCCGCCAATCACGCTTCCTAGTGCTAACCGAGTACCCTAAGCACCACACCAGACACCATAACCACTGTAACCCCCTTAGCCACCGCAGAGCAGTGATAATAATCCAAAGTGCAGTATAGCAATTCCCCCCACACATGAGCCAAGACTTAATGCTGGGAAGTAGTCTGTTTAATGGAGCACAGTCACAGAATTTATACAAGTTGGAACTGTACTAACGGTACTGTACTCAATTATCTCCAGGTACAGAAAAGCACCCCAAAAGTACCCCCAAAACACATGAAAACACCACAAAGGTTACATCCCCTGATAGTCCCGATCTGGGTGACCAACATATCAAAAAATCACCCAGATCGGTTCAGGGTTTCGGGATTACTATGGAAGTCATAATTTGACCGGCCATGCACATGGTCCTATGCCCAAAACATTTCCATGAAATCAGTGCTAACGGTCGGTCAAGTTCGGTAGTTTAAAAATGAACAAACTACCGAATGTAGTCAATAGTCATACCATGGAGCTTGTTCCCCTCATCCAGATGAACGATATTACCGAACAGTGCCCTTCTAGGTGGTGTAGAATCCGAACGCAGGCAATGATGGAAGTCCAGCGGTGTTCGGGAGTTTCCATATCCGATTTGAGTTCCATGAACTCGACGACCAAACACCACTGCCTGCGTTCACGGGAACAAGATGGCCGCCACCTCGTGGTCGTTCATACGAACTGCGTCCACCCAGACGAACAATTAGAACACTGCGGTTAGAATTGTTAAGAGGTGATGATAGGGCTTAACAAGCACCCAGGTTGTCTATGGTTTGTGCGCCTGTTGAGGTTCACACAGCATAATGGCACGAACTAAGTCTCATAACAGGTTTTTAGCAGGGCCCATAGTCTTTGGGGCCAGTGTGTGTGTATTGGGGAGCAGTGTGTGTGTGTATTGGGGTGCAGTTTGTGTGGGGGGAGTTATTGTAGGGTGTGGCAGATATATAAATATATGTTTTTTTTAATTAAAATTAATAATTTTTATACCCCCCACCTTCCTTCTTACCTTTGCTTTGGGAGGGGGATATTTCCTGCAACCCCTGTTGGTCCGGTGGAGAATCCCTGGTGGCTGTAGTGGTGAGAGTGAACTCTAGCCAGCAGCTCCTGAGGCTAGAGTTCAAAATCGCTAGAGGTCACAATCGTGAGAACTGGAGCGATAGGAGGAGCTGCAGGCTGAGCTCCCGGCTCCTCTCTCCCTCCCCTGCTGGCTGCCAGCAAAGTGCCTGCAGACTGGTGAGGGAGATCACTGATCTCCCCTCCGGTCCTTGAGGGCACACAGCAGGGCTGGCAGGGGAGAGCAAGCCACTGTTGTTTCTCGGGGGGAGGTGTAAATACCCTGTTTCACCCCCCCTGAATCCGCTAGTGTCAAGGACATGTGGGCACCCTAGACGCCTATGGGAAGGTTGTTGAGAGAATTTTCAGTGCCACTCCAAATTCCTCACAAAATCACAGGAATAGTTTTAACTGGCTAAAAAATAGTAGAGAATTTATCAAACAAAAAAATCCAACATATTTCTAGTTTCTGCAATATATTCCACATACGTCATGTGTTATCTCCTTGCTGAAATATCAGTGATTTAATTGTTATCTGGAGAAGATAAACAATTATTTTAAAATACAGACTTACCAGTTAACAACATTGAACCTGCTATGAATCTCAGAACATCTAGAGTTGCCTCCAAAGTAGCATTGACACCACTTCTAACTCTCACCAGTGCAAGATAATGTTCAGTAGTATAGGTGCCAAAATTACAAGCCCAACTTTCCGGACAGAGGTGGACAGTACCTGTCCTGCATTTTGAAATCTGCAGGCGTTGATGAGCAGTCCTGCTTCTTTTTGTCAGACAGTATAATGCATGCCTGCTCTCTTTCCGGTCCACTGCTGTGGACTTATATTTGGTGGGACAGTACCATAAAATGCAGGACTGTTCCGGCAAAGTCAGGGCTGTTGGTACCTATGCAGTAGCTCAATGGCTGAACTGGAGGAATGAGGTGTAAGTGGATTTTCTCATGTATTGCACAGTACAGATTCAAATCCATTCATTATGTGTTTTTTTTTATTACAAAGAAAAACCATAAAATACAAATAAATAAAAATAAAAATAAAAATCCCCTTAAACAATAACTGCAAATATGGTTGTGGCATCTTAAAGCTGTGATAGTGACTCTAAAACTTAAAAATTAAGCCCCTTCGTAGAGTGTATAAGTGCCAGCATTAGCAGTACCATCGAAAAAAAAAAGTCCTTTATGTCTCTCTAGAATTAATTATACTTTTGGCATTTACCTTATTAATATTAATTCCAAAAAATGCTTTTCATAACAGAATTTGGCACAGATTGCTTTCAATTGGCTTCAAAGTATAAAAAGCCCTATATATATATAATAGCAAAAAGAAGCCTAGGAAAACAAATGAATTGCATGTACTGTGGACCCACATCCTTCATAAAAATCCCCATGGAGAGATGCTTAAAGTAACATAAATTAAACATAGCCATTATTAAAAGTGGAAGGGAGAGGCTGTTGCATAGATAGACTGCATTATGTATAGCCCGGAGAGTATGGGACAATATATCCTCACAAGTAGTTGCTAAATGTTGAACTAGGATTCCCCTAAAACTGAAATCTATCATATTTGTCATTTGAGCCACCATGGGGAGCAAAAAGCCACTCCAGTGTCCAAACATCTTCCTGTGTAGAGGTCATTTAGCTACGATTGATGTTTGCTCACTATTCATAGCACTAACATATCTCATCTATAGGAAATGGAAACTTTCAAAAATTTACTGTGTGTCTCAAATGAACCATATATTGCATGTAAATGACACTTTTACTTTTTGTGTTATATACAGTTTTTACAATGTAATATAGGAATATTCCCTGCACTTATTTAGCACCTGCAACACGTACAGTGTTTTGTAATCTAAAACTATATCAAAAGTATTTACTATCTAGAATATCTCTCTCTGTCTCTCACTATCTAGAATATCTCTCTCTGTCTCTATCTATCTATCTATCTATCTATCTATCTATCTATCTATCTATCTATCTATCTATCTATCTATCTAATCCTATTCTATCCTATCCTATCCTATCCTATTCTATTCTATTCTATTCTATCCAGGGGCATACCTAGACCATTTGGCTCCTGGGGCGGATTCTTTGTTTTCTTTTTTCCTTTTTAAAAAAATATATTACACAAATTTGAAAACTTTATAAAACCCCTGTCAGTTCCTTCTACAAATCCTGTCCTGCCCCTCTCCTAGAAAACCTATGTTCTGCCCCCTTCTACAAACTACTGTACTGCCCCCTACTACGAAACCCCTGCACTTCCCTTCCACAAATCCCCTGCTCAGCCCCCTTATAGAAGACCCCTGTCTGAATACAAAACCCCTACACCCTTCTACAAAATCCCTGCGCCCCACACACACAGTTACAGGCAGTCACATATACAGTCACACACACACACACACAGTCACAGACAGACAGTCACACACACATACACACACGGATACAGGCAACATCACACTGTCACATGCAGACAGTCACACACACATAGTCACATGCAGACAGTCACTCACATATAGTCACATGCAGACAGTAAGACACACAGTTCTAGACAGACAGTTACACACACAGTCAGCTACAGGTAATCACACACAATCATAGCCAGACAGTACCACTCATAGTTGCAGGCAGTCATATATACAGTCACACAAACACACACAGTCACAGGCAGACAGTCACACACAAACACACACACACAAACACAGTTACAGGCAGCATCACACAGTCATAGGCAGACAGATACACACAGTCACAGGCAGACACACACACACACACACACACACACAATTACAGGCAGGCAGACAGTCTCACACACACAGTCACAGGCAGACAGTCACATACACATACACGCATTTACAAGCGGCATCACACAGTCACATGCAGACAGTCACACACACAGTTATAGGCAGACAGTTGCACACACAGTCAGTTACTGGTAGTCACACACAGTCATAGCCAGACAGTCACACACACAGT